>NC_139844.1:16350509-16803009 GCF_963691815.1 Echiichthys vipera | reverse complement strand
TGTGACTTCACAAATCACGTTTTTTTTTTCTGTAACTCAAGTCAATTCCTACGCAAATTTTAAATGAACAACATTTTGCACAGATGTCTAATAGGATAAAAGTGATGAAGTGAATAAAGTTCATATCCAAGATGTCAAAGGTCAACCTTACTGTGACATCATAATTTTCTGTAAAAACACTCTTCAAATCATCCAAATACACATCAGTCATTGAAAATTTTACCGGAAGGTTTAACGCATTTATATCTGTCCCATCTGTCTGCAGCTACACACTGTGGTGGTCACCAGGAGTCTTGTCCTACCTTCCAGTGCCCTATGATGAAGGTATTTCTTCAATGTACTATAATAACATCTGCAACATCCATAATATAAAACAAGGTAGCATCTTAGTTTGTGTGAATTTTTAACTTTCTGTGAAAAAAGTTTTTTTTTCATATTTGTTGAAACTGTCATTACATCCCAACACCACTGTGGGACAGATGATCTGCGAAAAAGTAATGTATCTCTACCTCCATCTTCTGTCCCTGTCTGCTCCCAGAGCCCTCTCTGTGTGCTCCTAATGGTATCTGCTAGTTTCCAGTGTCTGAAGAAAAACAACCAGCAAGAGGCGGGCAGTCTCTGATGTAATCTCAAAACGAGCCAAAACCAAACTCTGCCCACCAACTATCACACTGGACATACTTTCGCATTTAACAGCTAAACAAGACACTAAAATATGTTTCTGAAAACACTTGATGCGAGAAATATGCAATGCTCTGATTAGTGGTTAGTCGGTGCAGTGGATCTAACAGATGACATTAGGAGCCAACAGAGAGAGGGAGAGATACATTATTATTTCACTGATCATCTAGTGACAATTTCAGCAAATATTAAAAAAGACAAACATTTTTCACAAAAAGTTACGATTCCCATCAAAATAAATTTTCTTACTTACTTATAGTATTGGAGATCATCATAATAAAAAAAACATGTCACCCAGTGCAATGTTGTGGCTTATTTGGAAGCCTTTTAATAGTTTTTGTACAACAATGGAGCTCTATGGCACAAAGGCATACACTAGGTTCAGGTTTTAGCAACACAGATGATACCTGTTAGTAGGTTACATTCACGTTTACTTTAGGTATGTGGAATGAATGTTTTTTTAACATTGTTTGTTCTGCATGTTCTTTTGTGCGCTCCTGTGTGGATGCAGTACCGTGTGAGGACACCATGAAAAAGATCATAGTGAGGAGAGTGAACCGCTTTGAGGAGAGTATTGACATCTACACAGAATTCTTCAAACCTTATGAACTTACGTACTTTGATGACACATTTTGCATCGCCATGACCAACTCTGCAAGGTGAATACACACAGATAATCAAAGATTTTGTTGAGACATTAAAAAAAATTGTTTGTAATCTTCCAGCAGCAATATGTTTTTACAGTTTTCTACAGTGAAGTCTTCCCAGATTTTGTTGATGGGAGATTAGTAGTAGACCAAATCAGCTGGTATTTTGACATTACTGCAGGATGTCAGCTAATGTGTTTCCTTCTAATTTATGCTCATAAAGGGAATTTATGCCCAAGACAGTAGGAGTGGATCCAAGCCCATTCACAGTTCGCAAGCCAGAGGAAACAGGAAAATCTGTGCTGGGGTGAGTGCATCTCAGGCTATTTACAGCACGTGGCTATGTCCACATTTGTGATGTTTTTTTTTGTTTTGTTTTTTATCGAATAAATCCCATGTCACTGTGTCCTCATGCACACTACTTTATTCAACACTGTGTTTTCAGGTTTCCAAAACAAGGTTGTGTGTGTGTGTGTGTGTGTGTGTGTGTGTGTGTGTGTGTGTGTGTGTGTGTGTGTGTGTGTGTGTGTGTGTGTGTGTGTGTGTGTGTGTGTGTGTGTGTGTGTGTGTGTGTGTGTGTGTGTGTGTGTGTGTGTGTGTGTGTGTGTGTGTGTGTGTGTGTGTGTGTGTGTGTGTGTGTGTGTGTGTGTGTGTGTGTGTGTGTGTGTGTGTGTGTGAAATAATCACTCTTGCACACACAAATAGCCTAATGCAGCACTTGTTTAGAAACCCCATGTGCTGATGGCTCATAATTATCTTGACAGTATTGCAGCGCAGCATGACCACTTCTACACTACACCTGACCCCTCTAATGTTCTGTAATGCTTCATCGTTTCATTGCTTCATTTAATGATTATTCTATAATTGGATTCCCGTTGCAACAGTACAAAAATACAACAATGTAAAACCACATTGTATCAATAATATAAACATCAGTGAAATGAGTGAAAATATTGGCTAAAGTAGCTTACAGTAAAAACACAAAGAAGACAAAAAGAAAATACCACTAATATTGATGAAGGTTTCATGTGTGGTGGGTTTACCCTCTTCCACTAGTCATGGACCCATTAACAGTCTTAGAGTTGCATAAATTGGGTAGGACTGGTAAACCAAGACTCGCCATCTTATTGTAGTGAGACCATTTTTTATAACTTGACGTCACTGTATAAAATGAGCTGTGGTTGACACCTGTAGGATAATCCCAGCCCATGACAATTTATAACCAGACTAGAGACTCAGGGCATTCAGAGGAATCGATGTATTCCCTAGGTGTATTGACAATGTTTCTGAGCAATTTCCAGAACAGAAGCCATATTTAGCATTACACAAATGAGTTATCTGAGGTGTTCACAAACGTTAGTTGACATTAGCTTAGCTGAGTTCCCAAAACTTGCAAGAGTTTGTTTTTGAGACAGAAACAGGTTTCAGACAAAGTTAATTTTCTCTCCTGGTTTGTCTTGACTAAAAAAATGTCATTTTAGTGTCGATTGTTGTGGGGATATGCAAAAAAAAAGTGTTCTCATTTTCTTCAATTTTAGTCAATACACTCAAGACCTGCAGCTAGTTTCCTTAAGAGGTTGTGTGGCAGTGGGGAATTACAGATACAGGAAATGACCTCGAGTTGCACCTCTGTCTGTAATTTGAGAATGTTTGTGAAAAGCCTGATGTGTTTTTTTCTGCTTCAAAATAGACCAAGCACCACCTCATCTCACATGTGTCACTGTGACACTGTGCCAGTGGTTGTAGGTCATGTTGCGTCCATAGCCATTTTGGTCTGCACCACAGGAAATGTCAAATGTAGTTCCAGATTGATATGCATTTGCAAATGAATCAACATTAAATCATTTATGTGATCCGGGGTAGACTATCCTAACTCCAGACTTAGGCACTGAAGTCTTTCTTGTGAAAGCAGTTAAATCATCACCGCATCCCACTGCCGCTGATACTATCTGTGAACACAGCTCATGTACGTTTGTGAAAATATAATCAATATTGGTCGAAGTATTAACACCATCCATTGCTGTAGAAATTCTTCTTGTTTGAGTCACAACCTGAGTTAAATGCAAACATCCGCCACAGAAATCCACTCCTTACGTAATGGGCAATTTTTAGAAAACCAGTCAATATTTAGTTCACCAAGATGGAAGGTATCCTTACTTTCATCACGTCACTGCCATTTTCTGTCTAAACACGTTACAACCAACACTTGAATCTGTAGCCATATTAGTTTATTGTCCTTACTCATTATGTCTTTCTGTTGCACAACAATCTGTATTGGATAATACAGTATATAAGTGAGGCTGATTTAGCAACTATCACTGTGAGATTAAAATTGACACAACCTTCAGCTTCAACAATCAGAACTGATCAGAACTGGCCATTAAAAACCAAACTGCAGGTCAGACGATGGACATTCTGACTGACTGCACTTGCAGAAGCAAATACATGGGAGAGGGAGGAGATTGGACGGGTTATGAATATATTTGAGTGATCTCAAAAACATTAACATTCAGTGACTCACGCAGGATTCTCTTGGCAGAGGTGGAAAACAACGAGCTCCAGAAGGCTTTTAGAGTAGTTGCAGTATCACAAGGACACTTTAGACCTCCTCAGTAGTAGTAGAGTCTAAATTGAATCTTTTTCTACCAGAAGGTTTTAGGTATTAGTCAGTTTGCTACACGGTGCCATTGCTGCTATGATGAGCAATTTATAGTCTCTTAAAACACTCCCGCTGGTTGACTACATGTTCAATTATACACAGTCTCATAACATATAACAAATATTCTTCAAAATCATATATGACAGCTACATGATTGTGGACCAACTCATTTTGCATATGTTAATCTTTGTGGCTGTTTGTGTATATTTGCAGCAACAAGAGCAGTAAGGAGGAGACACTGCTCCAGAGGAAGACTGCAGCCAGCGCCCCTCCTCCCCCAAGCGAGGAGGCCATCAGCAGCACATCAGAGGACGACTCTGAGGAGGACCGCGACGATGACGGATCCGTGTCCCAGCGCTCTACCCCGATCAAACTACTAACAGAGTCTGGCGAGAGCACTCGCACACAGGAGGTATGAAAAACAACAAGCACCTAAATAACATACAGTAAGCCCAAAATACACATTTACACTGCAACCGGGATATACAGCAAGATCACATTCAAAAGACTTCAAGGTGGAAACACAAGTAAAATCAAATCTAAATTTGTATCACTTATTGTTTAAAATAAAGGAAACAAATCAGCCTCCAGATCCTGTAATGACTCGTGGATATGAAATCTCCTTTAAGGACCTCAGGGAAATGTCATTAGCGTTTATGCAAGTTGTTGTGTTTTGGGGCTCAAAGGCTTTTTGCCTTCCAAATTGAGTATGTCACCCTAATTGTATTTTCTTCTCTCCTCTTTCCCCTGAGTCCCAAAAAAATTAGTTCTGTGTTTCTGTTTGCGTCAGAAGACATGAACTTAATCAGCCTCAGTGACGGGGCGTTTCCGGAGTGTAGGGTCTAAATGTTGTGGGTTAGTTGGTTAATGGAGACTAAAAGAGAGGTATGATATTATGTCACTGTTCCTCTCTCTTTTCTACATCTCTTCACATAGGGAACTCAACTCTCTGCACATACAGTATTACATACCATGCTAAAAGCAAATTTGTGCTGTACAGTATGTATCACTGTATGACTTCTTTATCCATACTGTCATTGAAACAAGTATGTTCAATTGAACCTCCCCTTCGGTAATTTGTCCAGAAATCGATATCTTAATAAGCTTCTTGACGTCAACTGGTTGTCCGGACTCACACGTGAAATGAGAAACTAGCTTTTATTTAGTGACACCTCAATGTAAGTCTAAAGACATAAAGGTAAAATTGTTAGTCCTTGTGTTTTATGGTCTTGTTACCTCCAGCAGTATGGCTCTCTATGGTCTCAAGTGAAATGTGAAAGCTGAAATGCAAGTTTTTCTAAATATATTGTTTTTATCCATTTGTACGGGGAGATTGGTGTTTTGATTTTGTAGCTTTCAATTTTAATATAAAAACATTGTTGACTATTTTCTTAGTAAAGATGACAATTTTAAAACCAAAGATAATTGATAAGGTGGATCAGAACCCACATTTGGTTGGACTCATGTATTGGTAGCATTGACCTCCATCAGGTCTCTTTGTATTGACATGTTATTATGAAATATCGTCTGTATAAGATGCATTTTTTCTGAAACCAGCCTGCCATGTCTGCAGCTCCTCATGCAGCGCAATTATTCTCATTATTCTGCCTAACATGATCAATATTTGGCTGGGATTTGATAGAATGGTTGGTTCTCTGGCTTCCTCCTCTAAGGCCCAGTTATCATTAAGACGTGTATGTAGGACATGTGCCATGGGATGATGTCTGCTTTTAGGACATCAGGTGATCATGTCATTTAATCTCCTCTTTGGGTTTACTTGCTACGGTTGATGTGAAGGTCCAGATCTGCTTTGATGCTTGTTTCAGGACATATATGTCAATTCTATATTCGTTATATTCCTCCGGAAATCATCGTGCATGCACCCACATATGAGATAAAAGTCAGATCTTATTGCTGCTTTCTCACCTGTGTCTCTCACAGTATAGGTCACCACATGCTATAACGTATATATATACAAGTACACTTACAAATTCCCAAAATGCGTCATCACCATTTTATCTATCTATCATATGTTCACATTCCCTGTTGACCCAGATTTCATACCGCAGCAGACAGGAGGACATTAATCAGCACAGGTAGTAGGTCAGCGTGTCAACAGGCTCTATCAAATGCACCGGAACTTGGCATCCTTTTAGAATTTCTCAGTGCGTCAACTATTATTTGCAGTGGCCATAATGCTACTATGGTTACAGGCATTATATACAGACATCAGCAGGCATGGGGTGACTCATTCGACCCACCAGTGTTGGTAACATTACTTTAAAAAAGTAATTAGTTATAGTTACTCACTACTTGTTCCAAAAAGTAACTGAGTTAGTTACTGAATTACTCTATAATAAGAGTAACTAGTTACCAGGGAAAGTAACTATTTGCGTTACTGTTAAAATAAAGTTACTGTATGTCAAAGGATTTGGATTTTTCTGAGCTGTTTTCACAAGACAATTGAAATCAGTAGAACAGGCAGGTATTTGTACATAACCTTCAATATTTATTGCACATCAACAGACCGTAAGAAGTTTATCCTGAACTTCAAGTATTATCTTTGTGTACCAGTGTGGGTATTATGTTCAGATCAATGATGTTTGGCCTGTCTCAGTCACACAATGCTCACATTGCCATGACACAGACCTGGATTCAAATGGCTAAAATATCTCTTTAAATATGTAGCATCAGCCAGAAGAAAATTGGCTTGGCGCAAAGACTGTAAGCAGTTGGGAAAGGCTAGTCTGGCTCTGTCTACAGGTTCAAAAGTCACCCTCGCAGCACCTCTTACGGTTACTAAGTAACACCTTATATCATGTTTGTTTAATCCGTGCACAAACAGAATTGTAAAAACCAAAAAGTTGTGGTTCTACAGGCTATTCTGTGCTGTATATATTCTTTGTCTGTGCAGTAAAGACAAGAAACTTGGAAGTTTCACCCTACTTCCAGTCCTTATGCTCTTGGCAAGAAAGTGAATAAGCATATATCCCAGAATGTAAAAGTATTTATATAAAAGACGAAAAGGTTTGGTAGAAAATGTGCTTCTATTTGACAAGTAATGCATCAAAACATGTGTCTGGGTTATGGCACTGCAAATATTAAATTTAAAATGTCAGGTCAATTTTTTTCTCAATTTGCATCTAAATGGCAGGGGGGAAAAACGCGCCTACAGAAAATCTGAGAGAAAGTTAAAATTTGACCACTTTTGATTTTCAGAGTTAGAGGTGAAGGCTTTTTACCTGCTCCATCCATCTCTTTCTCCTCCTGATTTGTGATGTATTTTCCATAGATTTTCTCTGTTTTGTCTTCTCCAGCCTTGAGCAGTGAGCTAGTCATGAAATCCTGGACAGCTAGCTCACGTGTTGGGCGCACACACACACACCCCCACTCTTATGCGCCTCGTGTCGCTGCCTCTGAGTCTGCTCCTGAGAATGGATTGCGAGTGTGCCAGCACAAAACAAAACTGTTGAAATATTTAAACATCAGATCATTACTACGTTGGCCATGTAATTACACATGGCCATTTCATATTCCCCTCAATATGGGCATATGTGTGAACATAGATGGATCTGCAATGTGTGCGGGTGTATGTATAAACCAGCATGTGTCTGGTTTATACATGGATCACATCACATCACGTGTGTGTGTGTGTGTGTGTGTGTGTGTGTGTGTGTGTGTGTGTGTGTGTGTGTGTGTGTGTGTGTGTGTGTGTGTGTGTGTGTGTGTGTGTGTGTGTGTGTGTGTGTGTGTGTGTGTGTGTGTGTGTGTGTGTGTGTGTGTGTGTGTGTGTGTGTGTGTGTGTGTGTGTGTGTGTGTGTGTGTGTGTGTGTGTGTGTGTGTGTGTGTGTGTGTGTGTGTGTGTGTGTGTGTAGCATATTCAAACAGTCAAAGACAACAATGGCATAGTTGACCGCTTTACGTCCGCTCTTGTGCACGTTGTTACATAACAAGCTTCTCACGGTCCTTATGGAAAGCGGGTGAAATCCACCTCCGGGATACATAATTTCCTCACAATATCATTTTTCTTGCAGGACATTATTTAAACCTCCCAAACTACCAGCTTAATCTTTCAACACTACAGCTACATTACGGATCCTAGTTTTGAGCACAGGGCTGCTGCAGGACAATCAGGGATTTATTTAATTCAGTTTTAAAGTTTTCAAAATTAAAACACTCTGCACAACTCTTCCCTCTCCTCTATTAGGGTTGGTACCTGAGGCTAGTTCCAGTTTCCTCATATACAGTCCATTGATCGGTCATATGATCAAGTGTACAAAACAACATTATCAGGATCTTTGTTTAGAAAATTGTTAACGTACTGAGACAGACATTGCCATATGGATAATGGGTAAGACTGGGTTCCAAAGTTTTATGCAGCGACTGAATTGCTTCTGAAAAATGCCTCCATGCCCTTATTTAATACAAAATTACAAGCATTTTCATGTTGCCCAGTGTGTCTCGCATAACCAGACCTGTCTCTGGGGATTCAACGGCCAGTGCCTGCTAGAGCGCGGTGGCATTACGCACAGCCTTTTACTGTGTTTACCTCCAATAAATTGCCTGAAAAGGACGCCAGGCTGCTACAGCACCGCCATACAAACCTCTACATGAGACTTCTTGGTTTTAACTTGACATTTCTCCGTTCATAAGCTAAGATGGACGGTATAGCGCTGCAGCATTTTAGTGTTTACACTGTATAAATGAGCCTAGCGGCTAGCAGACTTCACGGCTTCATCAGGTGAACCCAGCCCTAATAATGTCTATTCATTTATTCACTCATCTACCAAAATCCATTTGAATACTTTTCAGTGCCTGTAATGGTGAATATTGATATATGCAATTAATTCAGCTTAATTAATCACAAAGCCTGTGATTCATCAGATTACAGTTTTACAGTCCTAATCACAATAGAAAATTTACATTTACCATAATGTGGAAGATACCTTTTCACGTGAGTTACTCTGCCATAATCGAATAATGCTCAGTTGTTATGAAATGGTCTGATGTCATGTCTGCCAAGAAAACACTCACAGCCACAATATACTTTAACACCAACCCTGCAATCTCACACCACCCCACACCACACCACAAGGCAAGATGGATCCATGCTGTTCACATAAGATTCCCACCCTACCACCAGCATGTGAACACAGAAACTGAGATAAGTCAGAGCAGACGGCGTTGAATCGTCTCTTTGATCATCTGGTTTTTGGTGAGCATGTGCCCGCTGTAGCCTCATCGTCTTGTTCTTACTTTATAAGAATGTAATCAGCCTTACTCTGCTGTTGTAGACCGTTTATCGAGGGGTTCAACAACTTTCTGTTGTTCTTACAGTTGCACTAAGCTGTAATTTGATCATTCTTGTCCTTAATTGAAAGACTTAATAAATCACAGCAGTATTTAATATCATATCTAGTTTGATTGGAAATCTTGGTAAACCTTTATAAAACGGAATACTGAAATAATTTAATACAAATAAATGTGTGTTGATTACTTGTTTTCTCAGAAACTGAAAAACCTGATGAAGAAATAGACCCTGGAAATATTTGTTGTTTTCCTTTACTTTCTGTTCTCACAGCATTGTGTAATTATGAACTGAATTGAATCCTTGGCAATAGTTTTAGGCAATTGAGCTACATTAATCTCATTGGTTAATTTCTTTTTAATTGCAGTTCTGATATATGAAACAGCAGTGGTTATCTTTATAGAGCATCATTATCAATGGCCCTTGATTATGATTTCAAATTCTTCCAACTTGATTTTGCTACCCTTATGTTTTTTGCTTTTTTGATATTTTATTTTCAAATAAAATTCAATTTTCTAATGAATTACACGAAGCCTTTTAGAATCTACTTGAACTGGACTGACCTTTTTAAAAACTTATTTCTTGCTTATTATGATTATTATGTCTCTATAACAGTGGACATTGTGTGCAAGACCCCCAGGAGGGCACTGTCCCTGAACATGGAGCCACCCCACCAGACACCAACAATCAAATTACATTCATAGTGGTTTAAATTACACTCCTTGAGCCATCTTAAGTAGTAAATCAGTTGTGAAGAAGCGGCTGAACCTGATGACCTTGTCTGTGTGATTTTTATAATTTGAGTTGCAGCTATTTGATTTGCTCTTAGCAAACACCTTCACCTGCTCCTGTGTATTTCTTTGTATTATTCTCAATAGTCCTTTTTAAATCGCAGTAAAAGCTTCTTGTGTCTTTATGTCTCAGTCACGTGCATATGTACTGTACGGCAGCTCCTTACATTTCTCTTCTTACCTCTTCAGGACATCCAGCAGCAGCAGTCAGTTAAGGAACCCTATGGACTAAATCTGGCTCGGTTTCCTGCAGGGAAAGATCTGCTCATTTATGAAAGGTAACTATTACAAGGCTGGCACACACATGCCTGCATGCACTGTTTTAATATAGTGCCAAATCATAAAAAAAGGTATCTCAAGACACTTTACAAATAGAGTAGGTCTATACCACACTCTTGGCTTATTTATGATTAGCAGAGACCCAACAATTCCTCCGTGAGCAGTCAGTAACCGCAACAGTGGTGACGAAAACCTTCAATTTAACAAGCAGGAACATCAAACAGGCTCTATGGTGGACGGCCATGACAGTGAATATTTGAACTAATAACTGTATTAATAATATATATATGAATAATCATTATCATCATCACAATAATAATAATAATAGTAGTAGTAGCAGGAGGCAGAATGCACACATTAGAAAATGGTTGGCCCACGTGTTTAGGGCTTTAACTCACTTTTGGGTTGGGGGTTAGATGAATATGTTGCCTATCGACAACGCTTAAGTACATTGTCGGTTGCTGTTTTTATGGCTAGTTTGTTCTTTGGGGCAAGCGTTATCCTTTTGGTAATAAAATGCTTCGAAAGAACGAGCCGCTGCCTGGCAGAGTTGGGGGGCTGCTCTTCAAGCAGCCGGGAGACTTAGAGGAGCGCTTAGAGGTGTTGGTATATTTTCACATCTTGATATTTTGTTGAAATAAACCCTTAATTCACAGAGGTGGTAATTGTTGGAACGGTGGAAAGATATACCAAGATGGGTTAACAAGACAATTAAGCGTCTTAGTCTGTTAAAGAGAAAAACTTGAATTTCACAACTTGTACGGGTGTATTTTCCCTTTAATAAGGAAAATAAGTGTAAGCCATATGTGAGTGTTAGGATATATAATTGTGAGTTTATTTTGTTTGTTTATTACTGGGAAACCGCAACATAAGCGAAAAGTGAGCGTTCTGTCATCCTATCAAAAAACTCTTTCTTCCTGTGTCGGTAGCTGAGTGGACAGCGGCTGAAAGCAGAAATGTACCGAACCAAAATAAATATCCTGTTGTCTCCATGGGAAGAAATCAACAGTGTTTATGTAATGATTTATTCATTTTATTTCCCTTCCCACTGTTGTGAGAGGTGGATCTGCCTTTAGTGACATAGACAAGCTCACAGACAGACTGGGAGCTTATCAATCAATGCAGCTATGCTTAATACGTTTAAAACATATGCAGTGAGTTATCTGTGTGATTGGCTGTCTATCTATCTAGTAACTGTCTATGAAGATTATGCTTCTTTATGTTGGTGGGACAATGCCGCTGATGCTCACATGCCTATATTGCCAATTACCGGCTGCTGGGCTGATGGTGACTGGCTGGAAAATGTTAACATATTGCCCAATCCTAAACTATAATATATATATATTGTAGAAATTGCTACTACACGTGTATTATTGAGAATGTAATTTGCAGTGTTGGTGAACTGGACTGTATTATATTGAGGGGTGTTTGTAATGTTTTGCTGATTGTGAGTGTGTTACTCTCTGAAGCAACCAATGTACATTTTTGTCACGTTTCATACCTACAGTACCAACTCCACCTGGCTTTGTATGTTTGCCATTCAGCTCTCGGCGTACTCAGTGTATGTCTAGCATGCTGTTGGTGTCACGTTGAAGCAAAAGGCAGCCTTGTTTTCTGACTGCCTCTGCACATTTAAATGGTCCTGAGGAAAATGCTTTCTATTTATTATTATGGACAAAGCAGCCCAGCTTCCAAGACAGAGAGGGGAGGAACAAGCGGCCGGTGTCAGCAGCCCCCTCAGGGTGATATTGGTCATTTTGCAAAAGGGACATTGTCAACTCTGCCCCGCTGTGTGCATCGCACTTCTGACCTCACTGCTTTTTGTTCACCTCTCCCTTCCTTCATCACTGCGTTTCATTTACTGTCTGTCCTTTCTACTGCATAATGTCTTTTCTTCCTTTTTGCTCCCTACCATGTTTATGAGCTTCAGTGAATAGCTGTCGCCAGGTTTGAAAATGAACAAAACTGTCTGTTCTTTGGGTATGAACTGCACATTTTATACTGTGTGATGCATTTGGAGGAGCTTTAATAGCTTTTTTTTCACACCCTGCTGTCCTAAACCCATTGAGGTTAGCTGGCCCAGTCTATTATTTCAATAGTCAGTCAGTCAGTATATGGTATACTGGAGCTTAGATATAGATGAGCAGACATACTTAAAGGGATATTTTGTGTATTTTGAAGTGGGGTTTTTTTGTTGAGGGACTTATAATCATTGTATTACCTACAGTAGATGTCAGAGTGCTCCCAGTTTTAGGGAAGAAGACAGGAGTCCTGGCACAGGAGCTAAGCATTGTACTGCTGTGGACAGGGGCAGCAGCAAAAACTTATTTTAGCCCCCTAAAAAAAATATTCATAAGCCATGTAAGTGCACACTTTATACTATATTTTTTCACAGCTTTAACTTCTTTACCGCGATACCTAACTGACTGTCAGACCGTGCTTCCCTTTGGGACTACATTTTCTCAACTGTAGAACTTCTGTTTTTCTACGCATGACCACAACAGTTAATCTATGACAGTGTGCGATACTGTTGCTAATCTTTAGTCTTGTGTCTTCTTGTATTTGTATTTGTGACCCTGACGGCAGGCAGAGTTTTGAGGTGTAATTGAAGCAGGGTATTCACTTTTAAAAATGTTGTTCATATCCTTCTGCTGTAGTGGCACATTATGAGAATAAAACTGCATTCATTATTGAAGCTGGAAGTTGAAATGGCTCCAAAGATGTTGTACTGCGGCCAAAGCTCAACTAATCAACGCATTAATATTAAATAATCATAAGCAAGAGCCAGAGGGGAACATTCAACTGCATAATGTTGTGTCTTTGCAAAAGAGAAATATAACCTCAGGAGAAATTTGATGATATTAGAGATCTTGTTAAGCTCATCTCTGAGTATTTGAAATGAAAAATAGACAATAATAACCTTAAATCTAAATGGTCCTTTAACTGTTACCCAACTAACTGTTAATCTTCACATCATGAAAATGGAAGGTGGATCAGGCAGAGACAAACATGTGTAGCATGGGCATATACTGTAGACTTTTTTTTTTTTTTTGCAGGAATATCTGCCTTTTTCATTTTGTGCTTTCTTTTCTTTTTTTCTGCAGGTTTTCGCACCTGGGCGAAAGCCAGCACAGGGTGGAAAGAACCGAACGCATAAACCTGGAAAACATCATTTGCTTGTGAGTAAACATGAAAAAGTAACTCAAACACACACACAACCACTAACACACGGACAAAAAAAACCCAACATCTGTATTCAGATTCAATAATCCTAATCCTTACTCACATGGGATCGCAAGCTTAATGTGGGTTTGTTGTTATAATCAGACTCTTATAAATGCCACTTAACATTTCCAGTAGTCAAGTCAAGTCAATTTTTGTATACAGCCCAATATCACAAATCACAACTTCGCCTCAGGGGTCTGCAGTCTGTACATCTGTACAGCATACTCTCCTTTTTTCAACCCTTGATAATGAAAAATCACATCATTCACACAGACAGAAGAAAGAAACAAACACAGACAGAGCGAAAGAGAGAGATGAGAGAGAGAGAGAGGTCCCAGGATGTCCCAGGATGTCCCAGTAACCTTTGGACAAGTACCTACAGGACCAACAAGTGAACACAGTTCTCACAGTCTCTAAGTGGTCTCCAGGACTCTTCTACTGTAGCTGTTAAATCTTCATCTCTTCTAACCAAACACTTCTTTCCTCACTTCTTATCATCCCTGCTGTTTCCCAGTTAGTCCACCCTTTCGCCCACCTGCTCGCTGTGGCCATGACCCAGCAGGTGTTTTTTTCAAAATTTAACCACACGTGGGATGGCAATGTGCAGCCATACAGGCGCATTAGCAATTTCTCTCTTTGTCCTGCTCTTTTTCTTTCTAGCTCCGCACATTCACAGAAAACACCTCTATGGCAAATGTCACAGCGCAATTCCTCTTAATTTTCACTCTTGCTCTTTCTCGCTCCTTCTCACATATTGTGTATGTTATGTTTGATTTGCTATGTGCAGCCATACAGGCGCGTTAGCAATTTCTCTCTTTGTCCTGCTCTTTTTCTTTCTAGCTCCGCACATTCACAGAAAACATCTCTATGGCAAATGCCACAGCGCGATTCCTCTTAATTTTCACTCTTGCTCTCTCCTTCTCACACATTGTGTATGTTATGTTTGATTTGCAACTGTTGCAACACCTCCAAGGTTTAATCAGAGAGAATAGATGGCAAGAGGCAAAAATCTCCCTGCCGTGCTCACTCTTTTAATTCATCTCTTGCTCTTCTTTATTAAACGCTTACATGCATACTCTTTTATACTCTACCTACATAGGTATATGAGTATGAGTTATAGCATCAAAGTAAAAGACAACTAGAGATTTTAAATAGATTTTTAGACATTTAAATATAGATGTATTAGACCAGCGCATTTCTTCCCCCTGTCCCGTCTTGTTTGTTTAGTTTCATCAGTGTTTGATGTTTATATAAATTGTGTGTCATGCTGACCAACTGTGGCGGTGTCCGCACGATGCTGGCGAACTTTATCTTACTCAAATTATAAGACAGTCAGTGTCTTTGATGACTGTCAAAGCCGCTTTGCTTTGCTTGCTCTTTTTTCTCCTTCTCTCTCTCTCCCTCTCAGTTTACTAACCACACACACACACACACACACACACACACACACACACACACACACTCACTTGCCTTTACATCTATACACATATCTTTACACATATCTTAGATGCACAGATAAATGGCAGTATAGCCAGCTTCCCTCCACAGCATTGTATTGAAGAAGTGCGGTCCACTATCTCCTTGTGTTCTGTTCCTTTGCTTAAAGGTTTGGCGGTCAAACCGCCATTTGGATCAAGAAGTCGATATAGCTATAGTTAAAAAAAACTCTCTTTATACTTTAAGCAGCACTTTTCATGTGTGTATTGCAATAATAACTGGTTGCAACTGGTCAGCATTCAGATTCAGGATCAGGATAAACAGCGTTTTCATAGCAAATAAAAAGTTCTGAGTTGTCTGATTTTTTTATACCTACTAAGACCCACTAACTCCAAAAATAAAATAAAAATATATATAAGTATTGATAGACACACATTTTCTGAAGGAAAAAAGCCCCTAGGCAGCAGAGGTACGAGAGTAACAGAAGGAGTTGCATTATTGCTTTGCTCTAAAACTACATCAAGGTAGCCAGATGGGCTTTGTTGTTAAGCTGTATGTGTCTCACACAAACAGAAGTCTGCTAACTGATACCTATACAAAACACAATGGTAAAGAGGACCAAAATATATCCACGTTGCTCATTTTGTGCTGCACTTTGCTGCCTGAAAGCACTGGTTAGAGAAAGAGTCGGCAGTCCCAGAACACATTTCTGTTTGTCGAAGATTTCACAGCTTTGTAAAAGGACCACAAGTTAAAAGCTTTGTATCGCAGCACATAGGAATATATAAAATATTAAAAATATTTTATTCCTGCCTTCATACTGTATGCCAGATGCTATTGATGGTATTTGATACCAAGGTCAACTTTAACATGAACAGAACTCTGTAAGGCTGTACTTCAGCACAGCAGCGCTTTGAGCTAATTGTTAACAGCATGCTAACATGCACACAGTGGCAATGCTAACAAGCAATTTTTTAGAAGGTTAAATATTTACAATGTTCATTATTTTGGGTTAGCGTGCTAGCATGCTATGGACGTAGTCTCTGTGATGTCACCCATATTTTTCCGAGTCAAAGTGAAGCTCAAAGTGTGCGACTACCCGTAGCTCCGGTTGTCGCCATCTTGGCAGTGCCAGACGTGGCCTAATTCCTGGCCAATCCGAAAATGAGTTGGACCTTGGATGGACAATATGCAGAACTGAGTCATAAAAACATTAACCCCCCCCCCCTCCATTGAATTGTCACGAATAGTTAAAACATTGTTTTTGTACCAGGCTGTAAACATGTTTATTTCTCATTGACTCACTTTTAGCCTTCTGAGGAACTGTAATTTTTGGCACTTCCTAGTTGTCTTCATTTTTCTGCACAAAACCACGACTGTCAACTTCATGGTAGCCCTAGGAATAGTAAGTGCATCTTCCATAGAGTAGATATTTGTGTTTAGACGTGCCTCTTTGAGCATGCAACTCTTTTCTTTGCATTTCTGCTCAAAGGAAAGGCCACGTATAATTTAGTACAGGTGAAAGTCATTGTACTTCAAACACAGGTGGCGTACAGATTGGCTTTGTGTGGAAGAGCAACCTCAGTCAGTGTGGAATTGTCACGTCTTGTACTGTATTTTCCCCAGACAGCCATTTCTGTAATCCTCGTGTCAGGTCCACAGGGTCCAGGTGTGTCCTTTGTTGTGCAACAGTGCTATTCTAAGATGCTGTTACAACACCCCAAACATGTTTTCCCCGTTAGGCGCCCTTTCGGCTGACACCTCCATCTGTGTAGTTCTTCTATGGACCCAGCAGGCATAGGCAAAGCTGACTCAATTGGTGAAAATAAAACCGGATAGGATATGGATATTGCGCCGGATTCCTGTTGAGCAGCATCAGTGAAGTGTGGTGAATTGTTTCCGCCTCAAATTATGGTGATATTTTAAATCACAGATGAATGTACAGTCCGGACTGAGTGAAAAAAAAGATCAGTTACTTTCAAAAAGATCAGTTAAGTATTCATGCATGATAAAATGGTTAACATGTCTAGCAGAGATTACATTTTTTACACAAGCTGTACTGTAATTATGATCACATTTACACCTTCTAACTTGTCAGCAAATTCAATTCAACATCTGTAATTTACAAAATGTTCTCCATGTTGCCCTAACTGCTATGTAGAGGAAACACTATTAACCAGTCTGATTGACATTGCATACCCATTTCTGCAGGTGTGAGTGTAGGGAGGAAACATCTCCATAGCCTCTCCTTTACCACATTTCACATCACTTAACTTAACATGTCGACAGGCTGTAACGATTATCTTTAAAAGACGCTGAGATGTCACCTGTGTGTGAAGAGTCACCACAAGTCAACAGACAGAACACAAATCTTCACAGAGCAATACACATGTATTTGTTACTTGATAGAGAGATAAAATATAGACTCATTAAATAATCTGCCTTGCTTTCTTTAAATTCCTTAAACTAGGGGACAGTTAATAATATAAACTTGCACACAAAAAAATCTTGAAATATCGTAAAATGGGTTTTTACACTGGGCTGAGGAGGAAAAGTTGGGCCCTTTTCTCCTGCAATGGTTTAATCGTATTCAACTGAATCAACAGCTAGTAATCTTGATGAACCAATTCCTAAATTTAGATGGAAATCTGGCTTCAGCCTGTCCAAACACAACACAAACAAATGTGATAATCTACATGTCTTATCCGTTCAGCCTCTTGGTCGCCTTTTGTTGGTGCGTCATTGGTTTAGAGCTAGAGGGATATATCAGTCACTCAATATTATCCAATATCAAACAGTACTACAGTATTAATCTATTTAATTGATTTGAATTGTCAGCAATTGACTCAAGCTCGGAATCCATCGACTATCAGTCTGACGACAATTGCGCCTTGTGGGAGCAACGGCTAATATTTCCGGCTTTCCGGTGTAGCCAGCGGATATCCGTGGCAAGACTTCCTTTTCAGAGCGACGGCCATGAGATGCAAAATGGGAGTTGGGGTTGGGAGACAGCGTCAAGGACTCTATCCAGATATCTGCATATGAATGAAAACACGTGTCTTAGCAGCCGCTCACTTGTACCTCAGCTGCTGTTGAACTCACCGACTAAGTGGAAAACCTGACAAGCACGCAGTTGATAATCCACCCTGAAGATGAGGAGGCACGCTTTAGAGTCTAGCCTCTGTGAAAATATGAGTAATTCTACCTAATTGCTATTTAAGTGCTCCTAATGACTCACCCTCTCCAGCAGATTTTCACAAGATGTTGCTGGTTGGATTTTAAAAGAAACATTCTAGTCCTTGATGCATTTTTCAATCACCTCGTGACAACTATAGATAGTAACCATGTTTTCCTCCCACCACATGATTTATCTTAAACTTACCTTACATCGGTTTGAACCTGCTCCTGCCCGCAACTTTTTTCTCTCCTCCTAATCGTCCCTTTTCTCTCAGAGAGCCGGTGTCCTGCTTTCCCGAGGACAGCATCTACGGAGTTTCTCCCCCGCAGGTGGACAGAGACAGCCATGATGAGTTTGAGAGCCATGTGATGACGGGTAAAGGCCAGGTGAGAGTGCTGTGCAGGGAGGACATGTTGATGTACAGGGAATATGTCAAGAACAAATACATGTGAGATACATACAAATACATGAACCGGATCTCTGTTACCAATTCCATCTTGACATCGGGTTAAGATTTTTGTTTTTAGCTTCTGGACCGAGCAAGAGATTATTTTTTTTAAATTTGTAAATCAATTTTGCTTCAACATCTTGTATTTTTTTGTTTGTTTGAGACTGACTATGATGAAGACAATGACACATGCACGGCCTACTATATGTCTCCTGTACTTGCACTGAGCTATGGGGGTTGATTCATTTTTTATTGTGATCAAAGTCATTCATGTGTTTTAATAGTTTCAGATGTTATCCAGTCATGTACTTAATTTTTTTATTCATTCAGACATGCCTCAACTGGTGACCTATATGGTGCTTTTTATTTGTTCTTTGTGCTATTTTCTATTAGTTGAATTTTAATGGCAACTCTTTTAAGAAAGTTTATTTATGTTTCAAACATGTCAATTGTTCTGAATTGTTTTGACTAAAGTATTTTGAATTTTAAATGCTGTAACCATTAATACTATAGCAGGTCTAAAATTATGACTGATTCTTTAAAATTCCACCTCAGATGTGCTTTGAGTTTAGATTTTTTTATTCTATTAAACTACTGTGCCATGATGATGCTGATATATGTTGTTGTTGTTGGTTTTATTTGATCTCACAAACAGTCAGACTTGTAATTTAAATATATATCCAGGCAATTTTCCCTTTTTTTTTCCAAAGACACATCACTAACCTGATATTGTAGGTTTTATCTGACCTCATTCATTGTTTACAAAACTGCACACTGATTTTGTTTTGTCTAAATGCATTTCTTATCATCTGATAATAAATTAAACATGTATTTATTAACAAATGACAGATTTGATGTTTCTGTTGGCAGTATGTGTTAATTTCCCCTCTTTGTTCCTCTACTTTTATGTCTGTGTTCTATTGTTTTTCACAAAAAATGATTACAATTCCTTTCATGTGACTTCTGTAAGAGTAATTCATTCCTCCCACTCTCCCCTACTGTCTTTCTCGCATCTCTTCTTTCTTTCTTTATTTACAGTTTTCACTTTAGTTCTGTCAATCACACACTTCCTCTCTACCCTCACACTCTCAGTTTTCAACCACATGTGTCAGAAAATGCGAATTGTAATGAATGCTGCCTTTCCTGTAATGCACATACACATTCAGTGTGGCTGACCACTGGTCTCTCAATCAGTGCCTCGTGAGCCTGAGAACGGGGGGGAGCTTCAGCATGTGATTTGTTGAACAGCTGGGGAATAAAAGAAATATAACTCATTCACTGCATTTAAAACCATACTCAAGACAAAACATGCTGCATTTTTTCAAACCCTGCAACACAACTATTATAACTGGATAGCTAGGAAATGTTAAGAGTGCCCTACAGATATCTAAAACACAGAAGTAAGCATCTCACCTAAACAGAAGAGTCTCTCACCTCTCAAACTGTGTGCTTCAGTTCCCCTTTTCCCTTTGGAAGCCTCTCAGCTGACTCAAGGCTTCTACTTTTCTACCATAATGGTTGTTCGCTTGATAAGACCATCTTTGCGATGAGATCACACCAGACAGACAGACATATAAACACATGGCAATGTACTCTTGACAGTTTGGTCAGAAACATGCACACCAGTAGTCTGCCGGAAGTCATTCTGTATGGCTCTTCCAGTGCTCCTGCTGTTTCTCCTCGCACAAAGAAGCAGATACCGGTCCCACTGCTGGGTTGATGCCCTTCTACGGCCGTGTCCAGCTTCCCTCTTGTAAAAGCCGTATGGATATGCCATCCTGGAGGAGCCGGACTACCTGTGAAACCAGACTGGGCTGCAGGTATCGCCTCATACTGCAAGTAGTGACAAGGACACTAGCGGAAGACAAAACTAGAGAAAAATCAATCAGGAAGGATTTCTTCCTGAGTTCACAGATTGATAACCCTGAAGATTATACTGTGATATATGTACTGTGTTATTTTTGAGCAGTTACAAACACAAGTTTCTTTAAATTAAACTTTTCTCTAAAATTATAATCCGAGTTTGCTGTGGTTGTGGTCCGGCAGAGTGTGCATGTAATTGCATGTGGCCGTGAACAAACGATTTTCCACGTATCAGGGTGAAAGCTGTGCCGAGGCAGTGCCAGCTCATCTTTTTTCCAGTATTTGGAGCCCAGCTCCTTTAATGTAAAAGGTATGTAGGTATATGAGCATGTGAGAGCATGTTTTCCCGTCTGTCTGTTTGAAGGAAGGAGGACTGTGGTGGTCAGGAGCTGTTTGGAAAGGGAAAGAGGGCTTTCATGTAAGGTCCTGTTTTTCTCATGTTTTTATGTTTCTAATGGCAGGTGTCTCATTACAGTGAAACCTCTCAGCACACATGAGTATGGATGAGTAAATGCATCTAGCCTCTGATATTTTTAGGAGCAGTTTCTTGGTAGTTCTCACAAAAATGACTAAATGTTAGTGTGGGGCGCCGGTAAAGCAGTGCTTCTATTTAGGTGGAAATCTAAATTGTACATCATAGAAAACAATCAGAAATGATGCTGGGATGTATTTTGGTCCCGTGTGTGGCTGGGTTACTGACATGAGTCACTAGGCCCTTCATGTGACCGCTTAGCTTATGAATGAAGACAACCCCCTCTCTACTGACAAAAGGTAGACAAACAGCCGTTGCCTGGAAACCAAAACAGGTTATCATATTGCCTTGAATCTCCCTCTAACCTCACAATGTCTTTCTACATTTCATCCTTTTTAAAATGTCATGAATTACATTTAATTGTTCACAAGACTAAGGTTGTCCAAAGTGTTAATACTTTTTTGATACCACGTGTATGATCACGATACAATCTCCGTTCATTATACATTTGATACTATCGAAAGTACTCCAGCAATTTGAAAAAAAAAGATCTGCAATCAAATTTTAAAGGAAAGGTTGCACGGATTAAACAACAGGAAAGAAAATCAACTCGTCCTCAATCTGTTTACGGCATTCCCTCCAGCAACAAAGGACACTGTAGCCTATCAATGGCCTGCTATTGCTTTAGAGACAGTACTGAGACAGTATGGCAAGTATGATTAGCGCTTAACTAATCCGAACAACACGAGTCAGAGTTTAGGGTCAGAAGACTAAGATCAAAATAAGGGAGAGAAACTATAAAGGATGTTGTCCATATTGGACTTGGCATAACGATGTCAGTTAAACTTCCAACTGCCATGGAACACTGTTTAACTAGCCTACTTTTAAAGAAATTTAGTCCTGGCTGTGAATAATTAAATTCAATTACGTTATATTTATAGTGCCAAATCATAACAAAAGTTATCTCAGGACACTGAGAAACAAGGTAAAGACCACACTCTATGACTTATTTATGATTTACATAGACCCAACAATTCCCCCGTAGAGTACGGTGACAACGAAAACCTTCCCTATAACAGACAGGAACGTTGGTCAGACCCAGCTCTGTGGAGGACGGACATCTGTCTGCACCGGTTGGTGGGGAAGAAATAGTGTTGTTAAAAAACTATTGATTTTAATATAATGGTTTGCAAATTTCGTTAGGTCTTAGCTCGTTAAAGATGGAAAGTGCAGTGCTTCTGCAAGTGTTTTTTGTTTCTTGGAAATACTGTTTGATGCAAATGAACAAAGAAAGGCAAAAGATACAGTCAAGCCATCCTCGAAACAATTTCAGTCAAAAGGCAAGCCCATACAGTATATTATCCACTTGGTATCTAAAATGGCATTGAATAGAGATATTTTTCAAGCTATTGTATCAAAGTTAGAAATTCCAGTATCTTGCCCATAGACCTGCATTGGGCACTGAAACGCCTCACACTCTTGAAAATGGCTGAAATTAAGATTCCTAATCATACGAACTATTTAGTGTGAAACTACCTTTTAGATTGTTCATTTGCAGAACTCACAGATAACTTTACAGCAAACTCAAGGCTTATTTCAACATTTATGATGATATTACAAATTTGGAGGCCTGAATGCTGATTTTAACACTGATTTATTCATTGAATTTTGTAGAAACTTTCCACAGAATGTCCTGAAATTGATATTGACTGGTTCAAAGCATTTTACACAGCATTCAGGTTATCTACAGCATATGTGCATGAAATTAAAGAAATTACTCGTGGCGAATTGATTTAACACTATATGATTTGATTTTTTATTATTGTGTCATGCATAAGTAGCCAATATACCCTGATATACTATATATACTGAACAGGCTCACAAGACACCATAAAAAACACCAGAAGCCAGAGTTGCAACATTACAAATTACAAAGAATAGTCTACTGAACAAAGGGGAACACACTTATAAGCATTAAAATAATTAAACCACCAACACTACTGGCTTTTTTTAAAAGAAATCATTCAACATAATGTCCTTAACTTATCATAATAAGGACAATACAGAAGAATATGAAATGTTTGTAATGTTTAGTATAGGCTAAATGTCACTTTTGAAGTCGTATGGTGTAGGGCTTGTTTTTACACTTCATTCCCTGATATTCACGCTGTATATCCAGGGGACCTTGATGGCCTTTGCAGCTGTCCCTCAAGTGTTTACCTGAAATCAAAAAGTCATTCAGGAGAGAGGTGTCCTGAGGTACGTGCAAGAAGCTGTAAATTCATTTTGTGCAAATGTGCAAGAGCCTCGATGCCAGAGAGAGACTGTCATCAAGTCTCTCTCTCTCTCTCTCTCTCTCTCTCTCTCTCTCTCTCTCTCTCTCTCTCTCTCTCTCTCTCTCTCTCTCTCTCTCTCTCTCTCTCTCTCTCTCTCTCTCTCTCTCTCTCTCTCTCTCTCTCTCTCTCTCTCTCACACTTTGCCGTGACGTCAGGTGGATTTAAAACTCTTCTCGAGCGTCTCCAGTCGGTCCCCTCTAGTTCTCCTCCACCTCCTCACGTTCGCCTTTCCTCATCAAGAACACCGGCCAATGCTTCACACTGCCCCTGCCCTGGGTGTCTGTCCCATGCGTGGGAAGCACAACAAAATCAAAGGCTTCACTTGATAGGAGAGAGAGAGCTCGAGGGAGAGAAAGAAAAAGGGGGGCAATCCTTTTGCATCGTTCTTACTCTGAATTTTTACACTTTCCCGTCGGACGAGAGGCTCCGATTTCACCGAAAATCTCAGCTCATACCGTTTTTGTCACGGAGGTACGTATTCTAAACTACACCGGGATGATGTTTCAAAAAAAATGTTTATGTCGATTGCAAATTTTTTTTTTTATATATCATACTTTTAATCGTCTCTCCAAAATAGCAAATCTTTAAACTCTTAAATAGTAGCCTACTGTAATCCTATGATTTATATTAATTTAAAGGAATATGATACAGATGATACAGTATTACTGAGTATCACTTTTATATTCTTTAGTGCATAAAATAGGCTACTAATAGTTATTTTATAGTTCGTAAGCACCACAACCACAGGGTTAAAGTATTTTTGAAAAATCATTTGTAAAAGAAGGGATGATGTTTTAGTTTTGAGTTGCTGGGATTTCAGCACCATGGACAGCTCCCCTGCCTTCACTGTTAAAGTCCCTTCTAAAGGGAATATCCACCCTAAAACTAAATTTCAAGTATAAGATTAAGGTGGTTTGGGATGGTAAAGTCAATTCTATCTAAATGAGTTTCAGTCGAATGCAGTGCTTTTCATGTGAAAATAGTTCTTTCAGTATTTACTCACTATGGAGCATACTATAGAAATTCAGTGTTGAGGTGGATTTTCCTTGTAACTTTTGCATGACCCTTGAAACACATTTTCTACAAATGACTATTGCCTGAATCTACAGTTTGTTGTAGTCTGCCGGGCTTTCCTTGTAGGCAAAGTGTCACTGGACAAGACGCTAGAAACATTACCAACACCTTAAACGTTGCCTTTACGTTATCGTTAACAAATCTACATGTTTTCCTTCTGCCTACAGCACGTGAAGACGACAGCTCGGAGATATGAACGAGTCCCTGGCGGCGAACAATTCCTTTGCGACTCCTATGGTTGGAGAAGCTCTTCAATGGATGGAGGCTGATTCTCCAGAGGGTAACAGCACCCTGGAGTTCTCCACCGCCCCATTAGATTTCCCCATCAACCCGTGGGACATTATGCTCTGCATGTCAGGCACTGTCATCGCCTGTGAAAATGCCATAGTGGTAGCAATCATCTTCTACACGCCGACACTAAGGACTCCCATGTTTGTGCTGATTGGGAGCCTGGCCACAGCAGACCTGCTGGCCGGCATGGGATTAATCCTGAACTTTGTGTTTCAATATGTGATTTCATCTGAGACTATCAGCCTTATCACTGTAGGCTTCCTCGTGGCCTCCTTCACTGCGTCCATCAGCAGTCTATTGGCCATAACAGTGGACCGTTACTTCTCCCTCTACAACGCCCTGACATACTTCTCAGAGAAAACGCTGCAGTACGTACACCTGATGTTATTGGTGACCTGGGGGGTGTCTCTGTTTCTGGGCTTGTTGCCAGTGCTCGGCTGGAACTGCCTGGATGATCCGGCCTCGTGCAGCATCGTTCGCCCTTTGACCCGGAGCAATGTCACACTCCTGGCCACCTCCTTCTTCATCATCTTCATCCTCATGCTGACTCTCTACTTCAAAATTTGCAAGATTGTGTGCCACCATGCCCACCAAATCGCCCTCCAGCAGCACTTTTTTGCCACGTCGCATTACGTTGCCACTAAGAAGGGGGTTTCCACTTTGGCCATCATCTTGGGGACATTTGGTGCCAGCTGGCTGCCCTTTGCCATCTACTGCCTGGTAGGCGAGAGGGAGTATCCATCAGTGTACACCTATGCTACACTGCTCCCAGCCACCTACAACTCCATGATCAATCCCATCATCTACGCCTACAGAAATGCAGAGATCCAGCGCTCCATCTACGTGCTTCTCTGTGGCTGCTTTCAAGGAAGCAAGGCCTACCGGTCCAGGTCTCCAAGTGAAGTCTAAAAAGGTGCTAGGGCTCTTTTTGTGTGAGTGTATGTATGTGTGTTAGTGTGTGAGAAAAGAGAGCAAAAAAACAAACCATCCTGTGACCATTGACAATCTGCTTACAGTTGACAGTGAATGCTTTATGAACACAAAGAAGGTGCGATGCTAGAAAACGTGTCTCTCATGCATACTGTATCTGCACTTTATTATGTCTCAACACAAGTTAGGGTGACATTTTGGAAATGCTGTGAACAAGAAACGTCTGTGAATGTACTTAAATGAGAAAAGAAATGGAAAATTTTGCACTTTAGTCAGTGTTTTTTGAAATGCCAAAGCAGTGTTGTAAAGCCCTTATTGTGTTTAAACGTTTGAACTTGTGAGTGCCGTGTGCCATTTTTCTATTTTGTATGGTATTGCCTTTGATGTACATTTTCTACAAGAGGAATAAAGAAATCAAATCCAGCTGTGTCTCCAGCACGTGTCTTTACTGTAGCACGTTTCTTTGAAGCAGACCTTTTTTGTTTTATAACAAATACAATACTTCCTTTCACCTTCTTTCCTCTGAGTGCAGGTGGTTTTGTTTGAAGAGACTAATGGCTTCTTGACAGGTGCCTTGACCCGGAAAATAGCTTCAATTTACACCTAGACAACTTTGAATCCTGTTTGCTCTGAGAGGAAGTGAATGAGACAGACTTATAGAGAGATACCACATATGTGTGAAACATGCCACATGGTTAAGTATGCTTATAGCAGCTTCGATTACCTCCCCTTCAGGATGAGCAGGTGCAATGTAGCCTAATCTGCACCCGACTAATAAGCCTCCAGAAGCCAAATGAGCATTTACTACCTATATGTTACTCCTTATCGGCCTTGGTGTATGGTTGCATTTATAAGATATGAATCGCTCATGAAAAAGCTTGTTAGACCGTTGCCTTATTGCTTTTTATCTCATCATCTACTGTTATGATTCAGGAGCAAAGCAGTCACAGGCACGTGTCTGTGTGTGTGACAGAGGAAAAAGAGTGATGATGAGTCTGTCTGCCCTGGCAGCCTCAGCAGCCACAAACACAGCAGTTTATCTGCCAAGCTGTTTAAACAGGTAGTGGTTGAGGGCATCAGAGCGCCACACAGGAACGTGGATACTGTTGTAGACCAGGAGACCTGTAGGCGTGTGTGGATACATAGACTGATATCTTCTCCTTGTAAAAAAAAATGTTAAATTTAAAGCTATAACTGCTTTTATAAAATGACATCACTGCCCAAAATGTTATTTTCATATTAAGAAATATATACACAAACCATGTTCTTTATTAATACATGTTTACTAAAAAGATATTACATGTAACCGTAGGAATGGCACATGTGAAAGTTTAACAATGAATGATGTTTGAATTCCATTTAGCTGCTTCAGTTTCAGAATATGCAAATACAAATACAAATCCACATGTAAAGTTAAATGTACTCTAAATAGAGACGTTACAAACAGTATTTAATAAAGGTTAATATGGAATCCAAACAAGACAAGATGATTCATTATTTAGTGTGAATTTAGGGGCTTGTGAGCTATTTAAAATTATAAATATGGCAAAATAAGACAATGAATTAACATTCAAAAGCTATCTATACTGTATACATTACAATACTTAAGTCATATAAATGGCATAACCTGTTTGTGCAGAAGCAATACAGAATGTAGTAGTGCAGCTCTGCAGAGTCAGAGGTGATGCATATCCATACAGTAAATGTAATACATTTTTTTTTTCTGTGAGGAGCAGTAGCATAGCAAGAGAGTGCATTTTTTTCAATACGATTTGCTACACTTGATACCGGAATGTGAAATTAAATAAATGTTCCTTTGGGTGTTAGAAGCAATTGCTTATATACAGTATGTGTTCACATTTGTTTAAGCTCCATGGACCTTTTCAGAAGATAATGATGCAGTGCCCTCCTTGACACTTGCTCTTCACAGTCACAAATCTGTGCACTTCATATATGTCCTAGTTTCAGCCTGTTTTCCAACTGGACTTTTTAATATCTTTCCTTTCTGTTGGGCAGCTCGAGCCCACTCACGTCTCAACAAAAACAACTCTCACACAACAGCAAAATAGGGGTGAGAGCACTTGCTCTGTATGGACTATCAACTGTGATAATCTCCTGTTTTGAAAGCTGTGAAGCCCTCAGCCAGTTTAAGGCTGACCACGAACGGGGGGAAAGGTGAATGATGCTGGAGGCCACTAATGGACTGCAAACTGAAGCCTGGGCTCTGTGAGAGCAGGAGATGTTCCCCATGTTTGTTCCCCTACTTTTTTTTCTCCACCTCAACAGATGTTGCTTTTGGTCAGTCACGTAATCAGGCAATCAGCCGTTTGTACACAGGGCTCAGAAAGTGAACTCGTGGCAATAGGTTACAGTAGTGTTTTAAGCTTAAATGACATATTGAATTAATTATACTTGTATTATCTTATATGAGCATTGAATAATTCAGGTACCACTCAAGCAGTAAATTGTGCCTAACAATGCCCCTCAGCTGTTCTAAAATCACTGTAAACCATGGCCTCTCTGAGCTTTATAAACATTCTGGAAATGATATACCGTGTGTGCCTTCTGGTATGAGTAAGAAGGAATTCTAGGAAAAATAAATAAAATCATGTGACAGACTGTGAATGCACATTATTCAGAATCATACATAATTTTAATGTACATGGCGTATTGAATTAGGTAATTTTTTAAATATATACGCTAACTGCACTTAACAGATAAAGTTCCTTTCACAACCTTGGTGTATACTGATAATGGTGTTCATTTTTTTCCTTTGGATATTTTCGATTACTGCACAATATTTGTTTATTTTTTCTGGTGCATCTGTTATTTCACAAAGAAAAAGTCACTAGATATGATTATCATCTGTCATCCGTAGCCTACTTCTCAGCAGCAAAGTGGACTTTTTAAATATTATTATTATTGTTGCAGAGGTTAATATTAACACTGAAATTTCCTTTTGATATAGCATCCATTAGACAAAATAGGGGCTTGTACGAGTGTTTGAATTATGTAATGCTTGATTAGTGTAGACCTGAGCAGCTCTCCAGGCAATTACCAAAGTACACAGTCGAATGATTCCCTCATTAATAACATTAATTACAACGGTGTAGCAAATGCTCTCCCTAGGAACATTACTATTGCTCAGTTAACCATTAGCTCGATGGAAAAGGCTTTGGTGTTATTGATTGTGTAATCTCCCAGATTGCTGGATTTTGCTTCCCTCCTGGTTTATCATTTCATATTCATATGAAAGTGTTGTCCCAGGAATCTTTGAGATACAGATGGTCGAAGAAAAGACAGACAGAGAAAATGAATAGTGGCATTAATTTCTGATCATACTCCCCGTGAGAGTGCAATATTATAGACACTGGTGTTTACCATGATGAACAGACAGACAGACTTTGTCATGGGTTATTTAGCTGATTTGTGGGTGGTTCTGCTATACATGTGCTGCCTGTATGCTATTGTCAGCTGTACAGTATATTCTGCATGCTGTATGTGTGCGTGTGTGTGTGTGTGTGTGTGTGTGTGTGTGTGTGTGTGTGTGTGTGTGTGTGTGTGTGTGTGTGTGTGTGTGTGTGTGTGTGTGTGTGTGTGTGTGTGTGTGTGTGTGTGTGTGTGTGTGTGTGTGTGTGTGTGTGTGTGTGTGTGTGTGTGTGTGTGTGTGTGAGAGAGAAAGAGAGAAAGAGAGAGGGGACATTAACTCCTCTCCCTCTGACTTTTCAGAAAAACACATGACATGGTGAGTTTAGGTGAGGGACATTATTCAAGGTACAATGAGCTTAATAAGTGTTGTGGACATCAGCAGACCGTCTCAAGGTTTTAGCTTTGTACTCACACAAATTATGTTTACTTCAGAAGTCAGCAGCACATAACAAGGCCAGAGTGCCCCTCTTAATCGAGACATATTTACAGAAAAGGGGGTAAATTCTGGTTAAAAGGATCAAACCCCAAGAAACACATTTCCCCCAGATGGATGAACACATTTCTGTGCTTATGCTCATTCTTCCACTGATTAGTAGATTCAAATGTAACCTCTCTTGAATGTTTATTCAGTGGTGACGTGTTAATGTAACATAGATTAGGACCTAATATCAAATGGGTACAAAATACACTGACATACAGTATAAAAGGCTATTTATTAGCCAAAGTAACACTAAAATCAATATTTGATACTACGCTTCAAAGCAAGAATTAATACATATATATAGTACATTAGACTAATGTCCTCAAGTGATCGAATGTATTTTTTAAAGTTATAGGTTTCAAAATACCAGCTGCCATCGTATTCCACTGTCTTAACTTTACTCCACAAAACAAAAGAATACCTGAATCCGACGTTACTTTTCAATTTATATTAATAACATGATGTGAATAATGTTATTTCCTGTTTGTTTGATGTAAGTTTTCTTATAGTGGACATACTGTATTGTCAGGTGAAAGGACAAGTGGCAACAGGAGTTGTATTGTGTATCCGTGGATTTTATCTCCTGTAAGTAGGGCACTGACTCATGCAGCGGTGGAATGAAGTATGTGGGCACACAGGCGGCTGTGGCTCCATTCCGAAGATCTTCAGATTTTCATTCAGATATCGTGAGGTCAGAGGTCGAGGGACAATTTGAAATTGGCCATGCCTGTTTTTCCCTTGCCAAAATGTAGCCTAACTTTGCTAGTCTAACTCGCCTAGTTACCAATACCAATATCTTTACTTTAGCTTAAGCTTTGGCATCTGAGGTGGCCAGTCAGATTTCAGGGGTGGCCCATTCCTAGAAATGACCCTGGACTACAGATAACACTTTTATTGTTTCTCACACTTTAAAGGGTGAATATGGGAATGAAAGTCTCCCGTCATTCTGTACAATAATTATTTGTAATTTGTCATGTTTCATAACTGAGAAAGGGCTTAGAGAGAGGCTTTGGAGTTACAAAACCTGTCAATGCCTCTGAGATATTCAAGAGAAAAGCACAGCAGGAAGTGGCAAATCAAAAATCTATCACATTATGGCTTCATTTGGACCATTTAACTGCTATTTAGTCTCTATTTCCGCAACCAGGTCAAGGTGACTGAAATTAAGAACTGTGATGATTATTTAGAAATGCAAGGGGTCCAGCTTTGCTTAATTCTTTTCTTTTTTTTAACAAGTTCATTGCAACATTTTGAGGCAAGGAGAGAATGAAATGTATTTGAGACTTTCCTGTGTGAAACGGGTCAATTTGACCTGGAAGATAATAGGAAGACAGATAAAACTGCTCAAGTCTGCTTTGTAAAGGTAGTGGTACACAACTGTAGGTGTCTGCAGCCAGTTCACTTACTGTGGTACTTCTACTGGCTCTCCATTACTCACACCTTCATTCAGCCTCATTACCCGTCATCAATTTACCTTATTTGATACTCTTCTAGTTATCCTCACACTCAATGAACCGCCCCACCTCAGACCAGTGGGATCTTCATGACCTGACGGCTCCACTCCTTACACTTCTATAACAAATAACCTCTCCCACATGCTACCCATCAATCTCCCATCCTCCCCCTCTACTTGACTTTTCTCTCATCTTCTTTTCAAGAAAAGCTCCTATTTACTTATTCAGACAGTAATCCCCACTCGAACTACAGGGATGAGGACTAATGTAGAAATTAGGTGCGGTGGGGATGAATTCAGCATTGACCAGCCTAAGGACTCATATGACTTGCAATATTGTGTGAGCATGATGGCTTAATTCCTTACTATTAAGCCTGAGATACTTTTACACCCACTCTGGGTGACAGCTGGGTTTAATGCATACAATGCAGTATGTGCACAATGTAATTGTAGTATGAGCATGATAGCAGGAGTGATTTAAATCTAAAAATATAGATGTATCTCAGCCAAAAGTTGGGGTTAGGCAATGTTATATGGCTCAAGTGAACTGGCCCAAAAGGGCAGCAAGGAAGGTTTAATACCTGAAGAGATGATTAAACTTACATAATGACATGTGACCTGAGTACAGACACTGAACCTTCACCTGCAGCAGGTGTGCCCAAACATCTTTCTGCTTCAGAAACACAATAATTCAAAGTGACGTCTGGCATTTTGGGGTTCAGACAGACCTATTCTAAAATACATTGTTCTTTCATAACTTGAGGCCACTTGACACTGTGTCATGAAAAACAAAACTGCACACAAGGTCAGTATTTGACTGTGCAGGGATTCCCTTTCAAGCAAAAGGACTGTTACTTTTATATATTTTATGTTTTTCCATAATCACTTATCAAGTCTCTAATTGTAAATGAGAAAGACTTATTTTTACCTTCGAATGGCTCGTTTAAATTATTCTAATAATACGATCCACACTGTGAAAATGAATATTTTAACATATTCAGTTGCCATAATCATATGTTAAATCCCACACAAGTGTTGCATAATGGCCTTGTTTACATTTGTTTAATCTGGGGATGAGAGATTGAGGGTGCGTAGGTGAGCTGTGGACTGGTGGTGATAATAGAGTGTGTAGGAGGGAGGGCAAACAAACAATTATTTGCCTGGCTGTCCTGTCATACATTTTACTGCTTTTCCACCCCAACCAAAGATCTCCCCTGTAAGCAAAGAGTCTGAAACCACTGCTTATATTATATATATTTTCTATTACCAACCAATCCAATGAAAAGACAAAAAAGGACAATCAATTGACCCTACTAACAAGTATCGTCTGTATATAAACAGCATCATACAGTATATAGGAGCTTATTTCTGTGCCACAGTAAATGTTAACTAAAAAATAAATAAAAACACAGCAATGATCCACATTGTTGGTTGACATGTTGCTTGATTATGATGAACACGGGCAGTTTTTTTATTAGCCTACTGCTGGAAATACTCATAGCAGGCCATCTGCGTATTAATCTCCACCTGAAAATAGTCCCCAAGAAATGCACCATTTTCTCCTGTTTGAATAACCTTTGCTAAAATCTACAGTGCCCGCTTGTTTTAGAAAATTATGTAGTCTTTAAAAAGAATGCAACCATAAATGCTTATTAACTGTTTTTAAAGATGTTCAATATAGGAACCAATGGACATGGGGCTGTGTACCACCCAGCCAGGGGAAGTTGGAAATTAAATATAGACAGACTAACACATTGTTGGTCTGGGTCTTAAAGAGAAGGCTGCAGTTATAAAATGACTATTTAAATATGTCTTTATATATCAGGAACCTTTACATACAAGACATAATTTTCTCTATGAGATCATCACCAAAAACTGACTGTATAGTTTTCAGAATATGTGGAAAAGGTGCATACTGAAAACTGTTTTTTCAGTCTAGGAGAAGTTAGGTGAGGAAGTTGACACACTTTTCCGCTTGTAATTGCATGACGAAGTGTGAGTAGAGAATCTAGGTGAAAGAAACAGCCATTATTTAACCTATTAAATCTTTTCAGTCCTGAATGGGAATATAGGAGACTCTAAAATGATTAGTCTCGGGTCTTTAAGAGAGTCGTTACAGATAAAGCAATGAAAAACAATATTAGGATGGTTACTTTTCATCCACTCAGAATACAGAAATTACAGTCTTGTCCTCAGACTTCCCACACTAATCCCACCATGACTGTGTCACTGGGTGAAGAATATCACCCCCTCTTTAGTGTCAAACAAAACACTTCCTGATCAGAACACAACTTCTCACCCACTGAGAAGTGATGTCCTTCAACACTTTAAATCTTCTGTTGCTCTAGTTGGATGGAAAGAAATGACAAATTACATTCAAAGACTAGATATCAAATTATGATAAATGAGGGCCTCTATTATAGCTGTGAGTCATGTAATACTTATCCACTGCAGATAATGAGCCTGTGATACAAACAACACAATAAATATCCCCAAAAAAGAAATTTAAGTCAAAAGGCTTTCAAAACTGATAGTTTTTTATTTATGAAAACAAAATACACAAAAGACCAAATGACAGATAAACAGAGCAGTTATAATAACCAAACCCAATTCTCATACTCTCATCTTTTGTGTTTATTTAAAAAAATTACATTTGTGGATATATTTGCTATATTTCAGACTTTATTAGGAGATGGGTGAATGGCCAGCATGAGTATCAAAACAAAAAATACATTCTTCTTCTCAACTGGCCACAACAAGACATGATATACAACTCAGACTTAAAGAGAAAACAAATAGTATCAAATATTTGCATTCATTTAATTCACAACATGCATGACATGCACCGTGAATTATCACACATTTATTTATACAAAGACAAAAGCAGACTTCATTGGCACTATTTGATGAGGCATTTCTTTGACAATGTATATTGTACAAAAGCATCACTTTGGTTTATTTGTGGCGGAAGGCTAACTTTATACTTGATTGGTTATTTATGCGACATAATGTGGTATATAAATTGTCGAATGACATAATATACAGTAATGTCTTTATACAGCAAAGAAAATGAAAATTGACTGTATATGGGCTGATGGAAAGACAAAAATGGGCGCTTACTTCACCTCTATATTACCTCATATTTGTGTTACTTTAGTCCAAGAAGCTAGCAAAGAGGCCATCTAGAGGCAGAACTGGAGTATTTCACCTACACAGCTCTTCGGCTTTCTCATGTGTCACAGTCTGCCTCATACATCATCCTCTCATGACAACATTGTCCTGAGGTTGTTGTTCTTTAAAGCGCATTAGGTCCCTTTATCATACATTACTAGCTGGTATCATGATTCCTCTTCATTGTAGAAAAAGACATAGTAGAAGAGAGCGCTGATAACCAGCAGAGCGACTGAGAGCACCATGTTCTTCCGATTCTCTCCTCTTAACGCCTCCAGCTCCTTGTCTGTAAAAAATAATAATACAAGATTGATGTGAAGGCATTAATATGCGGCAGCAATCAGTTTTCATTCAATTTAAAACCTCATGAAGTAATAAAACCTGCAATTATAATAACAGACAACAGTAACAGTCCACAGGGTTCTCATCATGGCAGCGATGGGAAACTTTAACTTTACTTTAAGTAACTCAGATCACTTATAAAAATCCTCCATCCTAGAGTCCTTGCTGTTTTTTTAAATGTTGTTAATGTGTGACCATATAAATGATGAATGGACTGCACTTTTGTAGCATTTTTGGGGTTCAATGATTTATTCCAGGGTGTGCCCAGATATGCTGGGGATTGAACCGCCAACCCACAAGCCACAGCAGAGGATCATCATGTCTATATTGTAGAAATATACTCTTGTATATACTTACAGTGATTTGTACAATATGAAGTGTTTTATGGATGTAGACTTACCTAACTTTTGCACCCTTTCATTAACGATTGTCATTTCATCTTCCAGTTCCTGTCTGTAGGGCAGAGGATGAGAGACAGAGACAATCAGCACCACTAGTAAAGGTTTCACTCTCTGGACAAACCGCAAAGTCATAAAAGGTATTAATTAACTTAAGCTTCTATCTTTGAAAGAAGTTTTAACCGTCACTGTCTTCTCCATCACCCCCCCCCCCCGTTATTTTATTTCAGTCCTCAAATTTAACAAAATTAATAGCAATCAAGTTAGCAACAAAACATGTTATGTAGACTGAAAAGGTGTAGGCTGAAGCTACAGCTTACATTTAGATTATTGGCATAATTTATCAGTCAATCAGTCAAAAGAAAGTTACACATTTGTTTTTTGTCAAGATTATTCCATAAATGCTCACCTTTTACAGACACACATCTATTTTTTAGATAAAAAAACAACAAAATGTAGACATTTTGGGCGTAAATTATGGAGGACTAAACATGACTTAAGTCTCAATAAATAAATAAATGCATAAATACAGGAATAAATAAATGAATGCAAAAAAATGCTGATATAAATAAATGCAGTAAACAAATATATATAAATAAAAATATAAATCGTATAAATATATAAATGATTAAATGCTTTACATGTATTTCTGCATTTTTGTTCACTTACATTTATTTATTTATGTATTTCTGTGTCCGTATGTTAATGAGGTAGGAGCTCCCGTTTATTCATTTATTTCTGCAATTGTTCATTTGTTTTTGTTTTTATTAATGCGTTCATTTATTTATTTATTGATTGAGACTTCAGTCATGTTTAGTCCCCCAGTGAAAAATGACTTGTGCTGTATACAACTCAAATAGGTCACATCATTTTAATGCATGTAGTTAAATGAAAAGTGTGTTTGTTGGGTGGTAAAAACAAATGGACTGACCTCTCCTTCTCAGAGAGCCTCTCTTTCCTGCTCCTGAACTCAGCCTTCTCCAGGTTGCCTTGGCAACGCGCCCGCCGTTCCTCCAAACGGTCAATCTACAATATTCACAGGTGAGATATTACAGAAAACGCCAGCTTTGCTAAACTGGACACCGTCAACCGACAGTTACCAGACAGGACAGCGAATGACTGAATGAATGAAATGTGTAGTTACGTTCACGTTGAACGTTGTAGTAGCCTTAGCAACAAGCGCATGCTAAAGGGCTAACCTTCTAGCTAACGTTTCAGCGTCTTACCTCAGTGGCCACGCTAATTTTCTCTCGTCTTTTGTCTTTCAATTTAGTCATTTTGTGACAGAACCTGCCTTTGACAGCCTTTAGTTGATAAAACCGTGACTATGCGGAAGTGTTTTTCTTCTTCGTTCTTCTTTATTCTTCCCTTTGCTTTGCTGCCCTCTATCTGTGTGACGTTATCAATACTCTACTTCTCAACACTACTTTACAACAGCAGCCACATTGAATTGGCATTTTTAACTGGAATAACGTTGCTGGGGTAAAACTTTTAGACTGTATTTTGATCTCAGAAGATACCAACAATGATCGTATAACCTAATTTAACGTTATAGCCTATATCCATATATTACTGCAGTCAAGTGAGCCGCCGTTCGTCAGTTCATGGTCACACCAGCCGCACCAACATTTCAAGTGCGCCCGTATTACAGAATGTATGCGTAATGCACGGATCAAGCAAACTTCCGGTTTTCAAAATAAAACGTTGATTATTCGAAGACAGTAAAAACAGACATGAAATGAACTAAAAATATCACATCGCATATTTACTGTACAGTTTGTGAGAAATTCAGCCTCAACGTATCTTCTTTTTCATTGAATCAAAGCATTGTGTGCAACATTTACTCTACTGTAAAATCCCTTTCATCCATCATTTGTGACAAAGGTTGATACAGTTGATACATCTCAGGACCATCCTGACTATTCACACACTCAGTATCAAGCGTATTTACTGTATAGTTTTTGAGAAATTCTGCCTCAAAGTTCCTTCTTTTGCACTAATAAAAGGCGTTATGTGCAATATTTATTTACGTTTGACCACAAAAAGACAATACTCACTTGACTTGATATGAAAAGCCTTCTCATCCTCTTCTCCTGAGGAAAAGGAAAGTGGAGTATACACATTGACACATGGTTTATTTATCCTTTTGATTTAAAAAAAAATTAAATATATACTTCATTTATTTTTTATGTATATTGTGTAGCTATATTTTGTATTTGTGTTGATTTAACACTGGTCTTGATTGTGTGAATACCTTTTTCGCAGGTTGTTTGCCTCTTCTTAATCTGAAATAAAGATTTCTAAATTGAAAAAAAAAAACAAGTGAGCTGTGTTGTTAATCGGATTATATGACTTGAGGAGCAAGAGGACACGACTTGATCAGCTGAGAAGGAAAGAGAGAGGCTACCCATCCTCATCTCTTCTAACTAGCTTCTTTGCTTTTGGAAAAATGCCTCTCTTTATAAACAGGGACCAAATATTTGCACATCAAGTACACCTACTGGAGCACAAACTGAGGGTAAATCATTGTCATAATACCAAATGTAAAATGAGTTCAGCAGAGATTGTTCTGGGACAAAACCAAGACTGTTTCTAATATTTCCCTTTGTTTTCAGAGTAAAGAGGAGCGAATACTGGAACTCGAGACAGAGAATGCTATTCTTCATATAAGACTTGCCGAGGTAAGAAGATTTCTGCCATTCATTAGGCTACTTATGGGCCTATGGGAATCCCTGTCACACGAAGGTGTATCAGAGAGGCCCACTTTATTTTGATGATAACTATTGCTGTATGGAACATACAAAACATTATTCTGGTGGACAGTGAGACCAACTGAGCCTGAAGGTCAAATAAACAGATACAACTGTGCATAAATCACCCTATACTGAACAGTATGTCTCTGTCATATTATGAGTTTATTGGATTACAGAAGACTGTCATTTTTAGGGGCTCAATGACGACACTTGGACAGAGACCAGGGTCAAACCATAGGGTTTTAGAGACCTTTTTTAATTGAAGACATTTAAGGGGCCACCAGTAGCTCACCTGGTAGAGCTTGTGCCTCATATATGAAGGTTAATTCCTTACTGCAGCAGCAGTTTCACTCTTCACTCCCTTTGCTGCATGTCAACCTCCCTCTCTCTCTCTCTGCCCTTTCCGGTCAAGCTTCAGCTATTCTAAAAAAGGCAAGAATCAAAAACTTTCATTAAGAGTGACAGTTTCAGGGTCCTGATATTGTGCATGTTTTTGGGACGGATAAAATGAACTGATGAACCTGTGATTTTTGTGCTATGGCAATCAAAAATATTAATAAATGTGCAAAAAATAATTTAACTGTATAATTTAAAAAACACACTGTCAAGTGAGCATAGCCATAAATTAACTTGCCTTTTCAGCAATTAAAGTTCAAAAGTCTAAAACTGTTCACTCCTTAATCTACATATTAACTTTGAGTAGGTAATCCTTGATGATTCAAAACAGGATGCTGCATAACACAAGTATTGATCATTTAGCATCAGAGCTGTTACTGTACAGTTTTTTTGGGATGCGATAAGAGCAAACCATATATTAGGTAAATGTGTTGCTCTCTATGTTCTTAACTACTACAACTACAGCTGACAAACAAACCGTCCTCTCAAAAGAATCTTATTTCAGCTATGGTGCTGTATCTTGGCATTAAGTAAGAATGAAGCTGTGCAGAATATGTATTTTGTATTTTTCATATTCTTTTCAGTGTCTGGGGAAACTCCGTCGGGACCATGAAGAGGAGACCAAGGCCCTGAACCATCACAAGCACCAGAGGAATGCACAGAAGATAACCCGGTCAGCCCTCGACAAACTCCTCTCTGAGGTCCAGGTACAAATGCACTACGGTGTGTGTGTGTGTGTGTGTTTGTGTGTGTGTGTGTGTGTGTGTGTGTGTGTGTGTGTGTGTGTGTGTGTGTGTGTGTGTGTGTGTGTGTGTGTGTGTGTGTGTGTGTGTGTGTGTGTGTGTGTGTGTGTGTATGTGTGTGTGTGTGTGTGTGTGTGCGCGTGCGTGTGCGAGAGAGAAACAAAACAGTAGACACACAAAGAGCCCTACACAATTCATTTGTGTCCTCTGTGTGTTTGTGGCAGGTTGTGAAGCAGGACTTGAGTGAACTTTTCGCAGTGTATTTGAGTTTTTCCACTGAGCTGGAGGAGCAGAGCAAACACCTGCTAAAAAAAGTAGAGCAAGCCAGCTGTTCTCTAAATGGTCACCGTGCAGATGAGGCTCAGAGTAAGTATGTGAGCGTGCATCTTTAACATCAATCTGAGGGTAGGATTCTTAGAAAAATACAGTCTGCACCAACATCTGCTCACCTTTTCTTTGCTATTCAGACGTCAAGTATTGTAAACCACAGAAAAGCTTTCAAACGGTCAGATATGACAGTTGTTTCAATAATCTTTGAAGATGTTATTTAAAGGAAATTTAATCCCTCCCTTCTGGTTTCACATTTTCTACCTCTCACTTCTATTCATCTTACTGTTGTGCTCACTCATTTACCCTCTCTGTGTCTAAAGTGGGTTACAGGTTATATGCTGCTGGCTCGATCCTAATTCGGCTGGGTTTGCTGCTAATCCTCTCACACTGCCCCTCCCCTCTTCATTCTCACCCTGCCCTTGGAGCTTGTCCAAGGTTGACTGTCTTTTTCTAATGTAGTCCCATCAGCTTGCCACCATGGCTCTGATGATTGGTGAAAACTGATCCAACTGAGCACATGGTGAACATAATGCTACAAACTGCTACAAACCAACACACTTTTCATGACCTTTTATTGTTAATGTCGGTTGATGGAGGTTGTACAAATGTACCCGCACTTAATATAAATATTCTCCTTCCTGTATAAACCACTTTGGAGGTTTTTCGTACGTGACATTTATGTTGCATTTTATTTGCTACTTTTCTCATAATGATTTCTTATATTGTGGGGCTGTTAAGTGATTTGAACTTCATATTTAATACATGAGATTTTAAATATTTCAGGATTTATAGATCTGGCTGGTTAACCTTCTTTGAGGCTATTAAAGTGAAAAGCTGTACTAAATGGCATTGAATATGCATCATGCTCAATAGTAGTAGTGTCAAACCCAGATAACAATATTTTTCATGTTTGTAATTACATGATTAGGAAGTATAGGATTTTGAAAACAGCAAAAGCACCCAGAACCTTCTTATTGTTATTATCTTGCAACAAACTAGGTTTGCTTGACTCAAAAAAACAGTTAGTAAATAAATTACAGGTTCCTACAACCACTTTAAAGTACAGAACTATTTACAATGAAAGAACATAGTTGAGCTGTTGCTTGTAACTGTTATGTGGATAATAAGAAATAATCAATGTTTGAAATAAAATGTTTGAACAGGGAGAAGAAACCTTTTTACTCTATTCTGTTCTACTTATGTTTAACTAAGGCTTTTCTTGAATATCTCAGCTTGTCTTGAGTGAATGGAGGTGTTTGGTGCCAGGTGTGTGTATGTACATGTGTGCTCCAGCTATTAAAGACTTGGCCTGAATGTAATCACCAGAGAACTGAAGCTTTTGAGGCTTTGTAGCTGATTTTTTTTCAGTCATTTATTCACTTTTAGGGCTTTTTACCTTCATATACGTAGTAACATCTACAAGTTAAAGTCTGGTCAGCACCAGACCTGGTCGGTGGCAAACAATATCTAATGTAGCGTAGAAGCCAGTGGCGACACTTTTCAGTGTTGACCTTGATTCTTTATCTCAAAATGAACACAACAGCTTAACCTTTAACCTCAGTTCATGATAGAAAATTCCTCACATTCAATTTTGATCAAACTATTTACCCTTAACTGTCTTTCTGCTCTCCCTGCCCAGACTTGCAAGTGTGTTTTACAGCTCTGGAGCGCTCTCTGGAGGAGGAGAGGGAGAGGTACCGGGCAGAGAGGCAAAGGAGGAAAGAACTCCATAACACGCTCGTGGTGAGGACGGATTTTGCATCAGAAGATAATGGGTAATACAGTAGGATCTGATTTTGACCTTCATTGTCATTCTTTGTTTTGCTACAGGAGTTAAGAGGGAACATCAGGGTTCACTGCAGACTGCGACCAGTTCTACCCTTTGACCACGTTCAGTCCTCCACCTCTGGATCAAGGTGGGTCCAACACAGGATTCACCATGGCAGCCAGAAATACTGTCTGATAATTGTTCTCTGCTTCAAAAGCTAAAACCTATTTTACTAATTCTATATTCTTCTCTATCAGGCCTGTGTCGTCAGAAGAAGTTGTCTCTGCAGTCAGCGATGTGAGTTTCTCAGACTCTTGGATTTCAAAATGTTATTAGTGCTAGCTGCTTCAGCGTCCTCACTTTTTTGGTGTTATTCCTCATTTGTTGTTTTAAGGACACAGTGGTAGTGAATTGCATAAAAACCGGAATGCCAATGCAAAACAAGATGTTTGAGTTTGAGAGGTAAAATTAAACACTCACATGCACATTATTCTATTTAATTTTCACTTCATGAATGATTCATTCTTTGTTTCTTCCAGAGTGCATGGACCAGAAGATTCCCAGGATGCAGTGTTTGAGGAGGTCAAGCCACTCCTCACATCTCTGCTTGACGGGTGAGTGTGACCAAAAAGAGCTATATCAAATCACATGTCATTCAACTATTAACGCTACCCTGCGTGAATGAAGAACAGACATGAAATTTGAAATACATGACAAACAGCATTAAATGACTCCAAGGCCTCAGCATGAAATGTATGTTTTCCCCCTTTCCTGCCTGCAGCTATAATGTGTGTATCATGGCGTACGGGCAGACAGGCAGTGGCAAGACTCACACCATGATGGGAACCCAGCTGCTGGAGGAGCAGTGTGGGACACAGCAGGAGACACAGCAGGGTATTATCCCCAAGGCTGCTGCTGAGCTCTTTCGGTGAGAAAAACAAGCATTTTTCATTGATTTGTTTTTGTGACATTTACAGTGTGCAATGACTAAACTCTGTAAGAAGTGAGCATGTGTTTATGATCTGGTCCAATTAACTGTATTCTAATTCAGTCAATCTATCCATCAGAAATAAAAATGAACCCAGTCTTTAATTCGTAATGTGCAATGAGAGTTGAAATAGAATTTAACTGTGTTGAACTTTAACCTGATCTTCATGTGCCCATGGTTGTGTATCTGTCCCTGTGTGGGTGACCCAGGCTGATCTCTGAGAAGCCTGCAGAGAGCCACACAGTGGAGGTATCAGTGATGGAGGTGTACAACAACGAGGTGCTTGACCTTCTGGCCCGAGATGTGCTGGGCAACACCACAGGCCAGCGCAGGGATGTCATAACCACCTCCTCTGGTGCAAGCCAGGTCACCTCCCTCACATACGAGTGAGTACAGCCGGAGCTGATGTGCCTATTTGTGGAAGATGATTCTTTGTACTTTGTCATGAATGATCTACAATATGAGATTATGCAGCTGGACTTCTAGTTTCATGAATAGTTGTGGCCAGAAACAAAACTCAATGGCTGCCGGATGTGTACTGTGTAGAGGCAACGGTTTGTGAATTCATAACTATTTAATTATTATTTCAAAAGGCCATAATATGTTAGATGTTCTTTACTCCATCACTGGAGTAGGGTGTAGCAACGCCGGACAGGATATTCCTCATAAAAAATTGCTTTATCCCAAAAACATTGCACATTTCTTCAGCCACTTGGGACAGCTATACAAGCTGCAAATATGAAATTATAATCAATTTTAAAGTTGATATGGCTAATAGTTGCCTGTTTACACATCCAGCAGACATGGGGCAACATTACTATTCATTTGTTGCTGTGTTTTCTGCCTACTTGATGAGGGGATAGCTGTCAAATGCCGCACTATGTTCACCAGCTAGTCACTCACTCTGTCTAACAGCTTTAAGGAATGAAAGGCCAGGTAATGGTATCAGGTTTCATATGTTTTACAGGCCTGTGCGTAACGCCTCTGAGGTGATGCAGATCATCAGCAGCGTTTTAAAGATCAGGGCTCACTGTCCCACCCTTATCCACACTGACTCCTCACGCTCTCACCTCATTGTCACCCTCACTGTTTCCTCCAAGAGCCCCAACGCACTGGCCCTGGGTGAGACACACACACACACACACACACACACACACACACACACACACACACATACACACACACACACACACACACACACACACACACACACACACACACACACACACACACACACACACACACACTCCAAGGTTAGTCTCAATGACACCTGTTGACCACACGTTCCTGCATTGTGACTTTATTATGCTTTCATTCAGCCCGCAGGCTACAAAGTGCCAAGAAGGACATGCAGCACTCCACAAAGAATGAGTGGTGGAGTCCACGCTGTCGCCGTGCCAACCCTGCAGCCCGCCACTCATCTGATGATCATCTTTATGCAAGCACAGCCTCCTCTCCCTGTCGCTCCCCTTCACATTCTCCATGTCCCTCCCCCAGGCCCAGCATCTCTCAGGCTCTGTTCAAGACCAAGCTGCAGCTGGTGGACCTGGCAGGGAGCGAGTGTGTCGGTAAGAGGGACTATATTTATGTTTTAACTGTAAAAATATTCCCATCGTCTGACATTTGTAATAACAACCTGAGCCTGTCAATGCAAAAACAGCACTTTTAGCTAACATATATCGATGGTGCACCTTTGCCCTGTTCAGTTACATTGCAGCATGTTTCGTGGCAGAGAGGCTGCAGCCAGGTTGAAAAATACAGAAATTCCCCTTAACATGCAAAATGTGGCTTTAGGCATATGCATAATGCAGATGCTGTAGATAAACTGCTGCTAAAAAGGGAATGTGGGAGCACGACTTTGCTCTGATTAATCTGCTTAATTCTTAAGAGAGAAACTCTTAAACTGCCAAGAGTGTTCCATTACATTTTGGTGTTACTTTGAGTCAAATATGCGACTTTAAGTGCAGATTTAAACCTGCTCAAATACAGCTTGTTTCTGTTTTCCTTAAGTGTCTTAACCATGAAATATCAAATGATTCATCTACAGATTAAAAAATCTGAAGATGCAGGTCTTTTTAACCTTTTATTTACACAGGGAAACGTTCACTGAACTACTGCCTGTTCACTGAGCAGATCAAATCACTTAAGGGCATTAAATATTGTTTTTGTGTGTGAGTACCAGGTATGTCTGGAGTTTCGGGTGCAGCTCTGTGGGAGGTGTCCTGTATAAACCGCAGTCTCTCTGCTCTGTCTGATGTCCTGGGAGCTCTGGCTGAGCAGAGACCACACGTGCCCTATAGGAACAGCAAACTCACTCATCTGCTACAGGATGCCATAGGTGAGGCGCAAACACTGTCTCTCTGTTTTATGATCTGGGTCTCTGTTCGTCTCTATGTGCCCTGCGATGGACTGGCATCCTGTCCAGGGTGTACCCTGCCTCACGCCCGATGTCAGCTGGGATCAGCTCCAGCCCCCCTGCGACCCTGAAAGGGACAAACGGTTGAAGATGAATGAATGAATGAATGAATGACTCTTGTTTTCTGTGTCTACATCCCCTGGGAAAACATTCATTCAACCTCAAAATGTCATCATCTAGCTGAGAGATTGCACATACCAGTATTGTAACTCTAACTCTAACATACATAGAAAAAACTCACCTAAACACAGAGTCACTTAAAATGCTCAGTGAAATGTATTTGTCCATGCTCAAAAATGAAATTATGGCTTGAATCTGCTCTTGTGCTTATCCATCTTATCCACCAGGTGGCGATGCCAAGCTGCTTGTGATGCTGTGTGTCTCTCCCACGCAGCGATTCATCACAGAGTCTCTGCAGTCTCTGGGCTTTGGCACGCGGGCCCGTCAGGTCCAGAAGGAGCTACCGAGAAGGAAGAATAACACCCTCAAAGTTAAGTGACGAGACAAAGACTTACATCCTTTGCAGAGGCTGCGGCACCATAGATCCTATAACAGCCATGTCAGCAGAGGAGATTTAAAGGTATAAGATCTACAACTACAAGTTTGTTATTTTTTGTCGGCAGTTCTTACTCTCAGTAGTGACTTCAACTAGGAAATAAATTGGCTTTGCCAGAATGTTTTATATATTTATGTTTTTAAATCGATCTTGATAGCGTTAGATGTTTTAGGGGCTGTCTGAAGCCACGTATGTGTATGATGCTTAAATGTAAAACATGTTAAATTAACCCTGACAATTACCAAGGGTGCTAAGTAGTTATGAATGACAATGAAATTACACAAAGGTTGGATTTTGCTAAGTCAATTAAGTATGAAATCACTGTAGTTCCACTTTCATTAAGCTGGATCATGCCAATAGTCAACACTCCTGTATATGCAAAGGCTTTCTGCCTGAATTTGTCTTACATGTATTCTGCTGTAAATGCATTTCAGTACTTGCTGCTCACACCATGCCTTCTCTTTTTAAGCGTTTTGGGTGCAGTTATGTTTATACAGTATTTAAACATGTTGATGTGTTCTCTCCCCAACCTTTTTTTTGGTTACACATTATAAATCTTTCAAACGCCTTGTTAGAATAGACTAAGTATACAATTATGTCAATATTACTTGAAAATAAACAGTTGATATGCAGATATGTATATCTTTATGTATAACTATGTTTAATAAAGAAACATACTGGAAAACGTAGTCATTAGATAATTAAAAACAGTGCTTGAATACTTTGGGCAGTCCCTCTAAAAACTAACACTATTTCTCACAACAGGTTTTCTATACAAACTACTTCCACTGTGAGGGATTGTTCAAGCAAGATGTCTGCTGCTGTGCAGATTACAGCAAAGAGGAACACATGCAATCAGGGCAAGGTGGTATAATGTTTAGCTTTTGTTTTACGGTTAAGTATTTGGAGCAGCAGGAAGGTTCACTATTCTGCAAAATCATAATGCCCATAATTAAAAGTAAAGAGCTGTAAAACTGATTGTCCAGAGTAGACCAGCTGCGGATTATTTGCAAAATCTATTTCAGGTGTGTTAACGACAATTTAACGTTGAAAAAAAAATCATAACTGGCATTTTCTTCCCAGGTGAAACAGTTGGACATGTTCCAAGTATGAACAGAAACATGCTTTGTATCTGGTAATTAAATCTCAGTTTATTCAGCTTCCCCTTAGACACACACGCACATTTAATAAGCCTCCTCCTACCAGCATGCTGCAAACTGCGATGTGAGCTCTACACATGTATCTAGGTTATAATCCATGCTGTCCCAAAGCTGACATGTTAGAGACGCAGATGTCATGTGCCACCCTGACGTGAAAGCTCAAATGCCCAAAGCTTCTTTGAAACTGCAGGCTTACAGGATACAGAGTGACAGGACAAAAAAATAAGATTATACCGAGAGTGACAAGATAATAAACATGAAAACTCCAGGAGTGTCCTCTGTTTAGAGAGATGACTGGGAAGAAAGAGAAGGTGGAGAGCGGAGGCGAGAGGACAAGGAGAAGTGGAAAGAAATTGGAGAAGTGGAAGTGAGAATGAGACGAGAGAGAAATGATAACAGAAGGAGGTGAAAGTGTGATGGCACAATAACCCGTGAACATTTCATTTTAATCTTCATTCTTAATCAACACCTGACAAATCTGAGACTTCTCCTTCAAAGGACCAGATGTGGATAAACTCCAGGGCCCTGTTCCTCCGTACATGGATAAGTGAGTTAGCTTGATTTGATTGTTCATTATATGGTACTTTTCAGTTCTTCAAAACTGACTTAGAACTGTTCAGTTTGGTGGATCATGGCCGAGAAATTTTAATGCCAACCCTTGTAAACTGTATGAACTAATTTTTTTCATTGTTGATATGATTTTAGATGAGGAATGATGAGGAGCTTGGCGGAATATTGCAATTGCGATATGATTCGCAATATTGGAGGTAAAGATAATTTTTCCATCATTAATTATTAATAATTAAACCTCAATACTTTTTAATACAATGTTTCAAAAGTATATGATATCCACGTGTGATTCAATCAAAAGTACTGAAGCTATTAAAAAAGCCGATCTACAATCAGATTTCAAACAAAGGTCGCACAGATAAAACAATGAGGAAGAAAATCAACTGTGTTGGTATGTGTTCCAACGCTTTTTCTGAACCAGCAGTGTGTGCAGGTTGTTGATTTGGACAAAAAAAGAATCCTATTTTGTGTGAATAAATACACACAGAACTCTGTTCTTGAAACTACTACTACTACTTCTTATTCAGAAAATATATCTTCTAAATTATCACAAGCTAACTTGGTTAAAATGGCGGTTGTAGGTTTAATTTGTTAATATTGTTGGATAAAAGTCAGCTCTTATTTTGAAATAAAGGCAACCTGAGCAGATAGTTGAAAGCACAATAGGCTCTCATAGGATGAGGTTTAGTGCTGGTTATATGAGTGTACTCATGACTGACTGAATGTCACTGTGGCTACAGCACATTTCTGCTGCAGCTGCACTGCAGTTACTGTAAATCTGTCGAACTGTGGGACGCCCACTTAGCTGAATCGTCAAAAATGCCAAGAAATAATCTTAAAATATAAATAATACGAATAATAAATAAAGCTGATGAAACACTTTAATGAAACCTGCTGGACTTTCTCATTGAGCAGATTCCCCTTTAGAGATTAAGTGTATGATAAAATGTCAAGCAATCCGTCTTACGTTTGATTTCATGCTAATTAAAACAGACTCAAAAGGATCTTGCGTACTGAATCACTTCAATCCAACTGCATAGATACACGATGCCACATTTTAGGTATTTTTGTCTTTACACCACATATCCCCATTAAAATGGCGTCATTATTTACTATGTTTCTGGTTGCATCAATCGAATAAGAATCAGAAATATTAAGTTGAATATACATATTTTGCATATCCCAAATTAAATAACTCTTTTTCATTCATTTACAGTTTTATTGCTTTTTTAAGTCTAGCATTATTGTGAAATAGAAAAAAATAGAATTGTGTCAATTACACTGAGTGATTTCGAGAGTTTCTCAATAATTTAGATGTTCTCATCTAGTGTGATCATGTCACTCTGACTCCGCTTGTGTCCATACTGAAAGGAGTAATTCATGACTAAAGTTGACGTTGTGTCTTGGTCATGATCCAGCTAACCGTTTAAAGCTTTTACTTTTGCTTAATGACTTGCTGCTCAGTTATCCACGTATGAAGAGGAGCAGGGCTAAGCTGTGGAGATGAGACAAACTCAGCTCAACAACGAAACATTTAGGGCTGTAACATAACATTAGATTTTTATTAATTCAAGCAAACTGTTACAGTCAACAGTTACATAAGTTACATGGTATACAGTATTGATCTAATCTTTTTTTAAACCAGGGTTTCTGTCCCCCCCGTCCCTTTTCCCCCCCAAACATAGAAACAGCAAATCCATACAAGCGCAGGCAAGTAAGTAGTAACAGCACAATACATTCATGAACTCAACGATACGTTTTGTACGAACAATAAGGCAAGTAGAAGAAAGAACGAACAAACAGAAAAGGATGGCAGACATTTTCTTTGAAATGAGCCAAAACAAGGCATAATGTAGCCTTCTCTTTTAGACCTGAAAAGGCGACATCGCATAAAATGTATTCTTTTTAACGTTTGCTGCTGTAGAACCAAACTTGGTAAGGCTTGTCGTTAGTTGGCAGGTACACAGGAAAGGGGGATCTGAGGGAAGAGCTGCCTTCAGGGGTGTTGAGTGGTTTGTACCTGGTGTTGGTCAGACTCTCATTATCACGGGTACCTTCTCAAAATTCAAAGTTTTCCTCGGCACATTGAATATTCATCAGGGACAATAAGAGAGGCAGGAAATCTGATGTACGTCTACAGCATTTAATCACTTCCAGTGTCCATTTCTATGGCATAGAACTCGAGAAAAGGATGGGAGCTCAATATACCAAAAATCAATGGCTCAGTGTTTTTCTTTGACATTGCCTGATGTCGAGATGAGCATATGTGGCTCCTTCGAACCTGGACAGACAAAAAAGCTCAATCTCATGGCATACATTTCCCTGGGGTGAAGAGTTAGATGTAAGTGGATGGATATGCATGCGCATGGCCAAAGCAGCCATATGCTTCCCCTACTTCATTTTCACCCATACAGCAATCATCACATGACATACCAACACAATCTTTTGCTTTTTCTAAGTGGTAAAGTCAGTCCTGATAACAAGAGAGAAAACAAAAAAGACAACCCAGCTGGTGTTCACATTGAGTGACTGTTCGTGTAGTGGTCAATGTATCAGCAACTACTGGCCCGTTAAAACTGCAAATGTTTCAGCAGAAAAAAGGTAAATAAAGGACGATAAAGTAAAATGGCATTCATTCAATGCCATGTTCAGCCACCAGGTGGCAGACAAATGCTGGAGAACTAAGGACAAATGCAACATGCCTTCATTTTTTCCTTTTCTATTATCGTTTGTTTTTTTAACATCGACGGACAGATAAGAAACAAAAACAAGTGGTTCTCCAAAAAAGTTATTTTCATGGTTAACAATAGTAAACATGGGGGATCATGTCATGTCATCACAAGAAATCCGGAAGAATAAAAGGTTGTGTGGTAGTGCAGAAAAGAATGAATGCATAAACTTCTCTTGGAACACTCGAAAGATTGACAAGGGCGACGTGGAGATTCTCCTCCAAATACAAACCACATCAAGACAGAGATAAAAAAAAAAGAAAAGAAAAGAGGGCAACAACGATGTTTCGCTTCTTTTCAAAGTAGAAAGGAGTCTCTGATGGCGAGGTGTGGAGTGAAGGGTAGGGGGGTCGAGGGAGGGGTGCACCTGAACACATCACGTCCTCTGCCGCTGACACTACCTTTTTCCTTCCATCTTTCTGATCGCCATCACTCCATCCAGTCTCCTTCGTCAAACTCGGACTCGTCCTCAGAGTCAGAGTACTCCACAGCGATGCGGCGCGACAGGATGGTGGCCACGTCATTGCCGACACGCTCATGCTTAGCCTCTTGCTCTCGCTGCTCCTCCACTTTCCGCAGTTGTATGCCTGGAAGAAGCGGTAAACAGACAGGGAAAGACTTCAGTTTATGATCATATAATGTGAGGTCCGAAACCCAAACATATTTATTATTCATTCATTTTGCTTAAAAGGGACGATGATTTATCAATTATCAAATGTTTTTAAGATTAATTATCTGTCCATTAACCAATTAAATAATTAACTAATATTTCAGCTATAATTTTATAGATCTGATGTATTTCTCAAATAAAATGTTGGCATTTGAAATGCATACAAGGAATCAAACTTCTACCACACACTCCCTTCTAAACTGTGAGTGTGTGCTTTTCCACACAAAGCATGACTCCTCACTGCTGGCTGGAGAAGTTCTCAAACGTTTCTGAACACAACCCACCTTTTCTGATAGCTTCCAACAGCACACTGCGTGCATCGCTGATGGGTGGCAGATTGGCTGGATGGAGCCTCTTGCTCCCAAAATCGTGGAGGGTGTGGGGTAGCGGGGAGGCCATGGCTCCTGCTGAGGGGAAAGCCGGCACAGGTGGCGGGCCTGACAGACAGGGCGAGGAGCTCCGTGCTCCAGGGAGGGGCAGAGGAGGAGGCGGCGGGGGAGGAGGCAGGATGCTGCCGTCCGACTGTGTCCCAGAGCCCATGGGTGGGCCCCTGTCCAGGACCTGCTGGAGACGGGCCGGGGAACAATGGAGGGGAGGCGCCACGGGTGGAGGAGCCGGATGGAGCACCCCCGGGGCGATCTGGAGAGGAGCAGGAGGAGGCGGGATTGCCGGGGGCTGCTGCTGGACTGGCAGAGGAGGAATGGGAGGAGGAGGGGTACCCCGCAGGCCCGAGGAGGGTAACGGGGGAGGCGGAGGGGGAAGAGGGGGAGGCGGTGGAGGAGGAGTGTTGGAGTTGTGTCCTGCTGTCCGGGCCGGAGACTGGGGTCTGCTGTCGGAAAAACCTGAACTGGAACTAGAGGGAAGAAGAGAGAGAGAGAAAGAAAAGGGGGTCATGACGAGGAAGTGACACTGACCTAAATGTTAAGAAGTGCATTTGAAGATCCACGATTTGTTATGCTCCTTCTTGTTCAATAAAAAAACAAGTGCTACATTAGTTCATAAGACAAGTGATCTTATTCCAGTAGAACAATATGCAGCAAGGCAGCAGTCTAAGCTGTGGCACAACTTAAATATCATGTTTACAAAGACTGACACTGGTGCAAGTAATGAAACTGAAATTGCAGCGTTGTCAGTGAGGTTTAGACATTGGAGTGATGACGCCCCTTACAGTTGCCACCAGCCCTTACAAAATACTGGAATGTGGGTATGCTGAATTACAGGGTAAAGGCCAATTCATGTCTGAGAAAAGTGTTGAAAGCACATAACATCTAAACCCTACTGTAACTATACAGTGAGGACTGAATGTTATCAATATTGGCAATTAAATTCTGCTAAAGCCGTGTGGGGAGATCAAGCTATTACAGGACATTGAAACACAAACATCAACATGTTCACAATCAGTTTACTTCCTACGAAGAAAATTGCTGCAGACAAAAAGCACAGCGAGCGAGTGAGAGAGAGAGAAGAGGGAGGGAAATAATGTGTTGAGTATTTCCTCCAAGTGCTACATTAAATGTGGCGAGGGGCCAAAGTGAGAACATTAGGTATAGTAGATGATGATAGTAACTTATAAAAGAAAGAAACGGGAAGACAGCAGAATCAAAGGTCAGAAAAAGGCTGAAAAGTAAATAAAAACAAGATGGGGATGGAAAGAGTTTGTTGTGAGTAAAAGGTGAAGATAGCTGAAAGGCAAAAAATCAATGCGATATTTCTCTGGTTCTGCAGCCACAGCCTTAATCATTCCCTCTGATCTCTCCATCCTTTCAGACAGTGACATATGCAGCAAAAGTGGGCAGCAGAAAAACAACCTGTAATACGCTCAGTGACCGTAACACTTTATTGATCAAGCCCTTTTTCTGAGCATTTTCCCTTTTTTTCTTCAGCTCTGGACCACAAAACCTTCATCTATCCATCCCTCCATTCTCTGCTGAGCTCTAACAGAGCGAGAAATCCTCGTCCTCCGTAAGAGTGGGAAAAATAATGAGATAACAAACACACAAAGCAAACGTGTGCCTTCTGTCTGTCACAACAGTATATACAAATCGTTTTTCACTTCAACGGATCTGCTAGGGGCACCAGATGAGCAGGATTAACTTCTTCAGTCAGATAAATTGGGAATCAGTGCTACAACTTCCTGCCGAGCAAATGTGGGTGAGTGAGCGCCTATCATGTCTTATAACTGCTATGCAATACAATAAAGATGTATTTTAACATTCTACTCAACCATTAGGTAGAGCACATTTTGAGTCACTATTTTATTTTAAAATGTGCTAAACTATTCTCAAACTGACGGAGTCAATTATTCAGTTTAAGTACGTCATGCTAAAGAAATCCACTACATGCCGCCGTGTCTTTAAATAGTCTTAAATAGTCTTTTCGCTTTGCCTCCTTCAGGAAGTTAGTGACAAAAAAACAAACACGAAAAAAGACTTGAGGGCTCTGTGTGATGGCATTTCCAAAGGTAAGTATATAGTTTCAGTTGAAAAAAAAAAAATCTCATAGGGGACAAATCATTTTTTTTAAAAACATGATTTCCCAACTGGTCGAATTGTTTTATGGTAAAGATAATGAAGCTAAGCAATGTAATTAAAATTGACTATTTCATATTAAATTAAAAAAAGAAACTTCTGATCATTCGTTGTTGTCGATCAATTTAATTTACGGTAGTTAGTCCATTATATATATGCGTGAAATAAAAGTATGGTTTTTTTCTTTTTTGTCTAAAAACATGCTCAACTAAATGGTTGGATTGTACTTTTATGGTAAAATAAGGGATTTCAAGATAAGTTTCAAATAGTTATGAAATTAAAAAAACTGACAAATATTCACTGTGTGTGTGTATATATATATAAATGTATAATTCAAAATTACATTTCACAATTTCTGAGATTTTTCTCAAAGTACTGTGATGGTGGTAGATACCGTGGAAATAATACTAGTACTAGTAATAGAACTAACTGAAACTAATTAAACACAAATGAACATGTTGGTACACTATGTACAAGGTTTCTATTTTTTATTTCTGTTCTACATCTACCATAAACGGACATCTTCACCATTCAGCAGATGACTATGTTTAATTTTTGTGGAGTCTGTTAAAACATGTATTGATTACTGTCATTATTGCCCCAAGGAATTAAAAAATTTAAAAAAATAAAAATAAATAAGTGAGGACAGTAAAGGGGTCAGCGGTCTCTGAGGGGACATAAAGCTAAAGTTATGTTGTCTCCTGTCCCACCTGATCACAGAGGGTGGCTTGATCTCTCCCAGTGGGTGCATGAGAGGTGGAGGCGGTGGAGGGTCGTGGGGCCGCGAATACATTCTGTCCCCGGTACGGTTCAGCAGCTCGTTCATCTGGGTGTAGGGCAGCGCCGCCAGCGAGAAGGGCCCGTCCAAATGTTCCATGTACGAGGGAGCCCTGAGCAGAGAGATATGTTGTCCTTAACTCACAATTAGGGTTGGCTTCTCTTTTGAATTTTCCCGCTGCTTTTTTTATGTTATTTAGTGTCTATTGTCATATTCATTGTCGTATTTCACACTCATCATGAATTTTACCTGATGGAGGTCTGAGTGAGGGTCACGAGACACATCTATAAGACTTTGTGGTGTGCAACTGTTACCTCTATGGCCCCTTGCAATCAAGCAATGTCGACTCATGAACCCTTGTCACATATTTGACTGTGAAGTGGTGAGCACTTCCACCAAATAATGAATTTTCACCTCATAACATTTTTGAAGAGGTAGAACATTGGTGTCACAAGGAAAAATAATTAAAGATGAGAAGGATGAAAATGAATGATTTTGCATAGCAGAGTTTGTGTTTTTTCATCTTTCCTATCCTGTAAATCTTCTTTCAGAGTGGAGATGATTCACCCCCCAGATTGGGAATCTTTATTATCGATTGTACACAAATGTACCTAGTCATTACATACAGAGGTGGAGTCAAAGTTAATGTGATGCATGCAGGGTGCAGTCTCTAACTCCTAAAATGTGTTAAATACAGTTTTTCAGAAGCCATCAAAATGAGCTTTCAATTTCAATTATGGGTATCAAAAGCAGGATCTGTGATTCAAATGAATTATTTAGATCTGAACATATGGTCAAGTCCCATCACACTTGATACCATCGAGCATACGAGCCTCCAAAAGGTTCATGGAGAGAAACGGGAAATGTATTTTTTCTGTATAAGAAAAGTCACTGTGCAGCTTTTGTTTTATGAATATTCCTATTGAGCAGTATATCAGCCCACTTAATGCCCACTTTAAAGTAAAATTCAATATGCTGATCCATAGTGAGTTGTTGCGCTGCAGCTCAGCAGAAATAGACATATGGCTCAGAAGGAGTGGAAACAGAAAAGTATTGGGAGTCCATGACCCTTTATAACCTACTAAGCAGCCTATGTTTTAAAGAAGAAACTTAAAATGCAAATGTTAGTGGTCATGGCATAAAATCCAATCAAGACTAAATTACAGCAGTCGGTGTGGAATCGAACTGTGAACATGGGGAACCATAACCCATGTAGTGTTAATACAACAGCTTTCTATGATCAAACTTGTGTTAATGAATCAAGAGTTGAGTAAAAGAGCCGAGGTAATTAGATAACATGTTCAAGCTTGCTGATGTTTTTGAAAATTGATGAGATCAACATTTTACACTTTGATTTGTTAAATGCAATTAGAGATGACACGATGTTTTTCTCAGCGAGTCTGTGGACTCAGCATCTGATCTAGATATTGCATCACAGGAAAAATGAAACGAAATACAGAAAGTAGCAACATATGAGGCTGTATCACGGTCCACTTTGAAGATACTATATTTACAATGGATTAAGTTACAAATATGATGAATCTGCTTCTTTCTGTATCTTGCATCAGTTTTCTATATTTTTGAATAATGAGCAAAAATGTGAATGTACCTCAGCTACAAAAATAACTCTTCATCAGTACTGCTGGGCTGCTTTCATGGTCCGGGTGAATCTGTCCATCACCCGGACAGGTTATTTGGTTATGACGTCAAGTTTAACCTTAATTTTGCATTCACAACCATCTTTATGTGCCGACAGTGCGATACACTTCCTCATCAGCACGTGGAAGAAAGACTTATGTCAGCTATTTATGGAACTGACAAAGAAAATCAACACTTTGATCTTCAAAAGACATTGACTGGCAGCAAAATTATTGAATACGGGAGGCTTTTTAGCTTTGAGGCACATTAAACACAATCCCAACTGTGGATTGTAGCTGTTGTCTCTGGATTGGAAATTGCCATAATTAGGTACAATTTATTCTTGTTCTGTATTTTTGAAGCCCATTGATACGAAGAGTTATACATTCTGTATTTCCATTAGGGCTGAAATAATTACTCACTTAATTACAAAAATGAATCGAGGCAAAATCTCTGTGGTTTAATTTGTTTAATTCCTATCTCGCGCAGCCTGTTCAGTGCAGGGATCATTGTTCCACACGGAGCTTCCTTGCGGATGCCCACCACTGCATCCGGAAAAGGCAGCAAATAAGTTTGGGATCATTTCACACTTAAAAAGAAGCCAAAAAGGTGCAATGTTTGCACTGCAAACAAGAACTGTTGTACCACAAAAGCACGACATCGATGATTCAGCGTCTGAGCCGAAGGCAGCCTGTTGTTAACGCCACTTCACCGAGGGCCGCTGTTCCGGTTTAAGGAGGGCGTAGTTTCAGTAGCTGTCCTCTTGAATGCCTCTATGTTTAGTGTGAGTGTGAGTGTTAAAAATAATGTTACCTACCTGATCAGTCTTTAGAGTTTTGTTTGAGTAAATGTGTCAGTGGCATTTTGTCATTGCTTGTTGTTACGGTAAACAGGAAGAGAGCGAATTGCTCTTCCTGATAATATCCATTTCTAATTCATTTTCTAAATAAATCAATTTATCTTTAAACCTGCTTGAATAAACACGTCGCGTAGAATTTTATGCACTACTTTGAATTGTATAAATAGTATGCATGGTCAATTGCGGGTGTTACAAAAAGATTTTATAGCTGCAGCACTTATTTCCATGGTTACCAGGATATACTTGTCATAATCGTCATAACAGGCTAAGCAGCACTGACGGTCCTAGATGAAGAAATTGAAATAGCATGCCTAAAAGACCTAAATATTTGCCTTTGATAATTTTGTTGAAGGTACGACCAATTTGCAACTCTGAGATGCCACCTCTACATACCTGTTGTCGTGGTAACCTGCAGATCCGTTGGCCTCTCTGTGTTTGTCGTCAGGTAGGCCTATGTCTTGGGCAAGCTCTGCGCCCAGTGCCAGCTTCTGCCACTCCTTCTTACGATCGTGAGGCGCCCGCGGTATCTTCTCTGGCTCCTGCGGACGGTCTATCGCCTTAATCTTTGGTGAGTGGGGTGGAGGGTGATGAGGAGGAGGCAAGAATGGGATGACGATGATGATGATGGTGGTGGTGATGACGAAGATGTGGAAAGAAGCGGTTAGAGGGAAGAGGCAGATCATGGAGATGTGGGAGATGGTGAGAATCAAAAGGAGGATGAATCCGCAAGAGATGGTTTATGGATGGAGAAAATGAAAAGGAGAGGGAGAAAAGATAACAGATTAGCTGTTTATTAAATCGTATTTTTTTCATCTTCTAAGATAAACAGGCACAAGTGATAGACACACTTTTTAAACATGGATCTATGTCTCTTCAGGAGATTAACACTTGTTTTCTGATGCTGCTATACCCTCTTTATTTAACAGTACAGGTGCCACATAAATATCCATATACCAACACCTCTCTCTTAATCAATTCACCTTCATTTTACATAACAGCTATTGTCAGACCTCCTGTTTGTCTTAAATGAGGCGACGTAGGCTTTTCTAATAGACAGTGTACTGAATCAGTTCTCTGAAGAGACAAATCACACAGGCGTTTAAAGAAATACTGTAATACAAGCTGGGGAACAGGGAGTGCTCTGGGAAACTTGGACCAAATCAAAGTATATATTTTTACTGAAGCATGGAACTGAGAAAGTACTGATGAGTTAAAAAGATTTTTACATATTTTCTCCAGTCCATCACCATACACAATAGCACTCCCTGCCACCCAGACTTTAGCATGACTGACTCAACACCCACAGCTGTTAAAGAAACTGAGCAGCTGTAACAGAAATCACACAGTGTTTTTTGAATAAAATCGCTGTATTTTCACATACCTGCCCTGGAAGGTCTAAGTACCTATAGACCTGATCATACATGCGGGGGTCCTGCAACTATAAGAACAAAAAAAAAAACACAAGAGAAGCACCGGGGGGTGAGGGGAGGGGGGTCAAATAAATCAACACGGCACAGGTTTGAGCACAACACTGCTGCACAGAGTCAACAGGGACAAAAACAGAGTGGGTGGTGAGAGAAGGTGGGACAAAAGGGAAAGAGGGGAAAAGAAAAGTGCTGTTAAACAGAAAATGACAACACGTGGCACAGCTCGGGGCACGTCACAATGCAGGTAGGACGCAGCAGCGCACGCAGTCCAGTCCAAACACACACACACACACACACACACACACAAAGAAGACTGAGGTAGAAAAACAGATCTCACTGGAATGGAAGGACAAACTACAATGTTTGTTTCACCATGTGGGGAAAAACTTAGAAAACACACACACACACACACACACACACACACACACACACACACACACACACACACACACACACACACACACACACACACACACACACACACACACACACACACACACACACACACACACACACACACACACACACACACACACACACACACACACACACACACACACACACACACACACACACACACACACACACACACACACACACACACACACACACACACACACACACACACACACACACACACACACACACACACACACACACACCAACTAAAAAACAACACAAAAAGGAAGAAGGGAGCATTTCACAGTTGAACTTAATACTAATGTAAATCAATCAAGTTAAATAATCATGAGCCACTTTATGCATTCATGTTAGAAAATAATATGCAATCCTAATCAATCAACAATTCAATTAAAAACACATTTTCTGCTTTTATAGGGGGATACTTTTAAGTGTTGTATATCTTTCTTATTGTCAACAAATCCCATGAAAGACAAAAAACTTAAATATGTTTACAATGATTTCTTAGACTCAAGCCCAGACTCACTGAAGATATAAATCTAAAAAAAAAAACAGGTCACACATTTATATTTTCATTTAAAAAATATAAAAAAATTTTTAAACAGCTGGGCACTGTGGATTTTAGAAAACATTACTCAAACTGAAGCAGTGCCTTTGTTTGGGAATGTTTTCAGCTTTATATGGGATTCCTTTGAACTAAACTACGGTGCTCATTTTCATTGTAGTTAAAAAAAACATGTCTCCCAGTGCACATTGTGTCTTAATGGTCTATTTTTTAATAATTTTTGGACAACAATGGAACTCTGTGGCACAGGAGGAATGAACAGGGTTCTCACACTTTCTTAAGTATCAAAAGCAAGGACTTTTCAGTCCCAATTCCCTCAGATTCAAGGACCAACTATGGCATAGTTTGAGCCACGGGTCAAGGTTTATTACTGCTACAACACTAAGAATTTTTAGAATGAGAACTAGCTACAGAGGTTTATAGACAACAGTTTAATAAGAAAGGTTTCGGCTGTATTCACTGTTGTGTTCTTTAACCCCCCCTAATGTAGCACAAGTAGACTTTGCATTTCACAATTATTTTTTTTTTCGTCAGATCGCTGTCATGATCTTGACATTTCCGACTGCGCTTCATTTCGCAGAGAAAGAAAGAAAGAAAGAAAAGAGAGGAACTGAGCACCTAAAACTTTATTGTGGCAGTGATAGAGGCAGAATGTTGCCTGTACAGGACTCTCACACCGTCTCAGACTGTGACAAGTCTGACCGCGTTGGCCACCACAGCACCATGTGGGGTTGCATTTCTCCAGCCTAACAGACTAACCCCATTCAAAATGAATGAGAGGACTTGTGTTTTCGACGGACCACCTGATCTGTTCTGAATGCCCCGTTAGGCTTTGGGTATACAGGCAATACTTGTTAGTAGGATCAGTTCATTATTGGTTGTAGTCTTTCATGGGATTTGTTTACAGTGTGAAAAATACAGAACATTACTGACGTCAGACATTATAAAATCGGCTGTAGTGCATTATGGGTGAACACATTCTACAGTATGCCTTTACACAAAAAAAACATTTCAACCTACTGGCTAGCTTCTGAGGAAACAATGATTGCAATCCTATTTCTTGTAGCAGAAACACAATAGAGGTTGTTGTGTGTATGTGGCAGTGGCATTATTTCTCCAAGACGAAAGGCAAGGTAAAAAAATAAAAAAATAAAATTTAAAAAAGGCCTCTGAAACATCATTTCATTGGACTTTGCATTAAAACCAGTACTAATTGATTTTTTCCAGAGTGGCATGCCCAGCTTATTCAATAATTGTTTGTGTGTGTGTGTGTGTGTGTGTGTGTGTGTGTGTGTGTGTGTGTGTGTGTGTGTGTGTGTGTGTGTGTGTGTGTGTGTGTGTGTGTGTTCAAATGAGGCTGGCTGATTCAACTCAGCGTGGGTTGTGGACAGCATCTCTTCTGCTTCGGCTAAATTATGTTGATTTTTGCCCGTCCGCTGCTATGGCCGGGCCGATGGGAAATCCTAACGGCACATTGATTAGGTTCTGATTCATCATGGCCCATTACCTCTGATGAGGCATTGGCCGAGGGGGAGAGCCTCTGCGCTCGAACAGACACTCGCAATTGGACAACCGACCTCAGATAGCCTCCTAATCTGCTACAGAACACTCATATATCAGGACAGACGAAACGAATATCATTTATTCCAAACATGACACCTAGTGCTGAGACTGAGGGAGGTCAAATATTTTAACTTATTGTCCTCTGCCATTTAAAAACTGTGCAGAGCCTTTAAATGTTGCTGGATTTTCCACAAGACTAGTTCCATTCTGAATAAACTCTGACTTCCTGAAAGGTTTGCAGTTCTTGACAATATTTAAAGAAGCAATTTTGCAAAAATGATGAGAACATACATAATACTACTTCATAGACTATTATTATGGGCTTTTGGTGTTATTGATATTAGAATGAGGAGTGACAGGAAGGACAGGTGGTAGACAGATAAAAGAGCAAGGAAAAGAAAAACACCTAATGCCTCCAGACAACCATCTGTCCAGCAGAGAGCCTCACACCGTGATGGGTTTAATGCAGAATAAACAAGGGAGGTACTCTGTGTTTGTAGATGAGAGAGAAAATGAGAAACAGTGAATCTGTGTGTGTTTGTGTGCGCACACTTTTGTCACAGTTGTTATAAATGTGGTTAATTTCAGAGGGCTGCGTGCCTCCACTAGGTCGTCATCCTTCATCTGAATTGGACCGGTACTGGCAGAGAAAGTGTCACTGTGTAAGCACTGCGAGTGTGTACGAGTGTGTGTAATACTGCGGTTTTAGATTTATGTTACGTACAGAAAGTGTTCTGTCCGTGCACCTATTCATACCCGCGCTTTATTTTTGTGTGTACCTGTGTGTCTCTGCGTGTCTGTGTGAATGTTCAATGTGACAGACTCAGCAGAACTGCGTCTATGTTACCGGGTAAATGACCACCACAGGGAGGCCCGCAGAGGCACACAGCAACTGGACCACCCAAGTGCTGACAATAACACAAACCCCTCACACAATACACTGCACGTTTCTGCTGCTGCTGATCTATTGGATTTGTTGTGCACATTGGTACACTAATTATCTCAGGCTACTGATGTTACAAAATAATCATTGTACATTTAAATCATTTCAATTAAAAAATGCAAATGTGTATCTGTCGCTATTATGATTTCACAACTGTAACAAAGAAGAAGCTGCTAAAACGTGCATCACAAAGTGTTAGTTTGACCACTAAACCAATGTCAGCGAGGCAAACAAGTCATCTAAAGAGGTCTCCCATTCCAAAGACGTGCAGTTAATTCCATGATCACTAGTGTATGACCACTCTGAGTTGTCTTGCTGTTAGTGAAATGTCTACTCCATGGCTGTGTCCCAAATTCCTTATTTTCATAGTATCCTTTCCTACTTCATGAATAATATAGTGTAAACTGACATGCAGACAGGTGTTGCGAACTCTCTGATTTTATTTGGATTTAAAAAAAAAAAATCTCATTTCAGGTTTGGCTGAGACGAGACTTAAATAAAGGAATGCATGAATATATAAATATTTAAACAAACAAAAAGGACATTGTTCTATTTTCTAGCCACAAACAGCACTGCAATTTATTTTTTCTGAAACTTTGACTTGCATGACCTGTTATGTAATTGAGCAAAAATGCACTGAAAAACAAGTCAGACATCTAGTCAGGATTCTAAGGCGAGGATAAGCACTAGTAAATTTAGTGAGTGGTTAAAGTTATTCCAACAATTCTCCCTTTTTTGGAGGATTACCGAAAAGACTCTCATATCACTTTAGTAGAACTGGGATGCAGTCAGGCCAGGTAAACACTGGAGGCTTGTTAGTTGATAAGTGCAGAAGTGGGGAGCTCACTTGTCCACAGCAAACCAGAGGGAGAGTGGGGGAGTGAGGGAGGGCTGCAGGCTACCGCATGGGGAGCAGATGCTCTTGTGAAAGTGGGAGAAGGGGAAAAGCTCTTACCTCTGGGGGAGTGAGGAAGGGAGGAGGGGTTTCAGAGAGGACTCTTATAAGGCCATTGGGACACACAAGATAAGGTATTTCCAGCTGCACAGATTTAGACACAGTTAGAGCGGGATTCAGAAAAGAGAATGTGAAGCAAAGGTCAAGAGAAGACAGAAGAAGACAGATCCTTAAGCAGTATTTCTACACCTTTTTTACCACCACAATTTGGAGGCACTAACCACTGAAACATACAAAATATCACACGCCTTCTCAGCTGTCTTAATGTGGCTTAATATAGCTAACATTATCATTTACTTTTGAAGGAGAAAGTTGTGTTAATTCCTGTGAAAATGGTATCCGAGCTGTAACTGCTAACAGTTTTTCAAGCTTTCTTCATTTTGTCATTTAAGTCAGTCTTCTGGTAGAAAAGGGGAGCAATAGCACGAATGCACTGTCTGCAATGGCAAACTTGATCAAAACCAGCCCAAAACAAGAAAAGCTCTGTCCTACCGCACTTTTATTAGCTGCTCTTGCACCTGCAATGACAAGCTTACAAAAACTGAAACTGTTGCGCAGGAGACAATAAGGTGTGCACAGGATAAAAAAGTTCCTGTCATAAACTGTGCAAACTGGCATTCTTTCCACTTTCTTTACTCTTTATTAGCCATGTTGCGCCATCTAAATTTAGTGTTACAGCGGCCCAGTTTGGAGTCAACACTTTTTCATCCCTGTCCCTTAGCATCATGTAGGGACTGGAGTCTCATGACAGAGCATAACCTCCCATTGACTGTGCATGATGTAAACATTGTGTGATCTTGCTCAAAACCATCGTTGTTCTGCAGCTGACTTATCAATGTAGTTGAACGTACTGAAAGTGAATTGCTGCTGAAATCCGAGTAATCTCTGGTCAGAAACAATCATTTGGGCTGCCTATACTTGTAACTGTAATTGTGAACTAGGCAGGCTATACTAGGCTAGGCAATATAAATATATTTGTAACATGCTTTTAACTCCAAGATGTGCTCAGTACGCTGTGCTTTACTAATGATAGTTTAGGCCACAAAGCGTCACAATGACAAGTCAAACAATTTATTTGCATGAGCTCTGGCGTCAGAGCAATAAAGAATCTGCCCATGCCGTTCTAACTAATAATATAACAGTCTGGATAGAAGTCATCCTTTTTTGTCTGTGCTGGACTTCACAGGACCCTTGTTAATATCTTCTCCTAATCCAAACATCCTTAAAGAATCCCCTGGAGCTGAACTGTGCCTAGCGACGCACAAAGAGCCTGTGTGTGTGTCTGTATGTGTATGTATGTGTGTGTGTGTGTGTGTGTGTGTGTGTGTTGACTTTTAGAGCAGCTTTGGATGTGTGCAGCTGGGTGTCAGTCTCAGTCCATCTCTGCATCTCACTGCTTTGAGCTTGCTGTCTCAAGTTTCTTGAATGGACCTGAGCTGTTGCCGTGGCAACTGTAGCAAGTGTGTGTGTGTGTGTGTGTGTGTGTGTGTGTGTGTGTGTGTGTGTGTGTGTGTGTGTGTGGGGGAGGGGGGGGTCAGGCAACTTAACATTGGAAATTTGTATCAGAAAGCATTATTGATGGCGACATGATGCTCTTTACTTAGTGCTGCTGTAAGTATCTTTAGAATAAGGATGTAAATAGATTAGGCAAATATTTTCTTGGATTTTTATGATATTTTCAGCAGCTTTTGGCTCCAGTGAGTAAAGAAAAAAGAGCCGATACATGCCCTGAAGATTTGTTTTGATCTGAAAATGACTTTCTTCAGGTCAGATCTGACCTGAACGTCTGTTTAAATGTGCTTGATGTTTTCTGATTAGTTAAATTTGATAGGACGTTGCATCTGCGAACTTTAGGACAGCAATGGTTTTGTGAGTCGTCAGAGTTGCCATGGTGTGTCATGAAATAAAAAAAGAAATATGAATATATATTGGAAATAAAGGAAATCGCTGATGCTCTTGTGTTGGAAAATTTGGCATCATCTCTTATTCATGTATCCTGATAGTGACTTTTCTGATGCACATGTCTCTTGAAACTTTCCTACAGGCATGTAGAAGGATATCTTGTACGGCTCAAATGAGAGTATAGGGGTCTTCATCAAATAATGTAAACAAAAATGCTGGTTTTATTATTGTCTGGTTTGATATTGCACATCTGATATTGACATTGCACATTTTAATTGCTTGTATTCATTTGATACTTTGACCTTTTTGCAATTTAATCAGGGTCAGTCACCTGTGACAGTGTGGGAAAAATACTGGCTCGAGAATGAACAAAGCTATCTCATTGCTCTTGCAAAACACCCACTATTTTTTAATGAGGACTGGCAGCTGTGTTTTTTTTTGATAAGAAGAAATATTTCCCGACCTGGGCAAGTGTACGAAATACAATCAAAATAGGCTGAAATTTTAATGTCAATATATTCTACTATGGCGATAAGGCATTCCCAGCTGCCTTTGCCTGTGAGCTCTATAATGAGACAGGAGTAGGATCGGCAGAGCCAAAGGGGCTTCTCCACAGGGAACCAGACACTAGAGACAAACTTCAATACAGTGTAGACTCAGACACCAATCTCAAAGAGCGGCGGCAGTGATTTTTTCTTCCCTCCTCAGTCCCTGGGACTTTCCTCTTACTCTCTCCATCTTCCTCTGACTGGCTCAGCACATAGTCTACCGCTAATCCGCTGAGGGTGAGGCTAACACAGGAGCTAATGAGATTAGGACACTGTATGCTTCTTTCCCCCTTCTCTCTGCCATGTGCTGCTTTCCATTTATCACTGCCTGTTAAGCTGTGTGTGTGCGCTTGTGTGTCGCGTAGCATGTGTGAATGTGGTTTTAGAACAACTATTAGTGATTGGGACTCGGTGAGAAAATGACTGGTGATTGAACAAGATGAAGTACGTGATAAATCATTCTAACCCTCAGATGTGTTTTCAGTGATGTATGTTACAATCCAAAGCACTGACACTTCACATGAGGAAAAGTTGCTCTGGAAGTGGGCCTGTTTTAGGTGAATAAATCTCTTAAATACTATTGAAAAAGACACATTACACATCCATATACCATCATTGTCTTTTGTGAAACCCCTCATCAACACTTGGCTCACTGAATCATTCGATCTGCTCCTTTGACACTGGGATAAAGTTTTTGAATTGTTGACTTTCCTCTGTGGTGTCAGAATAAACTTTGACCTGAATTCATGAACCGTGTCTCGCTGTAGACCAGCTGAAATCAATTACTTCCAACCCCCATTTTGCCTGCTCGAGTGGATTTAAGGGATGCAGAATAAAGACAAAACATTTAAAAAGTTAGCTACACAAAGCTAAAATTCCCTTAAGACAATACATTTCTTTATCTTATTTGTCCTTTTGACTATTGATCTCCTACATCAGAAATACTGGATGCCATGTATGTGAAATCTACATTGTTTTTTATACTTCTCCCTTTTCTCCTTCCTTTTCATTTTTTTCCTTTGGCTGGAGAAGATTTGTACCTTTACTGCCATTCAGTAGTTCCTGTTGTATGAAATTACATGTTTCCAACGATTAAAAAATCCTTGCCAAGGCTTAGTGAGAATCACAGTGTTAGTGGAACGTAACCGCGACGTATGCCGACTACACCTTGAAGCCTTGAGTTTGGCATTTTGGCCGTCACTAATTTGGATTTTAGAGCCAGAAGGAATTTTATTTGGATGAGAGGGTGGAGATGGTGAGTAGCGAGGAGCCTTAGTAGCAACTTGTCAATGACAAGGTAGACACGGTCTCATACTGTTTTTTACAACATTTTACCGTCCAAATAAATGATTCAGAAGAAAACTTGATTTAAAAAATTGCAAGATTTTTTTTACACATTTGATGAGTCTTGTCTGGAACACATTCGGAACACATTTCATTGCATTAAACTTACATTTTGGAAGTTTCTAACTTTGTGACTTTACGTATGCCATTTTTATTAGAATTGTCCAATGCCCTGTCCTAACTAATAAACAAAAAAGTTGTAGGGAAAAAGGTAAGTTGAGCTGTAGGCAAAGAGTAAGAATAGAGACAGACATTAGGGAGAGAGTGAGTCAGAGCTGGAGCACTGTCTGTCAAGGAATAAAATGTGTTGGCAGCCAATCACAGATGGCATCATGCTGATTGACAGGTGGCACGGCCCATCAGGTCCAAGACACTGCAGCTGCATGGCGGTAACGGTCGATTTAGATCTGTTTAAACATTCGTCTGTGCATTTCTATGCCTGAGTGTATCTATTTGTATGTGAGTTAAAGATTGGTAAAGCTGTATAAAATAAAATATAAAATGAAGCAAAGAATGATTTAGATGATAAGGTGGAGTTCAAAGAATAGGCATAATATATTGCAACAAAAACACGCTTCATGAACACCGTGACTGAGAGGCACATTGAGATGATGTGGCAGAACCACTCAAAGTGATGAAGTGTAAATCTATCATGGATTTACACACAGAACTTCACCTGTGTGTGTGTGTGCATAACTTTCATTTCTCATCGCTCACCCTTTCAGAGGCTGATTCTGCATGACACACACACATACACACACAGTATTTGCCCTGATCCTCATTCAGACCATTTGTCCACCACGATGGTTATGCAAACCAACAAATATGTATGCGTAATTCCTCTAATCCATCCTGCTCTCCCTGTGAATGTCCTCTAGGCCTTTCCAAGGGGTCTGTCTAACTGCCAGTGTGGTGAAGAGAGAATTGAACATGGCTTTACAAGCTGAGCCCACCCGGGGCTTTAATTAGAATGAAATCATTGGAATGAGAGTCTGTTACAAGCAGTCATGTCAACCTAACCCTCTGAAGAAAATAAGGTCTGTCTCGTGTTGCAAATGAGCTTACAGTTCAAAATTCTATGAAAAAAATCCATGTATGTTTATTAAGCAACATAAAGGTGATGAAAGCTAAATCAGAAACAACTGGAGATAAATAACCTTCATTTTTTATCCTTCCAACTAATTCTCTGCTAAACTCGCCCTCTGTTCTGTCTGCACCTATTCTCACAATCATTAAAAACCTCATAACCTACAAATTATATCCTCTTCATTCACATGAACCCTCAGCGGAAAATCACTCTGTTTATTCCTCACCGACATGACTGTAATAAGCTTTGATTGACTGTGAGGGTTCAAAATGTGGAGCGCGCCTTGCCTCCCATGCACGGAAATGCAACCTGGTGCTGATTAGAGCTCCTGATGCTGAGGGTGGGAAACCCCTTTATTTAGAGTAGGGTGGGGGGGGGGGGGGGTGTCACAGCTCTGCGTTTGATTTGGAAGAAGGGCTTTCTATAGATGTTTTATTTAATATGTGCGTGTTTGTGTACATAAAGATCCAACATCAGATCTATAGACTATAAGAAATCCGATCAGTGAACTCATACATGTGATCTGAGGGCTTCCATGTGTGTGTGTGTGTGTGTGTGTGTGTGTGTGTGTGTGTTTGTATGTGTGTTTGCAGAGAGATGGGACACAGTGAGGAGGAAAGTGAACGGCAGATGCTCCCGGTAATTCGATCTAATGATTACACAAGTAATAACTAAGAGGGTTGACTGGAGGAAGAGTTGATTAATCTATGAGTGGTGGCTAATGAATGCATTAGACTACATGGCATGAAGCCAGGCCTGGGAATGTATCGTCGAATCACCCCCTCAGTTTATTCAAGCAAGACACATCGACCTGTATCTGTGGACACTACAGGAAGCCTGTTCCCTCTCAGTTCTTGTCTTCCTGCTCGCTAACGTCAGTGCTTATCAAAAACACCTCAATCTATTGCAGCAACCAAAGAGTCAGCACAGTCCTAAACTGTTACATGAGGAAAGAGTAAAATGAACTCCGCACTGCCAGGACCGTGTGCTTGTGGTTGCTCGGACATACCTTCTGTTTCCGCCTCTCCTTCCTCTTGTCCTCTGTGTCCTGCAGCATCTTCTCTCTCCACAGGTCGAAGAAGTAGGACGGATTGGTGTAGAACTTCAGACCCTCCTTGCCATCGTCCCTGCATATGCGTAAAATACACCAAGACGACTCTTTACATTTTGGCTGGCATGCTGGAGAAGTAGTCATCTTTCTATTAAGAAGCTAAACCACTGCAATGATCATTATTTAAGCAAAAATTCACATGGTTTCAGATTCTCCAATTTCAATACTTGTTCCTTTTTTTAGACTGTTAAAAAAACTGCCTTTTCTTACATGTTATAGACAAAATAGTTATCAGTCAAGAGAATTATCAGCACATTAATCGTTGACATTTTAAATTCAGTTCTAGTATTTTCCTCAACATTTTGCAATATATGACTTTTCCATTTGAAAAAGCAATACAGCGTGTTTTTACTTGGATAGTTTACTCAAAATCAATGGTAGGGCTGCAACTATTATTGATTCCTGCATAGTGATAGATGGATAGATAGTTGATGGATAGATGGATAGATGGATAGATGGATAGATGGATAGATGGATAGATGGATATCAAGAGAATTTGGACAACCCTGAAAAATAGAGAGTGAGGAAAATGTTAGATAATCGTGTGTCCTGCCCTTGCCTGTCTCAGTCTGCTTTCCTTCAACAAATCATATCTGTTTACCGGTCGCCAACGCCATGAATAATGGCTAATGTCCCGCGTTATTATTCATTCCCTCTCAACTCTGCTCTCGTCTCATTCACAGGCATTACAGAGGCCTTTGTGGTTGGCGATGACTGGGGAGAACGGTGCCATGATGACAGGGAGGGAGGGGGAAAAGGACTTGTGACAGACACAGGTAGTTATCACATCAAAAGGTCTCTCTTGAAAAGGAAATTATCATACACAAACGCCCAAACATGCTGTCAGGAAATGTAATTTCATTACATTATGGGGATAAGTCTTGTAAATTGCCCTGTTGATGTCTTTCTCTTCTTTTCTCTTCTTTCTTTTGTGTTTGACAAATAATCAACATTCAGTCTTGGCAACTCCGCTCAGTAGTTTTTCAAACACTGGAAAATACCCCCCGGGGACATTTCTGGCACCTATAAGTAAGTCATTTAATTGTCATTTACAGCAGCATTTCTCTCCTCTCCTTTGATCTCTGATCTCTGTTGAAGTGCATAAAACACAAAAACGTCTGCTAACTTGCTGCTCTCGCTGTTAATATTAGCTGCTCTGTGTTAACAGTGTTAGGCTGAAAAAACATGCATGCAGGCAGAAATTCAGTCGAGACTGAGCTATAAACAGAAGTCTGCGAGACGATAGGCTAATTTATACAGTGTAAACGCTGAACCACTGCAGCATTATCCCGTCCATAACAGCTGAGAACTGAGGTTTATCTGACTAAGTCGAGTTACAGCCGAGCATTGTGGTGATGATGTGGCAGCCTGGTGGCGTTTTCAGGGGATGTATGCTGTGTGACGTATGGGATCAAAGGGCCTAATATAGTGCAGTTAATCTGTGTAATTTCTTTTGACGAGTTATGTTTTTCTGTAATTAATTAATGGAAATTAACGTGTTATTTTGACAGCCGCACAGACGCAGACGCACGCACACGCACACACGCGCACACACGCACGCACGGTAGAAGAGCTAAATGTAGTTCCTGAGTCCTCCGGTAAAATTGCAGGTAAAGTTCTGAGTTCCTCAAAAGGTTCTTGATCCCCTGGGAAATTTCTTTTGTTGGAAACACCCAATGGAGCAGCAAAGTGAGAGGAGCTATTTCTGCTTGCTATAATCTCCATGTGATCTAATTAACATCAGTACCAGGTGTTCTCAAAGTAATGATATTGATTTAAATCACCTCTCTCCTTTTTGTTGTTTTCTGTCAACACACAGATAAAACATGTAATGCTGATCAACTAAGTAACCACTTCTGACTGTCGCTCAATGATATTTCTTCACAGGACTGAAGGGCAAAAACACTAAAAAGAAATACAAAAAAAAAAAATAATGGGTGTATCATAACCATGCGGAGGTCCAACCTGAACTTAGCTGCCTTCACCCAGTGTCAGCTACGCTTTGGGAGGCAATTATTTGTTGATGACACCGATAAGAGCAAGAATACAGAACATGAAAAGGAAAAAGCTTCAAAAGGCAAGAGTGTAAAGTGTAATTATATGCAACACAACAAAGGGAAGAAAATAGAATTCAACAATGGGATGGGTGGAGTGAGAGCTACTGAAGTGTGTGCACTGCGGGTAGTATTTGAGTGCTTGTTTAAATCATTATGCGTGGAATTCGTTCTCTGTATATTTGAGGAGTGTGTGTGTGTGTGTGTTTTTCTTGTGTATATGAGAGAGAGACGAAGAGAGAGCAGAGCAGCTGTGGTCAGGGTGGATCTGAGAAATAACCTAACTTAATACATTCTACTGGACCATGTACTCAGGGGTACTTCATCAGTTATTCAAGGAAAGGTGAAAGCAATTCCAGCCAGCCTGTGAACCGACCTTAAGTGATAAACACAGTGCATGCTTTTATGCCTAGTTCAATTATCACCTTTAATCCGAGTCTGAATAAAAACGGATGTTTAGCCTTCAGCCATCACAAAACCTCTCAAAATCTTTAGAGCAAGATTGGAAAATAATGCAGCTACTCCAACCTGCCTTTCACTTGACCATGTCAAGGCCCAGACGTTTAAAACAAACCCACGACCAATTCATTCTATGTGTCAATAAACACAACACATGAAAAAGATTGTATTTGGCCTGTAACCTTCAGAAACTGGCTGGGTCATGGAGACAGTATTACACACAGATGGGTCATCTAAAATGCTGGAGGAGAGAAAATGGAGTGAGAGTTGGGGAAAAAAGAAGCGAGAAAGCAGCGGGTTGAGAAGGCAGAGAAATCAAAGGGAGAGCGTTCTGGCCAGCAGCAGAGCTTTTTTATGGATTATTCATCTTCAGATGACTCTATCACTCTTCTCAACACTCCAAGAGCCAAGTGAGATGTCTGGTGTGAAAGACTGAGCTGATAATAATATACCTACCAACCAAAGTGCATAAGCAAGTGTTAGAGTGCATGCAAAAATCTAACTTTGTATCCGTTTGAGGTTACAGCTAACCAAGCTCTTTTTTCTCTTTGTGGTGGCATCATTGTGAAAATTACTGTTAAATAAAAGCTTTTATGATGGCAGGCTGAAGTATAATAGAAAAGATAATAATGCCAAATGGCAACCACAATTCATGGCCATTAAGGGGTTTTTGTGTAAACACAATGGGGTGCAATCAGTCTTTCTTTATGTCTATCAATAAATTACTGATTCACTTCCCACCTATCTCGGCGCTAAAGAATGGGAACGAACAATTGTATGACAGGTTGATATAGTTAGTGGGGCTGCAATTAAACCGTCCAGTAATGTCAGGTTTTTCTTAAAGAGTGGAACAATAGAGAGTTGCAGGGATGACGTATTTTTTTAGGCAAAAATGGGGGGGTGTAGTTTATTTAGCAAGATAATCTTCACAGAGGAACACAATTTTTTATAATTTTAGAAGTGTCATTTCAGGCATCAAACCAAAAAATCCCATTCAGTAAACCCGCCGACTTTGAGACGAGGGAACTCATTCCTGGGTTTTAGTCATTCCTGCAGCACTCTGGCAATCTTCTATACATCATTTCCCCTTTTTATTTACTTTCAGTATACAATTCACTTTTCTAAATACCATCATACCCCCCGCACACACACACTTGGTAAAAGTTAGTGAAACATTCACACCTGTAGGGTGTGAGGATGTTGAGCGGTGGCGGCTGCTCGCATGTCTGGAAGGTCTCCTGCAGTGGGACGGGCAGTGACTTGCGGTCAAACAGCTGCTGGTCCTGAATGGTGGAACTCCTGAAAGCCTTCCTCATGGTAATGTCCTGAAGAGACACTACGATAGGGAAGGAAGGGTGGAGAGTAAAGAAAAGAGAGGGAGAGAGATTGATTATTACAGTTATTAAATCAGGTTCTTTAAGAAATATGTACACACATGTTCCAAAAGTACAATTTGGCTCCATCCTATAATCATCATCATCATCATTATCAAAATTCACATCACTTAAACAATCACACTCAACATTACAGAGCACTAAACCTATAGGAAACCACTAATTATCCTCCCTTGGGCTAATGCTACAGTGCTGTCCTAATTGGCTCATTTCAGTTTCCCTCAAAGCAAAAACCCACATATAACGGCAAAGCTAGGCTAGGCTAAGCTCATCTGTCAGAGTGTGAGGACATAATTGCCCTTCTTTCAGAAAGGAACAGCTAACATTTTGGGGGACAAAAAGAGTAAAATCAATGCTGCACAGCTGAAGCTTTCAGAAAGACAGGATGGAGAAATTGCTAAGGGGAAGAGAAAAACATAGCCACGCTTATGCTAACCTTCAATCTGGCCGGGGCAAAGTACAAAACAGCAAGTCTAGGAGAGAAATCCAGAGTGTTGCAACCAGATCTGAATTATACATGAGGGAATGACAAATGGATACACTTTACTGCTGCCCAGAGAAAGACTGAAAAGTCATGTGGCATAAAGAAAAAGTAGTGCGCACACTGCACACACAACACAATGACACTATAGAATAAATACTGAACAATAACCCAGTACAGTAAGTCGATCTCTTAAGCCAAACAGCTGAGTTATCAAGACAGCTATTGAATGCTTGTCTTAATAAAATGAGACAAATAAAGCCTTTTAAGGACAACTGTACCCTCTGAAGCAGTACAGCTTGGTAATGACTTCCGTAGAATGTTACTGGAGTGAAGGGCCAGCCACCTGAGGCACTGAAGTACCATTATTAACAAACACTATCAGTGAGACAGGGTTAGGTAAGTAACACTGAGAGAGATAGTGAAAGAAAGCCATGGAATGCAAGAGGGAGATAATAAAACTGCAGGGACATACAAGAGAGGCAGGGTGATGGCAACAGGACGGACAGAAACAGAGCGAAGAGGCACTAACAGTAAAACAAGGAGCATGAGCCGACATATTGGAAGCATTCACAAGAAATACAGACGAGTAAATGACAAGAAGAGAAGGGGAACAGACAGGCGGAGGGAGAGACAGATGGAGAGATAATTGCAATAGCATGGATACATGCAAAAAAAGGAAGGAAGGAGTTGTAAATTGTAAAAGAGAGCACGAGAGACATCAAAAGACACAAAAACATAAACTTCTGTGAGAAAAACAGAAAGGCATGAGGGAGTTGTGCCTCATGAGGGAAGAGCAGTAACCTGCGGAGATCCAGAGGGGTGTGTTGACTGTGTAGAAATGTAACTTTTAACCATTGTTTTCTCTTTCAAATAGGTTTGCGTAACCTGGACGTTTGTTTTTTGGTGATGCTGCAGAGTTTCCAGATCTCAACAAATAACTCAGTGAGTACAATCTCGTCATCAGTGACCCAAAACTACCGAAAATAAGACCCAAGAATTATATGCTTGTATCAGGTAGTGCAATAACATATACTTTTGGTCCTAGATCAGTGACATAAGAGGTGACCAATAATACGAAAGGGGGGGATCCAAGTCATAGTCACAGTGGTATGACAATAACACTGACCACAGTGATCAAAGGAAAGAATCGCCAGGGATGAGTAGGAGTGATGGTGAGGTCTAAGAAGTTGAAGTAGATTTCTGAGAATATAAGAGAGGGTAAGGGATAAAAATGTGGGAAAGGGGATATCAACTGTAAGAGTTTAGTAGGGCATTTCACTTTATGCCTTGCCTCATTTCCACAGGAAGGTCAGAGTGACCCTGCTGCTTACAAATTGACAGAATAGATCAACAAGGTGCACTGTTTTAGGCACTTGACACCAGAAGTAGCCACTGGCCAACCTGGTGAGTGTTAATTTGGTGTTGCTGGGTGCTTTATGTTAAGCAAGAGCACTGCTGCCCCGAAGCATTTAGGGAGGGCGGTGTGCTGTCAGATGGTGTGAAAGGGAGAGGAAGCGCAGAAGTGTGTGTCAGGATGAATCTGATGCAGAGTGAGGTGGCTATAAACCTCTGCCAAGCAACACTGAGCAATGAGAGAGGCACATTGCGTTAATCAATGTGGGCAGAATCGCACACACACCCACACAAACACGCAGATGGATATCTTAGCATGATGTTCGTACATCCTAATTACAAAATGCCACTTACTCTGCTCAACTACCAATTACACCCATTTAGTGAAGACATTCAGCTAATGAGAATAATGTTGACTGTCAGCGTTTGTGAGTGAAGGAGTGAGTTAGTGAGAGGTTGTAAGTGTGTGTGTGTGTGTGTGTATATATATATATATATATATCAGGTTCGTGCAGCATCAGATGCAGCAGCCTCTGATCTCAGACTGTGAAGCACCTTATCAGTAAGCCAGTGATGGAGAGTCTGTCTCTCTCTCTCTCTCTCTCTCTCTCTACCTCTCCCTCTCCCTGCAGATACCATCTAGCTGAATTACCCTCAACCAAAGAAAGGTGAGGAAATTGTTGTGTCATAAACAAACACAAACACATACACACACTCATGCGCGCACACACACACACACACACACAGACCTCAAAGTTTCAGGAAAATTAAGTTGTCCTCTTCCCTTTCTTCACCCCCCGCACCCCACAGAGATGCAGTTCTACACATAACCACTGAAGATAAGAAACGACATAGCTGTCTTTTAGCATGCAGGCACGGCTCTCTCTTCTGTTGTACTTCAATGCAAATGTTGCCCTATATTTTCCCTCCTGAACGCTTCCTCCTGCAGCTCTGACTCACTCCCAGACTCAGTTTTTACACACAGCTATTCCCACCCTTTCCTTCTTTCTCTTATAGGCATGTTGAGTGTTTGTCCCTTCTTTCGTTTTGTACTCGTCCTCTCTCCTCCTCATTTGAATGTTCTCCCTCTTGCAACGATAAACTTTGTAAATCACGGGTGTTGTGCAAACTGTGATGAATGTTACAAGGTAAGAAGGACTTACTGTGTACTAAAAAGAGAGTATTTATCACAGTTTCTTTAACAACTGCTTGCTGGTCATCACCCACAATGCTTCTAGATGAACTATCATAAAGATAAATGATACTTTCTGAATGATTGCTGGGGTCTACATAACATACTTCTTGTCATAAGTCAATGTCCCATTGATTGACAAATGGTGAGGTGGGTCCGAAAGGAAATGCTGTTTTTTGACTAACCCAACAATTAACAACAACAATTAATTTCCATACAGCATCGCTTAAACACCCAGATAAATTGAAGAGAGAAGTTCTGCAATATAATTGGTTCTACAAAATTTACTATACTTTGGTGGTATAGTGATACATGAAAATGACATATACTGTTATCATTTTTAAGTGTACATTTTATCCATTCTGTAGTGCCGTCTGATTCAAAATCAACACCCAGGGTGTCTACGAGAAGCACTGAGCTTGACTCCAATTAAAACATGTCTCCGAGGTAAGTTCTGAAGTAAATGTGAAGGTCAGAAAACCATCTTGCTCCGTCTCTGTCTGCTCTTTCTTGATTAATAAAGTTGTGGCAAAGACATCATTTATGTGTCCACAGAAGCAAAACAAATACACAATTCTTTAATGTAGCTGACTAATGTTACTAACAAATAAAAATGCAAGTTAAATTTGTACAATATTACTTTTACATTCTTCAAAATGTATTCTTTCAAGAGATACAACTCTTCCACTACTATTCTATTGTTATTATTTAAACAATTGTTGTGGCGGACAGGGGGGTCAGGTCCCACAAATATGTAGAAAGCCAATGTTCTTCCGTCAATATCTAGTGTTAAACGGACTTTTGATTGGTATCTTCATGCTTGAGTTCACCTATTGTATATGTAGCTTTGGATGAAAGCCTAGTGAAATGAATCAATGTAATGTAAGCCTGATCATTTGAAATTCTAAAGGCCTTTAAGCAAATGACTCATCTTCCCATTCAAGACTGTAGTCTTTCCAACCTCAGAGGAAAACAAAGTTAGAGTGTTGGAGATTCAAAGAAAAGGAAAAACATGCCCTGGTTTTATAGCAAGTATATACGTATACATATACCTGTATACACGCACTGCTTTGATTAGTGTTTTAATAGTCACGTCCCACCAAAATAGGGGGAGAAAGAAGAATAGAGAGATATTAAAGGGAGGTAAGAAGAGGTATGTAACAAGTGCCAGAGAAAATAAGAGCCAAAGAAGGTTAACAAGCAGGAGAAGGGAAAACCAAATAAACAGAAATATGTAAATAATGAAAGATGTGAGAGACACAAAGAGAAGGGGAAAAAATATCAATAGAAGAAGAAACCTCTTATGGTACAAAGAAACAGAGAGGACGACTACAGAAAGCAGAAGCAGAGAGGGACTATGGAGTATATAAAGAAACAGTTAGAGCCCAGAGGGACTTGGGGTGGCTTTGTGGCCCTCCATAATGGCCTGCAGCCAGTACGGTGATATAACGGTGCCATTAAATAGGGGATACAGGCCATTAGTTTGGTCGGCTGGAGTGATAGGGGGAAAAGAGCTTGACAGCACACAAATAGCATCCATGCAAGATGGAGGGAGAGCATAGATCAAGCAGGGGTATGGGAGTGGGCTCAGGTGGACAACAAAGACAGGAAAGGGTTGTGTGTGTGTAAGTGTGTGTGTGTGTGTGTGTGTGTGTGTGTGTGTGTGTGTGTGTGTGTGTGTGTGTGTGTGTGTGTGTGTGTGTGTGTGTGTGTGTGTGTGTGTGTGTGTGTGTGTGTGTGTGTGTGTGTGTGTGTGTGTGTGTGTGTGTTGGGGGGGTTGAGGCTTAAAGGGCAATGTGAGGGACAAAGCGCTTTAAAGGCTTGAGGGGCGTGGGCAAGGTGAGTGTGTGTGTATCAGTTTGAATGTGCATAAATTTATGTGGTAAAGCACTTTTGACCTCAACCACTGTACTTCCAATGATAATCCATACATCACATCACGTCACATCTCCCCGACCTTCAGTGAAACATCCTTCATGCAGTCAACACTCTTTATCCGTATGCTTTGGAGTGATAAAACATCAGTCACTTGGGTGTGTCCGTCTGCACTGTGTTTTGAATCCTTGAATTAAGTCTACCACTGTTGAACCTACATAGACAGATCTTTACTCCTACTACTGAAGCCACAGCAGCCAGTCATCACCCTACAGTATTTATGATTTTAAATTGAGTTCATGGGTGTAAAACACCTGTACACCTGTCATAGTTACGTTTATTTCTATTTAGGGAATGTGATCTATTCATATATTGACTGTAACTAAACCATACTTATATAATACATGAGCTGGAGACTTTTCTTTTTTACAATAACCAAATGAAGTATGTCTATAAGCTGCTTTGGAAATATCATGGAAGAGATTTTGACACCAACTACTTTGATGCACAAGCAAATCAGGTGGCAACTATCTGGCTTTTATGACCTGTGCAAGGTGCCTCATGTTGCACTGAATGGCCATTGTTAACCCTCATTAAAGTTTGCATATGCTGCTATTTACATTTAACTTGATTTATCTCTGCAGGTGTGTTTTAGCCATTTTTTATACAGTAATCAGTGCATGAATTACTGGTGCCTCAGTTAAAAATCAAGAGGCAAAGTCAAAATGATCCAAAATATCATGATGGAGAAGAGAAACTGTTGTTATAGGTAGACACAGCAATAATGTCTGAAAAGACAAAGAAAAAGCTTCAGCTTGTTGAAATTGTTTATACTGCAGGGTTATTATTATATACTGATATCAGATGATATCAGATGCTTACTCAAATAGCTGACATGGGTATCCGTGACAATAGGGCCCATCTTAAGTTCAATTCTATGTTTATATATTATGTATATCATTTACCGGAATTTTAATTCCTGTTAAAGTTTGACCAATTTGTTAACAGGCATTATGATTGAATTGTAATTCCTGTTAATTCATGTGTATTTTGTTTTACAAAGTAAGGAAAGAAACGTTTAAGTCAAGCCAGATGTGTCCTTAAAAATAAAAGAAGGATCCCAGTCGCTAAACACTGGTATAGAGTCAGTAATCGGTTAGGCTTTGACCAATACCCAAAGCTGAGTTTCGGTATCGGGACTGGTTAAGTCACACACTACTGCTTGTTTGCAGTGTTGGTGATTATTCTAAATTATACAGTAAAAATAAATGGCTGAAGGATCAATCGATATGATGATTTATGATTTACTACATTTTTCTATACTAATTGAACATATCATAACTACTGCAATGTTAATTCCATGCATCACCCGTCATGTATAAGAGAACTTTAACATCTAATATAAACCATAATTTAGCTGTGAATCAGAAACCATATACAAGTATAATCTGTCAGTTGGCCACAAAATTTTCTTTTTGTCATAAAGGGTTTTAAACGACTTCAAAGAGGCTTGCGAGGGGTCTTGTGAACAGTATCTGTAAAATACTTATTATGTGCTCTGCTCTTCTCCATCCACCCCGACCCCCATCCGCCCTATCGTTATCCCTCTTGTCCTGATTTATGGTCCCATCCCTGTCTGCACTCATTCCCTTCTCCTTCACTCCTCCTCTCATGCCGACCACAGACCCACACAATTACAAGGCAAGTCATACACTTGTGCTAAAAGCATACACTTTCAACTGTGTACAACAGCGCGTGTTTGAGAGCTTGAGGGTAAAGGCGGGGTGGGGGTGGGAATTGAAGTCTGACATTTATGGGAAACAAACTCTTCCCCCAACCGTCCATCTCTCTGTCCCAGTTATCTGACGCTGTCGCCACACGCTACTATGCTACCTTGCTATTATGGTGATTCAATTTTACATATTAGGTAAAGCAGAATAAAGTGTTGGGTTTTCCATTTACAAGACTTTATTTAGTGTGTGTGAAGGAGTTGAACTGAGTGGGAAATCTCTGCAACCTGCAGAGGAGGCCATTTCAACCTGGCCCAGAAAATTCTGCGGTACAATCCTTTTACACTCCACTGCTTTTGCTGCAGTGCCCTGTATTATGCGCCCATCCTTCTATCCTTCCATCTTTCTTACTCTCCTCCTCCCCTCCGACTCCCCCAACACCACCACACACTTAAACTGCAACTGAGCTGATCTTTATCCACTGTCTCTCAAGCCAGTACTTCAGGCTAAAGGGGGGGGAAGTCAGGCTTATTTATGGAGGGAGATAAGGCTAAGGACCACATGCACGGATGCATCAGACACACGCATTCATGTACTCACAGAATCTCTCATAATCTGTGTCTAAACGCAGACAAGTCACATGACTATGAAGTAGGAGCCTTATGCCCAAACAATACAAAACCCAGCTTTGTTGTTACTTCGGTATTTCCCTCACAATCTGTAGATGTGTATCTAATAAGATAAATGCTAATATCTTAACGTCTGCAGAGTAAGATAGTGAACCTTGTGCGTGTGAGAGAAAGAGTGCGTCAGCGTGTCTTTGCCCTTCAACCTCTGAAGACTAATGTGGACTAACTTACTAGCTGAGACACTCACAACAGACTTCCACACTTAGGTTGCACACAATAATACAGTTAAGACGGCAACAGTGTGTGGACTGGTGGTGAGAGGAGAGGAGAAAGATAAGCAGGGAAGAGTGAGAGAATGGCAGGTCAAGGAAGAGGAGAGGTTATATGAAAAAAGAATGCTTCTGAAAGTGAAAAAAATGGGACAAAAAAAGGATGGGACAAAAAAAGGTTGATTAGAATGAACAATCCGTGAGTAATCTGGATCTGGGAGAGTTAGTTCCTTGACTGGGTTTCAAACACAAACTCATGTTTCTTCGGAAGCTAAGAAACAAGTCATTGGCTTGTAAAAAGGGATCAAACCCGGTAATGCATTAGTAGAAACGCCACAGAGAGTGCAGCCCAGTAAGCATTTCACTGCCTTTTGTCAGTGACAAGGAAACAGTTAGAGTAGTATTGTGCAAAGCCATAAACCCACTGCTGGCCCATGGGAAATCGATACGGCGCCTTGGAGCATGCTATTACACCACTGCGCTTCTCTCCTTTTACTTTGCACCCACTGCATGATCCTCCAATGTTATCCTGTCATCCTGCCTCCCCCTCTCTCAGGATAACCTGGCTTACCTGACACTCTCGCCGATTATCACATTCCTTTTTTTTATTATTGCTCTCCACAGATACAGCCTGACCACAGATCCAATTTCTCCCAACAAAGAGAAGGCCTTTAGTGGGTAAACGAGCATCCAGCCAAATTGAAACTCAGAATGTTTCCAATAGAGGCAGTGGTTTTTACAATAGGGGGTGAAAAATGACACCGTCTCATAGCTGCCTGTTCCTCTAATAACTGCCATTAACACTGGAGAGAGCGGGGGGGCTCCATCACACAGCTGACACACACAAACACTCAAAGGCACATCAACAAGTGCACATCCAATTTGGTGCAGTAAGAAGTGAAGGTGTGACTGATGGAAACGTTTCAAAGAAAGAGGGACAGGGCCCGAGTAAGTGTGTGTGTGTGTGTGTGTGTGTGTGTGTGTGTGTGTGTGTGTGTGTGCATGTGTGTGTGTGCGTGGTGGTAATAGTACTCACACTCCTCTTCTTTGGGGTCCAGCTGTGTGACACTGATGGAGAGGCGGTCCACGCGCTCTTGCAGGGAGTTGACCCGGAAAGAGAAAGTGTGGGCCTCGTTGAACAGCTCTCCAAACAGGTCTTCTGCATATTTACCTGCACGGACACACACAGGTACAGACACAGTTAAAAAAATAAAAATATATATATATTAAGCTTATAAAGTAAAATAACCAACAAAGTGTTAAAATGGATTCCTGCTATTAATTTAATAATTTCTTAAAAACATGTATAATTATTATTATTGTTATTATTATATAATTTCTTTGGTAGAACATTTTCACTTTAAGGCTCTGTACTCAATATCCATAAGATTAATATAGCAGCAAACAACTATTTCCTGTGTAAAGATATAGAGTAGTAATGGTCCTTAGCAGAGAATTAAGTCATTCTCCCTCTGTGTATGTTGTAATCTGTGTTTGTCTGTGGTTTGTTGTGATAGACGGTCCATCGTGAAAAAATGATATTATTTCACGTACTGGGGTGAGAATCCTGCGGAGGAAATCCCAGTCCAATTGTTTTCAGTATTTCGAGTAGAGCACCTTCAATGTAACAGTGAGTTATGTTTTGTATCAACTGGCTCTGGGGACTTGTAGTCTACAACACTTTGGTCCTTTTATTTTGAAAAGGTAAACTAAAATGCTTTGTCAGACACAATCGCAGCAAACTAGAAGTTTTGTTCTTCTTCTGTGTCATGCATCACAGCTTTAAAATGTGCAATTACAAATATTGAGAGTTGGAGAAACAGTGTGTCAGTGGTGATTGGAAATCCCACGGGACCCTAATGTTGGAGGCTGGCTGCTCTTGGCAGGCTTGTGTCTGTTGACTGCTCCAACGCACTCAGCTTCAGTGCTGGCTGGCTGGCTGTCAGCGAAGTCGGTGAAACTACTTTTGAACCATAAGCTGGTACAAACTCCTCTACTGCCGTCCAGTGTGCTTGACTCTTCAGCTATCAGCGCTGTCAGCAGCCTGACAGAAGCAACGCTCCATGGTGCACTAGGATTTTGAACTGAACTGTGACCTGGGCTCACTACTTTCTCAGACTGTGAGGAAGTCTGATTGTCTTCCCCTCTGGGTCGTCTCACTTTTTCTCACAAACATACCATGTGAATACTGATCTTAGAGTTAAAGATTATCACATTTGTCGGGTAGTTAAGTTTTCTGAATATTCTATCATTCTCATGCCTGCAATGTACTTTCCAAGAAATAAACAGAAAAGAATGCTAACTGACAAGCTGGCATTAGCTGACTCAGTACCTAATATCCAAACAGTCAGCTATTCGACTTACAGGGAGCCGAGGCGTGTGTGTACAATGTCTATACAGTATCTGTATGTGTGGGTGTGTGCCTGTGTGGGTGTGTTTGGATGGTGCGTGGGTGTGCCACTGACTGAGGCTGCTGAGCTGGCGTATGACGTTGGCCAAGGAGATGTTAGTCACACACTCCAGCTCATTCTTGATGTTCCTTGGCAGTACCGTGTGGCACAGGTGCCTGGGCTCGATGGTGCGCTTTACCAGCGGCATCCTTCTGCTGCGACACCACTACCTACAGGAGTGAAGTAGAGGGGGCAGGACAGAGAGCAGGGGATGAAGGAATAGAAGAAAAAACATCGTTATTGCGACAGCTCTTGTTACATTACTTGTGATTTTGCTAGTTGTACTGGTTGCTTTGCAACACCAGGAATATCACAACAACACTGGGGAGAAAAACAATAGCATAGAAGAAAGAGTTGACACAATGTGACTTGAGTTTAATTTTCCAAAGTGCACATGGAGATGGAATACAATGTGAGAATTACAGTATAACAGGATCCTGGAGGAGTAGAAAATGCAACAGAATAGCAGGGGAGTCATGTTTTGATTGCCAACAGTCTTGTTTCCTCATCTGTTTCACTGACTTAGCACTGTCTTGTCCATTTCATCATACATAGCCAGGCTAACAAACCTCAGCACTTTGTCTGCCCACTCAGCCATGCTAATGGCATTAAAGTTGCAGTGCTGGGCTGCTAATGCCCAATTCTCTTCCATTCACATCAGCATAAAAAACAAAAGATGATTCCCAAAAACACAGATGACACAAAGGGTTCCAGTGTTTAGTACAAGCCACAAGAAAATGCTTAACAGTAAAAGAGCCTACAACTACGTTCGCTGCTCTGTGAGGCTGTAAACAGCAGCAGGCTAACATCCTCACAATGACAATACTGACATGTGACATATGGAAGATTCTAGGGTTGTCCTTGATTAAAGAAATTCTTAAGATTCAAGATAACTTTATTTATCCCCAGGGAGTAATTAAAGGTATGGTTAGTTTAGTCGGTTTTGTCAACTGTTGATTTATTCAACACATCTAAGCTATTATTTATTTTGTTATGGCGTCAGCAATGTCCTGCCATAATCCATTCAATAGTTGTTGAGATAAATTATTCAAAATCACAAATGTCAGCTTCATGGTGGTGCAACAGGAAAAATCACAGGATCACCAAAGTCGTTGAGATCAGGGAAACAAAAATTTGTGCCAGTTCATCCAATGGCTGTTTAAAAAAATGTCCCATATAATTGCAAGTAATAATTTAAACAATATGAGAGTAAAAATGAAAGAACAGAAAAGCATGACGGCAACATGATGTAATTAAAAGAAGGTTGAGAATAAAAAGCAAAGAGGGCAAAACACCATCTTGCAGGACCTCTGTGACACCAGTAAATCATACTAACAACACCTTGTCTCTCTGCTGTAATGCTATAATTAGAGCGAGTGAGTGCAATGATGTGGAGATTAGGTGCTAGGTTGGACTGACTGATTGACTGGGATTGACACTGAAAGGGCATTGTTAAAGCACTGATTAAATTTTAATTGACGTCTGGTATTTTTAATATCCCGCTGTATTCTTAGCGATGTTGCCATCTCTGAGGAATAAACATGATTATTGACCGTATCCATAAAAATGTAGGGCAAGGAAGGCTATTCTAGGAAGTGGCCAAGCTATGTGTGTTTAGAGGGGAGAGAGAGGGAGCCTAGTAAAAGGCTTTGTTGAGGTGATTCATCTTGAACACATCTTAAAATGGGGCAAAGATGCCCTTAAAAGGAAAGAATGAGAACGCAAACCTCTGTAAGCTGTTGTTAAAGTGGTTTGAATGAGACATGCAGGCAATTTTATTGCGGCACAAACCCAAACACTGCGTCAAATCCCTGCCCACTTCTGAAATAACAAGATGTCCTCTCTACTCTTCAGAGATTTTTTCATTTTCTAACAGTCTCTCCATCACCCACACACTCATCCTCTGCTGACTGGGAACACCTCTTGGCCCGGTGTGGGCTGACTTTTTCCAGAGCCTCCGGAAGTCTTAGTAATGGAGGGCAAACCCTGAGCTACCACTCGCCAAAGTGAGGAGGTGTAAACTCAGTTGTTACAGTGTAGACATTTAACAGGCCCAACACTACTAAAATCTTCTGCATGTTCAGGAGGATCGTCGTGAAAAATACACAAAAGCGGGGAAAACAAAACACAATCTCAAATTAGAAATGACTGGCACTAAAGGAAGCTTTCTTGTCGAGTGTACTTCTTGGAGTCTCCACTTGTTACCGGGCAACTGACCCTGTACAAGAAATAATCCAACACATAATCTCACGTAAAAGAGCGATTTGTTGCCTTTATACTTATGGTTTTGTATAGATTTGATTGATATAAGATATAAATTGTTCATTAAGGCGTTGGTATGTGGTGTTGTTACCTTTGGACAAAGCCAGGCTAGCTGTTTCCCTGTGTCCAGTCTTGTACTATGCTAAATAGCTGGCGGTGTCAGTTTCTCATCTATCAAAATTCACTTCCCAAAATGTCAAACAATACAATAAAAATAATATTACTTAGCTTAATCTCTTTGAAATTGCATCTCCCTTTTCACAATATTAATCCAAATCCTCTTACAAATGCATACTGCTTCTCTTCAAACCATCCACTCCTTTGGGATTACTGCAGATTTAATATCAGAAATCAATAAGGCATTCATTTGTTCCTATGCTTTCCTATATTTTGTACATTCAGTATATCTCTGAGGAACAGGTGTAAAGAGAGTAATTGACTGATAAATAGAGATTCCAATAAAACTGTAATCAGTCAATCCTAACTCTGTTTATTTCTGCCGTGCATGCGTACTATCTTAATTAATGACACTGATTGTGCCATCCTGCGCTCCTCAGGGTGGGCTTTTCAAAAGGTAGAGCAGAGATTGACATTTCCCTTTAGTTTTAAATAAAGATTTAAGAATGACCAAAAATGCCCTGCTCAAAGGTTTGTCTCATACGTAAGCAGTTACTATAAGTCATCCACAGAATATTAAAATCCCATGTACTACTTTGTCATGTAGCTTAATTCTTGTTTGTCAATAAACACGGACCGAAGGACACAGGAAGAGGCTCCACTTCCATCCCCGTTTTGCTCCCTGTTCTAGCGGGTGCAAGCAAGATTGTTTCCTTGCATAATGTATCAGAAAAACATCAACGTAAACACATCTTGTTCTCCTTTGCAGTATCATAGGCTCAATTACATCTTTTCTTTGATTTGTTGACATGCCATTAAGGAGTAAACACTTAACTCGCCTCTCTTTTCGAAGAATTCCTCAGACTGTCCCTCGCCACAGCGCATACACGCTTGTGTGTGTGTGTGTGTGTGATTAATGACTGCAGCATACATTTGCTGCCTTGCTGATTGGACATAAGTTAACTGTAGACTGCTGTCCGGGAGAGGGAACATTTTCTCACACACACACAAACACTCACTACTGTGTGTACATGCATACACATACATGCTGCATTTGTCCACTGTGGTTTCCATACCATACTATGACATGATGACATGATGACATATGACAGCGCTGCTCCCCTCATGGGTTCCCATAAGAAATTGTTTACACATCATCTGGGTTTTGACATTGAGAGAAAAATAAAATGAAAGAGACAGCGAAGACAAAGAAAGAACAAGAGATAAACTAAAGTAAAAGGCATTAAAATGCAAATGTTGTGATAGCACTTAACAAGGTGGAAACACAAGGCAAAATCTTTCTGCATGGGTGTAAGGGCTTAATAAGCAATACTCTCACTTTCCCAGCATCCCAAAGAACTTATCTGTTCCACCAGATAAGTGCATTATGTTTACCATGACCCCTTAGTGTCAAGGCTTCCTTTCCACCCACAGAAGATAACTTTTCACTACCCAAGCAGCTCAAACAAGAATTCAACCCATTCAACCATCCATCCATTTGCGTTGAAAAAAAAAGTGATGGAATATTCCTTATTGAAGTCATTCAACATGAGCTCTTTAATTTAAAGGTAAAAGAGATTTAGGAGACGAGTCGAGCAGAATAAATGATTTCTAATGGGCATATGTAGGCAGTAAATTAAATAGACTATCTAGAAGTAGAATATCTTTTTGATGCGTCAGGCCTTTTCTAATATTGCATACATTTAAGTGTTGCAGAGGAATTGATTACTTACAGCTAACCAAATAGAATGACACACGGTTACATATACTAAGAGCATTCAGCTACTGCTGTGACTGAGAAGCTGACATGAGGGTAACACAAAACAATCCACTTTGAGCTAATAAAAGGAGCCATCTAGCAAGCTGATACCCCTTTGACTCAAGCTGTTCTGAACTGTCTGATGAACACGTTTTGCAAAAGCAGAGGCCTTTTTAGATCATCCCGGATAAAAAGAGTTGCAGACGGAGTTTGCATATAAAGTGGTTGTTCGATCACATTTGAAACTCAACACAAAGCAAATGACACAGCACAAACGGAATTTCAGGAGGAATGTCTAGACTGCCCTGAGTCCCTTTCTGGAGACAGAGATTGAAAATGAGCATAAATCAAGATGTCAAATCAAAATATTTCAGTGAAAGGATAGTTTTTGGTCACTAAGTTCTCCCAAGCAATGTGTGTTAAGTGTTTGTGACAGAGGCTTTAAAAGTATAAAATCTTACATATATTTACAAGTTTAGCATCCTTGCCATATTCACACACAGCATATCGTGCAGCTGATTTATTTCTGTGACTAGTCTTACATGGCAGGCTCCACCTGTACATCACTTTAAAAATCTCTCCAAGACCAGAGAAGAGTTAAATACACAGTGGAGTAAGTAGAAACCTTTGTCGCTTGACTTCTTTACCATTATTCTTTACACCAACAGACTAATCTCAGTTCAAGCCAGTGGTCATTCCACAATGGGCTGAAAGATACATTTATAACTGCCGGGTGAGACAGAATTCGGACTATTCAGCACAATAGTGGCTCTGTGAAAGAATGGATGTAGAATTGACAGATCTTACACAAATTACAGTCTTCAATTTTCTGTTCTATCCTAATTTAATGAACAAGACATCTAAAAAGATCTTTACGAGAGAACTATGGTTTCCCTATACCTTTTCATTCCTTGTCCCCTTCCTCCTTCACTGATTGTTCTTTGCCAGTATAAAAGAGCAGGGCCATCACTGCGGCCCACATAAGTATTAAATGATCAGACATGATCGCTGCACAAATAAATGTTACACATACCTGCTCTTTCCCTTCTTTTATTTTTCCATCCAGTCTACAGGCTAGCCAGCCTTTTTTCTCTCTACACCCCTCACCACTGTCCTCCTACTTTTACGATCCATACATCTTGGGTGGTGCTTCCCGCTGTCGCCAATCACCATGGCAACGGCTGCAGTGGGATGTCATTGGTCACTTTATAATATCCCAAGGGAGGCAAAGGCAAAAAAAGGTGGACAAAAAGAGAAATGAGCGGGTGAAGGGAGGAATGACTGGGCTAAGATCAAGGTGATGTGTCAAAACAGTGATAGCAACTGATGAATGACCGCAGTATGAAAGAGAATAAGAGGGAGATCTGGGATTGCTCATCCATTGTGTGTGAGCACAAAGCTGGGTGAGGGACGGCACGTGTCAGTGGAGAGCGGGGGGCCTCTACTGGTGCGGCTCATTGCACTCGGGACAATATGTCCAAGTAGAGACTCTAATGAATCCTAATGGAGCATTTACTCACTCACACTGCAACACAATATAGCTGAAGACCCCTCAGTAAGGGGTAGGTCAAGGGCCCTTTACTGGGAGGCCTTGTGTAAATATGGACCCTCGATAGATCATCTATACAATTTGATACACACACACAGCCGCACAAAAGCAACCAGTGCTTCTTGAGGTTTATTTGCAAATTATGGAAAAGAGGGGTGATTAATTACAATTAAAAAAATAGCACACAGACTACCAACTACATCTAAAAAAGAACTAATATCCAGCAGGGATGCAATATTTTGGCATCGCAGCTGCTGGCGCAGTGAAACTGAAACATCACAAGAAGAGAACAATTGAGAAATAAACTACCAGTAAACCAGACATAGAGATGGTTGGAGCTGAAATGAAACGGCCTCTGCCTGCCGAAACAAGAGACATCTCATCATTAAGCGATGTACCATTCATTGTCTGGAGAGTTAATCAAACGGATTTTCTCTCTGGCTCACCATGACTCAGAATCCAACACAAGGCCTCACATACTGAGTGCAGGGGGGTTCTGCAGCGTTCACCAAGATAAATGTAATTGTTTTTTAATGCCACACAGATCTTCCCAGCAGTATCTGTGTAATCGGCAGAAAAAAGATAGATACATATTTCATTTGAGTGTATTTACTTTTAGGCTAAATCCAAATTGTATTGTAAATGCAGCTGAAATCAGTATTTCCTCAGTGTTTGCTGTGGGTGCCCAGTTAGGAAAACGCCTTACGAACTTGGTGTGCGGTGTAATATTTGATGGAACACCAGCAGGGACTGTGGTCTAATTATTGCATAGCAGCTCAACTTGCCTCAAGGGTTGGTAGGCTGCTAGCTTTAGTCTGTAGCATACATGCTAACTGGCTAGCTAGCTAGTACGTTAATTTCAGTGTGATGCTGGCCAATCTAGTGAAACGGGATAAAACCAGACTATTTCTGAGACGAGGTGGTAGTAGGTAGGGGCTGGGAAAACACAACAGGATGTGTGGGTCAGGAGGCTGATGAGTTCAGATCAGAGTGGAGAGCTGCAGCTGCTGCAGGTGAAGGCTGAAGATGGCTGCATTCTCTATGTCAAATTAGCCTGAACATTTGTCCTTTTTTCTGATGATTCTGGAAACTCATACTCCAACTATGGACTTGGGTTGTTTCTACATTACGAACAGCTGCAAACATAAAAACACAGACATTTAATCAGGGAAACTGGCAGAGCCACAGCAGCCAATTGTAGAGGGGGCACGGATCAACAAAGCTTACCAACAGCTGGTTTAAATCAGTGATGCAGATATGCAGTGCAGGACAGTTATAGCAGCTCATTTTCCAAAGAAAACAAGCAAGGAGGGGAAAAAAATGAATGTACTTTGTCAAACTCCAAAAATGACCAAGGACTTCCTTCAGCTGGTTAAAATACTTTTTCTTTGGAGGCTACCAGGAAAAATAACATGTCTGGCTTATCGTTTCTATTAGGCAGCTATGATTTCTTAAATGCCGTTCTTTTATTTTCTCTCATGAGCAGATAAGGCTAGAATTCTATCTTCATTCCCGTTCAAAGAGCCCAGATGGCCTGACCCTTTTTATCACACATTTTAATATAATAAAATGCTGATGACTTCCTGTGGCTTCAACTGAATCAGATTTCAGAGTTTTTGACTCCTTCATAAAATACTGACAGGAGCTCCATCTATGATGACAGCTTTCTGCCACCTTGGTCACAGCTATAAACACTTTGCCTTTAGACTTAGACAGAAGACATTATTAACAAACTAGATGGTTGTGGCGCATACCCCAGTCTTAATTAGTATCATTATACGTTATAAAGATTGACAACTGGGAGCTGGGACTCTGAACCATAAGAGGTCCCTGGTGCACATTTGCAGAACGAAATAAAATGCGTAAACACACTGAGCATGTTGAAGATTCTCTGAAAGCATATGAGTTTGAAAAAAGTTCTTGTCAAGGCCCCTCCCCCCCTCACACACACACACTCACCTTCATTTGAGACTACAACATCCCCATTCCCTTGCCACCCTCCTCCCTTCCCATCACAGCCGATCACGTTGGCAAAACATATTGTGGCACGTGTCAGTGTGTCTTCCTGCCAATTAAAATTCTGTACCAGCCGGCACCCTTTTAGCACTTAGATGACACCTTGCAGGCCCTCACCAGCGAGGTGCTATAAAAACATGCACATAAGCAGACCTCTTGTTGTTGGGCTAAAAATATACCTGCAGCACTAGTTCTGTCAGGTTGGGCTCCGACAGTTATGCTAACTGGGTTTGTCGACGGTTGGAAACTTTGCAGGGCGTTTGTGACAAGGGATACGGGTATGTGGTTAAACTTATCATTTCCTTGCTTCAATAACTCAATTTTTGACTGTAGTGCATAAACAAAAGCTGTTCTGAGTCTACGGACAATTTTCATGTACATGTCAGACTGTAAGTGGTCCCAATCCAGCAGGGTTGTGAAACAAGGCAGTCATTTAGCAATACGCCTGCCTCTCCTTTTGACACAGCCAGCACTGATCAAAGTAAGCACCCTGGCACTCAGATGGTAGTCAGGTATGAAGATGGCATGGATGCATCCAGGCAGTTATGATGTTGCCAGGTAGGTATAAACAAGTTTCAGGTGCTGCTTCAGAAACAAACTGCAATAGTGACTGCTGAAATTGCAAAATACAATCCCTATCTGTTATTCTTTTTTCTATTATCTCTATTTTATACAAATTAACGATGTAGCAAAACGGTGCCAATGTAGAACAAAATATACAGTGGTATATTACCACTGCATGGAATTAAACTGTCATTGTGCCATAAAACCCACTGCTGTTGTGTTCCTTCCTACAGCTCTTTGGAGAAGATAAGAATCTAAGCTGTCCATTCATCAGATATTTTCTGTGTATGAAAAGAAATCCTTGTGACTCAACAGTGGCTGCCTGTCCACTATACTTTACATTCAGAGCATGATTGACGATGAACCGTATACTGAGTGAGTAGTTGGACACAGCCCACATTGTATTTTGTTACAAAGAGCTTAAATTGCTTTAGACATTCATTTAGCAAACATGCTTTATCCGACTGTAGACAACGTCCACAAGTAAATATTCATGGACGTCTGTGTGCCATCATCAATGAGTAGAGTGTCTGATGAACAAACAGACTCAAAGAAGTTTATCTGCTGAGTGCACAGAAACCCACCGGTATGAATAATGAAAGCCCGCCTGCTCAATAATAAATGCCTGAATGCTCGTACTGTGCAGCTGTTCTTGTTTGGCCCTTGAGGTAAATTTCATTATACCAACTCCCTTACTGTTCATGCAGACGTGAAGGACATGCACACAAACTAACCACTGCAGCAACCCATGTCAGCTTGAACGAGAAAAGACTTTTAGTCAACAAAAAAAACAAGACACAGGAGCTAGCCAAGAAGCTTGTTAGGAGGGCAAAACACTTAGATAAAGTGGACATGCATGCTAAATGAAACTTGCACAGTTTCGTTAATCTTGTCCTCTCATCTGTAGTAAACAGAAGTGGGATGGTTGTTGTCCGTCAAGAACTGTGCTTTGTCACAGACAATGGACCTAGTCCCTCCAGCTAAATAATACCACATGTGCACTATTGAATGCATTTTCTCTGCATTTTGTTCTTGTTTTTCTTAACATTTTGTTGCATCTTAAAAAAAAGTTTCCGAGCTCCAGTGCAAGGATGGAAGTCGTCCAGATCATTGTGGTGAAACGCAGATCAGAGGGAAAATAGACAGAGAAAAAGAAAGAGGTAGCTTCAGGCACATTTAAAAAAGACAAAAAAAAGCAGTGTGTAGCAGTTCATCAGGGGAAAGGGAGAGATCTTCTTCGCTTGTTGAGATCAATGCCAGAGTCCACTCCAGGGGCTCTGTGTTGCCGGACAGAGAGGCTAGATATCAAACAAAAGAGGCTTTCCATTGAAGAGTAGGCCCAGATACCTCATTGATACTGCAATTTTTCAATATTTTTCAGTACAGTAAATATTGTTATCCAGCACTGCACCGTATATTGTGATGTTCTGATTCACATTCATCTGACTGCTATAAATATCCCAGAGGGCAACACGTCAAGAACACTAACATGTTGAGTGTTAAGATATGGCACCCTGCTTTTCACATCTGAGGGCACTTCAGATGTGAAAAGCTCTCAACTTTTCATTTTTGTAATTTCATCACCCCTCTATAAATGTACTTAGTTCTGATTAGAAAGTGCAAATAATTCAGCACACTGTGAATGAATTGCTCTTCTTTAATTTCCTTTGATCTCCATCTAAGAATATGTCATGGTCAGAGAATGACAAGAGGAGTAGTTTTAAAGTGTGGTGATGTACCTTGGAGGAAAAGTGTATTTTAGTGGCTCATGCACCACTGCCTCTTGCATAGAAGCAAATGTGTAAACACAGAGGAAAAAACTGTGAAATCCTTCACTTCAAAAAGGTGCAGACCATAGCGAGGGGAAGTCTCCCCCTTTCAGTGGACCTTCATGGGACCTCATTTTGGTATACGGCAGTGAACGGGGAAAGAATTTTTTACTTATTTTCTTTCCACTGTTATTTACTTCAAACTTAATAAATGAGGATAAATTCAAACAATCAGTGCCTTAAAGCGATTCTTACATTTCTTGCATGTTTTAGTTAGAGCACTCAGCGCTTCCCTCCTAAAGTCCCACTCAATCCTCCTGCCTGACCTCTGATGGTCCCACCTCCCCTGACATGTGCATTGAGAGAGAAATGCGATCAAGTGCACTGTAATGCCTGTGGAAGTGAACCTCCCACAAGCGAATTTGGGGTAGGTCAATCTCCCTCAAATTCACTAGTATGAGGTTCCTCTTTGACGGGCATTCCAGTGAACTTTGCCTAGTTGGAGGATAACAACTTCGGACTTCCCATGGCACTTGAACGCAGCATGAGCAGTGCAAGTGAAACGGAGTGACGGATGACCGGCAGGAAGCTTGGCAAATAATTTAATTCAGACCGAATAAAATGATTGGTCAGACTTTTATCAGACATATATGAGAGTTGAATATTGATGAGTCTGCCATACGCTTATTAGGAGCATTTTAAGATTATAAAAGAAAAGTGTAAAAAGGAAGAAAGGTAAGAATAGCTTTGAGAGACAAAAAATATAAATCAAAATGATTCAGTTAAAAAGCAGTCAATTTGTCAACCAAGGAAGAATTGAAATGAATTGCTTGAAAACCATGCAACGTAATGTTTTTGGTACAACACATTGCAAGACTTGATATTTTACCCTACAACTTAAATCATATTTTGAAATCAAACGTTCCACATCTTTACATTCTCAAACCAACATCTAGACAAAACACAAACTGCTTGCACTGTGGAAGCCATCATGTTCTTTAAAACAAGGCCTATAGAACAGGGTCAATTACAACCCAACAACAGACTAAACAACCGATTCACAACCATTGAGTGAACTGAGCGTAACTTGGCAGCCGCTGAGAGGTGGATACGTGAGTAAGAGAGACATGAGGGGAAGCAGGGAGGGTTTGTGCGATCAAATTGGACCGATCACACAATGCCCAGGGCAGCTGTGCAAACCTCTCATAGGCTGTCTCTTGAGTTTGTGGTTAATGACACAGTCTGTGTCTGTGCATGAGCGATGATTCTGGGAAGAAAGTGCTGGCAGAGCAGGGTGGCGGTGGTTTGTGAAGGTGCCCTTGCTGTGAGGAGGCCTGAGGCGCTGCCAGTGGGTACAGAGCAGGACTGACCACTGGGACGACACCAAGTTCTGGTTTGATCACGTCTTATTGATTCAACTAGACTCTCAGTTAACTAGAGCCATTTCTAATGAGATAAAACATGAAGAGTTAAAGAAGACCTATTGTGCTGAATTTCAGATTCATACTTGGTCTGCTCTGATTGATCAGCGTTTCCGGGTCTCCGCAAATGTGCTATTGCCTGCTCAAAAATCACCAATAAAGGCTTCTAAATCAAAAACAACTCAACTGGACATGTTCCAGCAGGAATGTGACCAAAAACTGAGGAGAAATTAACAACATCAGCAGCTGATATTACAAGTTTTCCTGACGTAAGCGTGGAGCCATAATCGTTTCAGTAGCAGTATCGAGATATTTTAGGCAGGTATCATACTGAAGTAGAAATTTTGGTATCATGGCAACGGCACATACGTTCACCTCATTATTTAAAGCTTTGGCTACGTTTAATTGGAACATCCAACATTGTAACATTATGACAGAAAATAATGAAAGCATAATAGGTCCCCTATATACACAAGCAGGCCTGCAGTGAGTTGCCCTTAAAAATAGATTCTCAGAAATCAAATTCTGATAATGCATATTTAAAAAAAATGTTAAGGATCTCTTCAATTTGCTTGTTTACGTGTTCAAATGTACTTACCAAGACATTTTACAGTTGAGTAACAAACTGTACTAACTTCAAATATATATTTGCCATTTCTATACAATTTCCTGTAATACATCAGCTGCCATACACAAATACAAAAATATCTGTGATAATTTAATACCGGCTGATATTATTAAACATTTTAAAGAAAAAAAACACAATCAAATTAGCATCTAGCTAAACATTACAAATTAAGTCTATACATCAAAAAGACATCACTGTCTTTTTGCCAATGCACACACAAACACACGCCTATACGCAGAGAGCAAGGTGGTGCCACAGTGACAGGCAAGCAGGCAGCGGTTGGTCACTGTCCTCAGGGGCTTTTTCCATCTATAGAAACAGCATGCTCATTAGGGTCAAAAGGTCAGCTGCAGGCAGCATGTGACCTGCGTCTCATAACATCTCAGCACCCTGCACCCCATGCACCCGCACATAGTCCTGACAGCTCTGCTTAAAAATGTCACTGCGAGGCAAAATGGTGGGTGAACATTTCCTGCATACAAATTTAAGGAGGGCTGAGGGTGAGAAGGAAAGGATTAATCTCTACCAAGTGAAGGGGCCTAAAAAAGACAAAATGTGGTCTGACAGGCTTGTATCAAGATCACTGTAGAAGATTGACTCAATTAAAGGTCTCTGCCATCCACTTACTCTGCCATTATATTGAAAAATGATAAAGACACAGATTCACAGTGCCTGCCAGGCAGTTTTTACAAGGAGCGAGATGAGATGTTACTTAAAGTGTCTGCATGATTCAATTTGCTATATTTAGATGGGGAGCACTGTGTATGTGAGTCCAATGGATCACAATCCAGACAAGAGACACAATGCGCTCCTCCGTCCATACAGCTGACACACACAGATCTAGATTTGATCATTACATCAAGCCCAATGCAGTGCCTTGTCTCTGGTGAAGGCGATATGGGTGACAATGGGGCAGAGGGGGTGTAGACAAAAGTACCTCTCAGTCCCTTTTCTCCCTCTTGCGTTTGGCTGCCAACAGGCTTTGTAAGGCTCTCTGCTTGTCTCCAATCGACACATCTTGAAAGGGCACAACTCCAATTCTTCCTGCAGGTACAAAGCCTCTCGCTTCCCTATTCTCTCCCCTTGGTTGCCTCTATTTTTTTGTCTTATCAGCGGGCATATTTCAAGCCCCGGGTCTTCTCTTCAGTATGAAGTGAGGCTGGTGTGTGTGTGTGTGTGTGTGTGTGTGTGTGTGTGTGTGTGTGTGTGTGTGTGTGTGTGTGTGTGTGTGTGTGTGTGTGTGTGTGTGTGTGTGTGTGTGTGTGTGTGTGTGTGTGTGTGTGTGTGTGTGTGTGTGTGAGCATAAGACAGAATTCACAAAAGCTCTTATCACTGCTCCCACACGATTCCTTGTTATCTTTCCTGGTCAGTCAGACTTTGGCTTGTCTCGTCCCCCCTCATCACTGCACCCCTGAGAGTGTGTGTGAGGATATCTGAGTCATCATGCCCTTGTCAGTCACAGGCGATGTTGAATCACCGCACAACCGAGAGCTCTCTCAGTCCTGTTGCAATTAGATAAACACCTACTTGGCTTGCTCATAGTCCACCTCTCTTGCTGTTCCCCACACCAGAGAGCCCTTCATCTCACACGTACTGAAGTAGTTTCAGATACTGATCATATATATATATATATACTTAACAGTTGGCATGTGCATGATTCAGAACTCAAATCTCTAACTACTTTGGCCCACTCCTTGCTAAAAATTCTTCAAACTCCAGGAAACTTTGAAATCATTTTTGACCCCAAACGGGGGCTGGAAAAATACATGCTGTCATTTAAGTTAATAATGTAAAACTGAAAAGTAATACTGATAATCCTTTTTTGACACTTGGCTGCTTGGTAAACTATAACCATTGTTTCAGTAGCATTTCAATTACTGCAATTTCATGTATGGTAGGTCACTGATTATCTAGTTAGTTTTATCGTTTCGGCATAGAACAGTATAGACGTAGAAAGGAAGCCATGGGAGGGGGGGGGGGGGGGAGAGAGAGAGAGAGAGAGAGAGAGAGAGAGAGAGAGAGAGAGAGAGAGAGAGAGAGAGAGAGAGAGAGAGAGAAACTGAGTTATGTGGTATATGACTTATCAGATCTTTAGTGTGCCCTACAAAGCCACTGTCAGACAACCTGGATGAAAAGCCATAACTTGCTGAATCGAACCACTAAAGATCTTCTCTCTGTCTATTCTTGATCCATGCCGCATTTGGAAATTTAATCGAAGCTCTAGGCAACATCTGGCCTGGTGAACAACCAGCTTCTGCTTCCTCTATTCCGCTGTAACGTTACCTTAGTTTGAACTCACTGCAAAGCCGCATTAAAAAATCTGGTCCAGCCCCAGACACTGCTGATACCCAACTAAGACATTATATTGACCACAAAACTGGCAGTCATCATTAACCTCATTGGAAGCAGTCAGCAGCACTGATAGTGCAGATCAAGCTTATGTAAAGTAGGACGTAGGAAGGAGAGAAATATGGTATATTATAGACATGTAAGAAACAGACAGTGGGAGAGGGGATGCTGTAAGATAGGGGAAAAAGACAGGGACAGAGAATTAACGCACAGGAAGCTAGTAAAAAAATAATGCCGAGATGGAAAAAGATGAGGCTCTGCAGGAGCTGAGGCAGAAGTCCCAGCAGTGAGGCCAGGCCTGTCTGTCAGCACCTATCTGTCCTCCTGAGGCTAGGCAAACTAGGCTCCAGCCTCAAGTCGTCACTAACATTTATATAACCGCACACAATAATGAAATCACCTTTGACCTTATCCTACACCACTGGATGGACCCATGCGGGCTGACGCTTTATTGTTTAGCTGGAGGAGGATGGTTTTCCTCCAGGCGGCTCACGCCTGCTATTTAACTCCCAACACTTATCTGGCATTTAGCCAGCTAAGGCTGACTAAGATACAAATATACACACACAAACACACATTGCTTTATATATTTTAAGCTATAGTATGCATTTCACAGGGGGCAGGCCGGGAGAGCACTGGGATCAAGCCAAGCTGTTCACCTGACTTAAAGATAGAGGCACCCTTGCCCTAGCATCCTGTCCCCACACTTGCTCTTCTCTTGGTATCTTGGTTTGCAGAAGGACCCAAACAAGCCACGAATAACATTACCTGCCCAACGACAGTCTCGTTATTACTGCAGTCCATCTGCTGCTGTTCACAAGACTTCTGCTGCACTACTTTCACAGCTCACCCTGGTAGTATGTGTGAATGGACGTTTGTGTGTTTCTTACACACACTTCTATGATTGACTAAATAACTGATCATCAGTAAATGTTTATTTCTAAATTGTGTTATTGCATTTACATCTATCCATCATAATAATAGGGCATTTGGGGTATACATTCTGGTTGAAACAAAAACAATATCATGCAATATAAGTGTCTTTTCATTTGCCACCCTTCAAGATGGACATAATGGAGTCATTTTCTCCTTGTTTCTATTTCAGAGTCTGTCCCGGGAGATGTCTGTATTATTCATCAAACAGGTGCACCAGCTACACACCCATAATCTGAGATACACCCTGCATGTAGTGAGTAAAGAGCACCTTTCTCCTTATGCACTGATGGACGGACTAACCAAATAACCTGTGTAGTATTTTTGCTAGATTTAGCTTGTTCGGTTTTCATCTCCAGTATACTGTATGTTGTTGCATAGTGTATTCATAATTCAGCTTTACATCGTAAATCTGCATTTTCATACTACAGCAAAGATGTCAAATCTTCTAGTAACAGTGTTTCATCTTATTGCTGCTGGTAAGCAATGAAAGTGCCAGAGACCAAGTTAATGTGAATGCAAATACATTATGTACTGAAGGTTTACAGTTAAATAGCAATGAAACTGTTAACCAGCAGTATCAAATTTTAGTGATTTCACCCCAATCTACCATACAAATGGATATAGTGACATGGTAACTCGAAAAACATTATAGATTTTGAACTACCTTCTCAAATCATTGTCACAGCACTGAGCTCTGAGTGATGTTAAGGTTGAGATCCATCAATTCAGTTGACATAGTGAAGTCGACAGAGCCTATTCATTTTCTATAGAGCGCAGGAGATCCAGTTTGCAGACTGAGTTGAATGACCATTCACCGTATCTGAATTTGCATAATCATGATCATGAATTTGCATAATCAACTTTAAGAAAATGACGGCTGTCCACCATAACAACTCAGGTTTGCGAAACTCGGATCAAACAGCCAAACTAGGCAGTGGCAGTGATTGGGGCTGGACCTGAATATTCGAATATTCATTCGTTTGGTAGATATTAAATTTCCATTTTCGGTATTCGGATATTCGTTTTTTTAATTATCTATTTTTTTGTGCTTAACATAGGCTATCGATAAAGGCGATTTGCCAGTGCATTCTATTGATTCTTTTTAATTGCACTATTATTGGTGGGAATAATAAACCCTCGGGAGCGCCTGACACAGGACAGCGGTGAGTCCAGTGCTGCCTGCAGTGTTTTTACGGGTATCTGATTGAAAGTATTGTTTTTTTATGTGTTTTGTTTGGATCTTTTTTTCCACCTTAGCTGACGTTATATTTAGAACTGTATTTTCACTTTCACAGCGCTGTGTCAGACAGTCGGACTGAGCGTCTATAATGAGCATTTATAACATGTAGGTGTAATTCATCAATGATAGGATAAAATCTGGTAACAAATGGGTAAAATAATGTTAAATGATGCTGATGATTTAACAGTAGCAGACAGTTGTTTTTCTGGCAATTAAATGAAGAGAGAAACACAGTCTATGCCCGCCCACCAGGCTTATACTCACTTCATCTTCACCCCTTCTGCAGAGTGAATCATAGGAGTGAATAGAGAAGAAGAAAGAAAACGCACATCCGGCCGTGAAGAAGAAGGTGATTTACACAAAAATGGCAAACAAAAGTCTAACTGGACAGATGAGAAGATGGGAACTTCCGTCAATAAGGGCCAACGCCCAAATCGTCAGATAAATTAAAGGAATGGCAAGAGTCTTGGTTGTTTATGACAAATTACGCACCCGCTATGTGACCACGGTGCAACCCGAGTCATGTCCTGCACACGCTCTACCTAGGCAACGCCCCTCGCCTAAACCAAAGTATTCCCAGTGAGTGAGGATAAATCTGACACAGATAATCTACTGTTGTGTGCTACATGTGTGAAAGGGAAATTTTGGACAATGTCTGGACCGGATTTGTCAGACATTGTTCAGAGTTCATGTGCAAGAACGGCTTATGTCAATGGGACGATGGTTCACAGTTACAGCTCGCTGGCTGGCTACAGAACAGGCACAACAATAAAAAAAGATCCAGCAGAATACACGTGTGTTCATGCAAACATGTGTATATGTGTAGCATATATATATATTTATACCATTACTCCCGATCAAGGACGAAGACACACTACAGTACCTATTGGCGTTGTCAGAGTAAGGAAAGATGACAGCGTTATCTATAGATGAATCTCAGTATTAACATGTATGAGTGCAAATGTAATGTTATTATATAATAGGAGCCTAGGCAAACTCCAAGCTGTGTGCATGATTCTATAAATGAATGGAAGTTATGTAAGGGACTGTTAGGTGCCCCAGCCTCTTTCCCATAGCTTGATGTGAGAGATTGGCTTTGATTTCATAATACTATTGACATTTTTAATACTGTTTAGATAGGCCTGATAGTAGATAAGAAAAAATAACTACCACCTCCATGTCTTCACATTTCTTCTGGCACACAAATGAATGGTGGAATACGGTATGTAATTCTTCACTGAACCGTAACAACCCTCTACCGACTATCTATCTTTAGCAGATGCTTCTTTCACCAGTAAGAATTTTTCTAACCTATATCTGACCTCTGCTCTGCAGCAATAATTTGTCCTGGGGAACTGCATGCATAGTTGTATGATAAGCATTGGTTACAAGGATGAAGTGATTGCTGTGTAAGACTGTTTAGCGGGGGATATTTTTTTTTTTATTTAAGTGAATCTGGCATTTCCTGCTAAACATCAAAAGACAAAAGGAAGGTCAAGCTGCCTCTACTTTCCGATTTTCTGAAATCGAAGAGAAATACACTCAAGAGAAGTACACTCGCTGCCCCCGCTGGGCTTTTATCCAGCACAAATCAGACGAGCCTTGTGACAGGCCTCACACAAATCTGAAGTGGAGCTGGATTCTTGCTGTGAGCTGTAAATGAACCGCCAAATATTGGCTCCTAATTGAAGGCAGCAGTTGTCTGTGTACACAGGCACCCCTGCTGTGAAACTGTGGACAAACACACCGGGACACTAAGAGGCTACTTCCCCTCTTGCTCTCTTTTCATAGCACTTTCTTCTATTCCCTTCGGCATCCTGTTAAAGACTATTTTTTAAAGATAATTTCTATTTCATTTAGACTGTTTATAGTAGACACACATGAAGATTAGAGCAAGGCTAACTGCAACAACAGTCTTGAGTTAGACATAAACCAAAATAATTGTGTGGTACATTATGTGCCTGAAACAAAAGCCTATTGCATCTTTTATTTTCTACTTTGTTCTTGTCTCTAATCCTTCACTGTCTTGACCACTTTACTTCTTCTTTGCTTTTTCTTTTACTCCTATCCAGTGCAAGAAGAGGAACTGAGAAGAAAAATGAGTGCTTATGAAAACCCTAATGAAAATGCAACGTGTCTGTAATTGAATACGGACGTCTGACTCCTGACACGAGGGATTCAAGCTGCAGACTTGCTTCCCGTTTCTCTAGCCTCCATCAATCATCACACATCACCACAGCGACCGGTGCATCGGCCGTTCCAGCTCAATAAGAACCCATCAGTAAAAGAGAGGAGGAATGGGAATAGAAGAAAGCAGAAATCAAGAGAGAGGGCATGGATATTCAAAGAGAGGGAGTGACACGAAACTGGGAGAAATAATATATACTATGTTGTTTTGCCCATCGTGGTGGAGTTCAGCTTTGTTTAACTTTGCATATTCAAACACATGCTTTGAGTGCTGCTGCAGTGATCATTTCGATGTCATCTGGCAGCATTTAGAGCAGGATTATGCACAGGACAGAAATACACTGTAATCTAAAAGGGCAGGAATATTACACGAGTCCCCTAACTATTGACATTGTATACACACAGACACCCAGTTGCACACAAACCCGATGTCAGTGCTTAGGCCCACAGCTACAAAGGAGAGCCCTCACTCCTGGCGCAGACCATGGCTACATTGTGCTGAGAAAGGTATCGGACTACAATTACCATCCAAACACACACACGACACCTGGGGAGTGGCCTCAGCGGCCCATAGTTTATGCCATTGTGAAGCTCATTTTTGGCTTTCAGCTGAAGAGAATGTGCTAGGTCAGTTACAGGACACCATGGTGCTCCGTTTCCTAAATACCTGGCTATTACTGACTGAAGAGTTGTCAGGGCTTACCATAAACCCACAAGGAGAGAGTTGTCTGTTATCAATATATTGTAAGCCAATATTGCAGGGTTCAATCTTTTTTCCCCTTCTTCTTTTCTGGTTTGGCACTGCGTTATCTACTCTGAACCACATTTAGACTACGCTTCTCAGCCTAAACAAATACTTGTATTTTTAAAGCTGGAAAGCATGAGCATACTTTCTAGTCGCTAAAGCTGCAACTGGCACATACGAAATACCGGCTAAGCTGAACATTATAAAAGCAAAACGAATCCTTTCTAGAACTCATCAGAGCCTAAAGGGATGTGGTGAGTGACAGAACTCTAGCATGCATTCAGACGGCAGCTGTGGTCTCACTAGTTGGCAGCAGAGGTATTGCATCACAGTGAGTAAGGACCTGCTGTGTGTGTGTGTGTGTGTGTGTGTGTGTGTGTGTGTGTGTGTGTGTGTGTGTGTGTGTGTGTGTGTGTGTGTGTGTGTGTGTGTTGGGGGGGGGGGGGTTTCTTTTTTTGCCCTGTTGGCAATGGTTGACAGGTCTATTTTAGAGATATCCTGTCAACTCCCTGACAGACCCTATCCACGCCCTCTCTTCCCTGGGTGACAGTGAGAGAATGAAGCAGAGAAGATGAAGGAGCCAGAGAGGCAAAAGAGACAAAGAAATACATTTTGTGATAAAAGGTGACTGACACTACAGGAGAGTGATGAGTGAAAAAGGTAGCAGAGGTAATGCAACACTTTTCTTAATGATATTGTAAGGATATACAGAGGGAAAATGATGGGGCTCTGTGATCACAGAAAAAGATATCCATCTTGTGATGGGTTCACACCCACTGCAATGCCAAATCAAGGTAATGGCATAATGTGTGTGTGTGTGTGTGTGTGTGTGTGTGTGTGTGTGTGTGTGTGTGTGTGTGTGGGGGGGGGGGGGGGGGGGGGGGGTAATGACCCCCTTTACTTCTGGCACCCTTGCTTGGACCCCACCCATCTTTGAACTCTGCCTTCACTTTGATCTCAACTACACACCTGTAAAGTTTGGTGACTGTATATTGCAAGGTTATGACGCTATCGTGGTCCACAGACGGATGTATTATTAACACCTGGCAAAATACTCAAAACCGCCTCTGTGTTAGTTCCCGCTACAGTAAGAGTCTCCAGGAGAGCATAAAGTCACAATCAAGGGTGGACAGATATATGGTAAAAGCAGGGACGGAGGTGGTGGAGGCAGTGGCAATAAGACACAAGAAGCGCCAGTCTAACTGAGCCCTGGTGTCCCTCTGTCAGGCCAGTTTAGACCAGGGACAGAGGCAGTATTGTAGGCCTGGCCAAGAGGAAGAACAATAGCTTCTGTGTGCCGGAGTCTCTGGTGCATCCTTACAGCTGGGAGATAGGAGGTCTGTCTGTGGCTCCACTAAATGGCACGTAGCGGGGCACTGCACACGTACATGTGTTCAGTTTCTCTCTCTGCCTTTCCCAAAATCCCTGGCCGACATTCTTCCAACCTTCTCCTCGTGCCAGGCAGTCATCACTCATTTTACTCTCATCTCTTCTCCTTTCTCTCGCAATACGCTCTTTCATTATGCCCTGTGTTATTCTGTGTGTCCTCCAATCACCCCTCTCCACCTCTGTGGAGAAAGACAAAAGAGAGCTACAGAAAGAGAGATATTCTTCTTGCTAGGCTTAGAAAAAAAGACAAAGACTGGCAGTGGATCAGAGCCATGTCAACAAATAAGAGAGGTCCAAAAGCCTCCACAGTAAGCATGCCAAAACTCTTCTATCACGAGGGCCTCTGAAACAGAGAAAAACATGAGAACTACAAACTGTGCAGGAATGTCATCCCTCTCAGCAAAGAGTTCACAAGCAGCATCAGATAAAACCTTGGTAATATGCTCTGCGCTATTTTGGGAACACACCTGTAGGTAAGGTCATTTGTCGGGTAAAACAAGTACTTTTAAGATTTAGACCTTTCAACTTTCTACTTTTCACCGGTGTTTAAGGTTTTCCTGTGAGCTTAGAAATAACATGTTAACCCCAAGAGGTAACTCACTTGAAATCATCTTGCCTAAAACAAAACAGTAGCAGTGATTTGAGGCCAAAGCAGGCAGACATACATACATACATACATACATACATACATACATACATACATACATACATACATACATACATACATACATACATACATACATACATACATACATACATACATACATACATACATACATACATACATACATACATACATACATACATACATACATACATACATACATACAGCCTTAAGCATCCATCCACTCAGAGCTGAGCGAGGAAGAATTTGATCACTCGTTGTGATCGATGTCATCTTGAAGACAACTTTCAATTCAGCCAATATGGCTGAATAAGGTTTCATGCACAAATATATGTTCATTCTGAGCAGTTGTGAAACTATAGCCTATAATCTGTCATGTGATAGTTTGGATGCCACTGTTGCAGACAAATTTTACAGCTGCAAGGGCTCTAAGACTATTTTGTTTTAGGGGTCTGGGTGCTTTCACATGTGTAACCGTTACATTTTCTACATCAATAATACAGTTTATCTGGAACGTATACTCTATATACAGAATAGAGAAAGGATATATTATTTATGCATTTCATTGAATGTTGTAATAGATCTGTGTGGCTAACTATATTTTTAAGAATCAGCTCTTTCTCTTTGTTGATATTGATATGTTGTCGAGACCTAACACATTTCCTCTAGAGAGACAATCAAGATCTGACCTGCAGGCAAGTAATTCTTTAACCTCCTTCAACTCATATACACATCACATGCAATCACTATCTGCACCCCACTTAGCCCTGCTTCTTGTCTCTCTTTGTGTCTGTATTATCAACATTAAACATTTTCATATATCAGAGGCACAAACATACCCCACTAATCTCCCGTGGCACAGCAGCGTACATAGACTTTTATCAATGGCTCTGCCTCTGATCATGTTTCATTCATCACCACCGTACGGCTTTTACTTCTACTGTATTTTAAAATAATGCTGCTTGCTTCACTGTAGACAAAAGTGTTCCCTGCAGCATCAACGCTCTCCACGGTTGGGTTTAAATAGACAGACTGCAGAAAAGATGGTCAGTTTAATGTAAGCCATATATACCATACATACAGCATCTCACACGGAGACGGCATCATGTAATGCAATGAATACCTTGAAGCTGCCAGCAGGTATTCAAAGCTGATCACAACAGTCACAAAAACATTGTTCATCATGCCCACTTTTCTTACTGCACTTGAAGTAGTACAAAGAAGGTTTCGAATTTCACAAAGCATGATTTTCACTGGGCTGAAGGCTACCATCCCCCATGACTGCAAACCAAGCTGGCTGGAATAGACCCCAGCCCCTATCCTCTCTCTGTCTCTCTCTCTCTCTCTCTCTGAGGCAAGTCGATGCATTCTTAGTAGGGAAATTAAAATCACGTCAGCCAGCGGTTTCGCCTAATCTTACTGTACCAACCTGAAACTCCTCAAATACGACGAGTAATTAAAAAACAAAAACTAGCATGAAAGATGAGATATGTGGCACGTTAGATAACGTTAGATAAAGTGCAGGGCGAATATTTGTTCCCCGGTTTCTCACCAACATGATATATTCCTGAATATGTCAAGAAGACGCTGCTGCGGAGCTCCTGCAGATGTGGAGCTTTGCAATGTATCACCCTGTAAGCGGTCCCGTTACAAATGTGTCCTTAATGTACTAATTACTTAACAGTATTGGTACATTTACAGGGGTTTGGACCACTTTGAGAGTCCTATAACGCTGTCAACACTGCCACATTTGTCACCTGTGTAATGGGTTAATGTAGTAAGCCAGGGATGGCCAGGCAGTGTTGAATTACCAAGACCGTTATTATTAGTCAAATAGCTCCAATAAGTCTAATGTTACAACACGGTGACTCGGTTTTTAAGGCATGTTTGTTGCTGCTGTGCTGAGATGCAATAACAAAGTGACATTTTTCAAGTTAAAATATGCGACTAAAGTACACAGTGTCCAAAGAATTACCTGATACGTTTGTTTAAAATTCCTCTTATTTTCTTCCCATCCTCACTGAGCAGCAGAGCATGCCACCGCGTCCAAGAATTTAAATCCCCGGCTCGGATCCATGATTGTACTGATCTCAAATGTACTCCTGGAGGAAGAGGCGGCGGCGGCGAAGAAGAAGAACCCAGGCACCTTTTTTCCGAAGGGAATCTCGGGGTAGATAACGGAGGAATTGGCGTCAAACCCGGTCCGCTCAAGCTAACTACGTGTTCAAAAAAACAAAAAAAATCCCCGCCAGTTTCACCCGTATGCGATAAATACGTTATCTCCAAAGTAGCGAGTGTGAAATGGCTTTTATTCGCAAGAAAATGTCCCCGTTACAACCGGGGATAATGGTACTTACCACTCTATTGTTGGGGGCGCGAGCAAGCTCCACATGCAACTGCTGCTGTGCTCTCGGGAGGCTCGCGGATGTGCGCGCTCGCTGTATTGGCTGGTTATCGCACACCGTCATTATATGTGCTGTCCAAACCATTAGAGATATATGATTGATTGGATTATTTCAACCCTCACTGTACATTAAAAAAAAAATCATATAATTAGAAAAATAACCATCTCCTGTGCAATGGTTTCATGATACAGCATTGACTTTATTATGTAAAAATAAAAATATATATTTTTAATTTAAGATCTAAAAATATCTTACAGATGTAAATACTGACCATCATATACCTAGGTGACTATATGCTGGTGTTTATGGCTATATCATTATGTTATCGATTAAATCTGTTACAACCGGTTACAACATGACGCAAAATAATAAAACTAAAAAAAACATAATCAATATTTAGTAAGAGGTGATCCTCTTCAACTATCGAAATCAAAACGTAGTTGTTAATTGATTTTTTCGCTGAGGCTAATTCTGAATCTAACTTCACTACTGCATTAGGTCTATTATTTTAGTGCATATAAAAAATATATTTTTTTAGGCCTACTCACATGTACATTTTTCGGGGAATTATTTCTTTTATTTATTTTTATTGACAAATTGCTTATATAAAAACATTCAGGTAAACAATAGCAGCACATACAAGTGATATAAAGACATATGAATATATATATATATATATATATATATATATATATATATATATATATATATATATATATATATATATATATAATGTTAATTATATAAGGTTTATAGTTCCATCGGATGGTTAACGTCACAACGGAAGTACCGCCCTCCTGCTTCCGGCGAATTCACAACATCCAAGATGTCTACCGCCAAAGCCTCCCTCGTTTCGTATTTCAGCGATTCTGATTCAGAAAACGAGTCTGAATCTAATACCGATGCCGGGGCGATGGACTCCGCGGACCCGGACGCCTTGGCTCATCTTAAACCTCTAAAGTCTGCACCCACGATGTCTGTGGCTCTTCTCAATTCTGCCCCCGAGGTCGCCGTTAAGGTAAGCTAACCATGCGAGCTAACGTTAGCGGGAAACGCTGAGTCGAGCAGGAGGGTGTTGCGTGTTAGTCTAGCGTTGTGATGTTCGTCTAGCGTTGTGATGTTGGTTTATTTCAAAGAATAACCAGCTAATCCGTAACAGATATCTTTAACAGGAAGTCCGGGACCCCCAGGGGGTCCTCAGAGTTGCTGCAAGGGGTCTGGCAAAATGTGATAATCTTTCCTTTTTTTCCCCCCTCAAAAATGTGTCTGAAAAAATAGATTAACATGAATGCAACTTATTATTAGCAAAGATAAATTTGTTAGATAAATAAATAAATACATGCATACATTTAGGCCTACACAACCTTGATGGTAGGCTTACTGGTTAGGTAGCCATGCAAAGTGTATTAACATATGATGTGTAAAATATGAATATGTTAATAATGATCATTGTAATATCTAAGTATTGTATGCACCTTAAAAAGATGTGTGTGTATAGGTGTTTTAGGCCACCCTGGCTGTTAGGCCCAATTTATTTTGCAACTCAATGTAATACATTTTTTGCAGTAGAGGGTCCCTGCTTCAGCTTTCTTTCAGCCAAGGGGTTCTTGGTCTAAAAACGTTGAAGACTCCTAATTTAGACAATAAAACATTATCATAATTTCCTTAGGTATTAACTCCAGGTTTCTGACGCATCAAATAGCAAGTTAGTATTGTGTTGCGAGTGAAACAAGTGAGACTAAGTTGTACATTTTCATTTTAGGAGTCTGTTGAGACTGGCACACACCTGGACCCTTCATTGAAAGAAGTCACTTTTAATCCGACATTTGAAACCATGTTTGCACCAGAGGTAAGTTTTTAGAATTAGTAGATGACAAATGGAGCTGGCTCAAATATTAACAGTTTTATGAGGCTAGATTTTAAGTGACATTTTGTCCGTTGTACTTATCTCAAATATGGTAAATAGATGTTACGCGTGTGTATAAGTTGTATTTTCCTGTTCAAGAGGGCTTATATGATTCATCTAGCTGAGTAAAATGAAATGCAGCCATTATCACACATTATTAATTATCATCTCAATCAAACATTTTTGGATGTACCACTTGTTAGTTGTTTATTGTTTATGCCTATTATTGTATTTTGTATCTTACTATACCTTTCTTCCCACTTGAATGAATCTAGTGCTCTACCTGTTTTTCTTTAATCCTTCTAAACTAGTACATAAATCAGAAAGTCTGTTGTTATTGAAGTCATGCTTATCAGATATAGATTAAACAGAAAGACCACGCAAAAACAGCAGTTTCTTGTAGGTATCAATTCAAGTTTATTTTTTATTGTTATGAATGATTTTGTATTTTTTCCTCTTAGTTTGGACCACTAAACCCATTTAAAAGCCAGCAGATGGCTGCCCCCAGGAACATGTTATCTGGCTATGCAGAACCTGCTCACCTCAATGACTTTATGTTTGAACAGCAAAGGAGGACCTTCTCTACCTATGGTGAGCTCATCTTTGACCTGTTTGATGAGTTTAACTTGGGCAGTCAATGAATTGACCCTGAAATTGAATGACCATATTACAACTCTCTCCACTCTGCTAATAGGTTATGCTTTAGATCCATCTGTTGACACACACCATACCCCCGCTAGTAGCTATATTGGTGCAGTGGATGAGGCTGAGAAAAATAAAGGTAATTCTTTATCCCACCTCTCTCTTATGTGTTTGTCTGCAACTGGCTGTATAGATCAGACTTTCTTTGGTATGTCTTATGCTGCATGAGGTATTGTTTAAGAGAGATACAGAATTATAATATCTAGTGGCTCTTCTTCCAGGCCTAACTGTGTTTGAGAGCGGTCAGAAAAAGTCAGAGAAACGGAAAAAGATCAAAGGTGGAGATCCGGGAGAGATTGACAACTACCTTGGGCCGTGGGCAAAATATATCGATGAGAAAGATGTGGCCAAACCATCCGAGGTAATGCTTTGTTCAATACATAACATACTAATATTGAAGCTGAGTTTTTGAGATTGTTTTCATAATGAAGCAGCTTACTGCTTGATATTATAATGAGGCATAAGGCAGGGTTTCCATCGCCCACCGAATTGGCTGTAATTGAGGGGGGCGCGGCCTGCTTCCTTTTTGTGCTCAGGTTAACCAATTGCACTGGTCACATAGGACGCTCTGTGCAACTGATATAAACAACATGTTGTATGTGATATAAATGATCTGATTATGATAAATGATCAAATATGCATCCCCCTGCTTGCCCAGCCTTTCCATTTCCCTGCTTTCTTCCTGCTGTTCGGCTGGTTGTTGGTAGACAGGAATCAGCAAACAGCAGAGAAACAAGTTTGTCTGTTGACCAGCACAGAGAAACGTCCTCCTGGTGGAAAAGGCCAGACACCTGATGGTGTTTTTTAAATTTTTGTTCTTTGGATGATTTTAAATCACCAAAAAGTGCATTTTGTATATTTCAGCTTGATTCATGCATTACCAATGGCCCTGTGTTACACACACACAACCCTTTGCTCTCAGCAAAAAAATACAACTGTATCCCTGAGTAATCCCCTTTAAACCAGGGCATGCAATTGAGAGAGTGTCCTTAGTCTTTCCTAGGCACTGTATCCCAGTCAACAAATCTGTTTGGTAAATATCAGGGAGTGATTCATTTTATTTTACAGGAAGAGCAGAAAGAGCTGGATGAGATCACAGCCAAGAGGCAGAAGAAGGGAAAGAACGAGGAAGACTCTCCAGCAGAAGAGAAAACTATTCTCCATGGTACTGTGGCCCTTTAAACATGTCAATGGTTAACACACAGTGAAATTATTTACAGATTTGTGTTTCAGATTTAAATCATAGTTTGTATTGTGAGTGAAGTGTACAAAGTAATTCTTTTGAGATTGAACCTTTCGGCTTAAATATTGAGATTGAAAGTTTAGTCAGGTTTGATTGTATCGCACAAACCTTCCTCGGCAGATGAAGTTTGCCCAGACGTCATGGAATTATAGATTATCAAATCAAATCTTTTGAGAATTTAAGAACATCAAGAGCAGCTGACAGTCCAGTGTCATTAACAAACACCTATCCAAATGCTACATTATTGTTTTACATTATGCTTTGTCTCCTTTTGTCCCCCCAGTTAAAGACATGTATGATTACCAGGGCAGGTCCTACCTCCACGTCCCACAGGATGTGGGCATCAACCTGCGTTCTGCAGAGGCTCCAGACAAGTGTTATCTGCCTAAGAAACAGATTCATGTCTGGTCTGGACACACCAAGGTCAGTTGGGAAGGACATACTGTAGATCATTTGTCTCTGTGTGTACAACAATTGCTTCTTTATGTACCAGTGAATAGATCTTGCAGCTATATGTATTTTCTATGCAGGCTTTGTTGATGGAACGAGTTAGTGTCGTTTTGAAATTATTCTGAAATGCAAAATAAGAGCAGTGTCCCATAAGTGCCTGTATACATAGAGAGAAAATTCCATTATGCAGTCCCTGTAAGAATTTGTCAGGCAGTCGGTAAAACCCCCCCTGGTACTTTTGAATAAAATGATAACGCAGCCGTGTACGAGCTGCTTGTCCTCGACATATTCAAGATTATTCTGTCTCGTTTAAAACGCCGTTGTTAAAATTCAAATATAGAGGCAAACACTGGGTTATTCCAAGAAAGATCTGATTCAAGTTTCAGATCTTCTAGTGTGCTTTAGGGAGAGAGAAATCACTCAAGTTTTAAATTGGCTCCTATCCACTTTGTGCAGGAAGCTACCGCCTTCAGAGTCTAATTTGAAATACAAAGAGTTTTGAAAAGATAATAAGCGCGTGGAAGTGCTGATGTCGAGATAATAGATGGAGGATGGCCCTTACAGTGTCACCAAAGTTTTATGACATTTTTTTGGAAAAAGTTTGGTAACTTGAAAGTCATCACAGTTTCTATGAATATTACAGATGCAGCATGCTCTGCACATAGACACACACACGCCCACACACTATCTACCCTGGCTAATATGATTCAGCTGATGTCTTCCCTTAGGAACTGATTTCATATCAATAACCTGGCCATGTTTAATTAAGGAGCTTTATATGGGAAACAATTAGATGTAGTTCAGCCTTTTCCATAACAGTTAGCGGCTCCTTTAGTCTGTAGGAAATATAACACTAGAGTATAGATAACAATTCTGAAAGTGTCTCACCAATCCAAACATGTACACATGATTTAATAAACATTTTAGCGATAATATAAATCATAGCTATGGGAGTATGATTTCCTCTCCAAGCAGACACACAAGGATACCTTAGATTAACAAGCTCATGATTGGGAGGGATATAGGGTTAAATTCATATCAATATCTCCTGTCTGTATGTTTTCCAGGGTGTCAGTGCTATTCGACTATTTCCTAGCTCTGGTCATCTTCTGCTCTCCTCCTCCATGGACTGTAAGATCAAGGTAAATAAACATGGTGCCATGAAAAACATCACAGTTCATGAATGAATATAATTACATTTGTGTGTTTTTTGAAAGATGCAGTTAAATATTTTATTATTAGCTGGTAACATTGGCAGCTATTTGTTTAAATGTTTTATTGTGCAGCACTGCTTTTGAGAATATGAAAAGCTAACCCCAATCAACCTGATGCATTCTTTATGATTCATTTAATGATGTGTTGGGGGTATCACAAATCCGTGCTCACTTGTAGTTTGACCTCCTTTTTTCCACAGCTGTGGGAAGTGTATGGAGAGAGAAGGTGTATACGGACGTTTATTGGTAAGTGATTTTAAATGTTGATGGAAAAATGTGATATATGCTAATTAATTGTCTGATATGGTAACATAATATTATGAAATTCACCATTTATAAGATTTTATAAATAGCAATGGATCATTGGTAAACACGTTGACACAAAATTGCTCCTGGTCTGATATGCGTGCAGCTGTTCGGAAAATCCACAGCAGTGACAGACCCTGAGCTCAGCATTACTGGAAAACTAATGACACTTCTGCTGGCCGTTGTCAGAAAATGTGGGGATGTATATATATTTTTGGGAATAGATGGGGTCTTGGGGGTTTTGGCTAATGTGTATAGGTCATTCTTACACTCTTCCCAGACACTGCACACTGAATAGAGATTGTTTGCAGCCATGGTTCTGCTTGTCAGCTCCTTCACAGCATATGCATAATTCAGCAGCCCAGTGACTCTAGGGGAGCAAGGGGCAAGGGAGGGCACAAGACACGGAGAGTAGTTGGCATACACAAAGAGAGAAGACAGTTTAGGGGTGGATAAAGTGACAGAGAGTGACCAGCTGGGGATTTATGAATTGGAGACGCATCAGAGATGCAGACGATGATGTCAATTTATTATTAATAATCATTCAATTGGGGAAAAGTATAAAGCTGTGTTTTGAAGAGAGTGATGGCTTTTCATCATCTGCTGCCACAAACACACACACACCCAAGTAGGGGTGGAACGGTTCACAAAATCCACTGTTCGGTTCATATCACGGTTTTGTGGTCACGTTTTTTTCTTATTTCTTTTAGATTCTAAAAATACCATGTATCAGATCTATAGCCTAATAATTTTTTTTTTTTTAACCAGATATTCTTAAGAACACGTCCTGCAATCATGCAAAAACTGAAATAACGAGGCAGCTTGTTTAGAGATTACTGTAACAGTCTTAAATTAAAGTGAAGTGGGGGGGGGGGGGGAATATGAGCATCACATTAATAGATATTGTAAAACAATGTAGCGACATAGGAGTGCATACAGTATATTGTCTTTATTTTATCAGAGTAAACACAGGCTTCACAGTGACAGAAACAAAAACTTCTGACCATTCTCTGGTGAACTGGCGGTTCTCTGTGACAACCTTTCTTTTTCAGAGTAGAAAGAGACATTGATGTGGTGATTTAACCACGGATTTAACCAGACAGCAACAATTGAGAACAACAACAGATCAGAGCTTAGTGAGCTGTTGCCAAGAGGATTCACAAACCCGCGAAGAAGAGGCATGTGCAGCAGGAGCGTGCCTTGCGGGAGCGTGCCTTGCGGGAGCATGCCTTGCGGGAGCGTGTCTTGCGGGAGCGTGGTTGTAACCGCGCTCCTACAGGGAGCGCATGGAGCAAGTCTCCTAGCTCGCTGGTATTTTACGCGCTGAGACGGTAGCACTGAGATGGCTACGAGAAAGGACAGCGGTCATGAAGGCTTGCGCTACGCTGCACCTCATAAACCAAATGGTAAACACGTGTCCCGAACCCTTGACAAGCATACCGAACGGGACACCAGTAAGGCTTTCAACAGGCGTTCCGTTTAGTCTTCCAGCAAGGCTGGATGGAGCAAGCGAGCGGACAGGTTCTTAGCCTCAGTACGCTCTGTTATCGCTGTGGAAACAGTGTAGCCCTGATAAAAGACAGTTTTAACAAGGGAAGCCTCTGCATCCGCTGATCTCACGGGAGCCTCGCATCACCTGCACTGCATGAGAAAAAGGCAGAAGGGTTGCATAGATTGGGATTAGGAAGATAATAGGAAAAGGTGGAGTACAGTGGAAAGGACAGAGGGAGCATGTACTCTTTTTTTCTTCCTCATCCTCTTTCCTCTCCAAGCTCATTTTAAAGATTCCCATTTCGCCCGTCTCCCACAGCCCACGTCATCTTTCTTCCACAGCACCCCTAATTCCCTGAACCAGATTTTCACATTCCTCGGATGAATTGGGTTTCATTAGGAGGCAGCTGGGTAACATGGCAACAAGAGTGGGGGAATTTCTCCAGTGTGTATTTATTTGTTTGTAATTTATGTGTATATTTCTTCTGCTTATGTTAGGCCACAGCAAAGCAGTGCGGGACATTTGCTTCAACAACAGTGGGACCCAGTTCCTCAGCGCTGCCTATGACCGCTACCTGAAACTCTGGGACACTGAGACAGGTAGGCTCTACCACTCTGCTGTCAACACTCTTTTCTTTTGGTCACACAGCCTTTTGTTGATGATTCATAAAACTGTTGAGATGACCCCCATGAATCGTTTACTACAACAGTATAGTACAAATTCTATCACACTAGTGCAGTCTAGTTTAATAATTGTAAATGACAGCACAGACCTCTGATTCCTTGTATAATCGCTTGAAACAAAGGTTTATTTGCAGAACTTGGAAGCATGTTTCTGGAAGGTCTGAAATATGTTCCAGCCAATGTGTTACGCATCCGCCCTTCCATTTGGATGCAGATCCACTATCCACTCTAATAAGGGATTTATTGTTTAGATCATGTTTCAAGCAAAACTAAACATTCTGTTCTGGCTTGTTTTTCTTTAGTGATGATGTGTTTTTGGACTTTTGGTCAGACAAAACAAGCAGTGAAGATGACACCTTGGGCTTTAGAAATTGTAAAGGGTATTTTTTTAATTTCAAATAAGTGATTCATCGATGAATAAGGAAAGTACTCTGCAAAAAAATAGATGATAAAAACTAGAAGGGTACTCAGAGAATGCAGAGCTCCACCAATGTATGCCCACATGTTGAAGTTTGAATTTTCCTAGTTGGGAGCTAAATTCTATGATTACTCCAACGCCACATGAATGAAGCACAAATGCCTTATCTCGCAAGGTTAACCAAAGTGAAAAGGGCTTTGAGTATATGCCCCGTGATTCAAATCCGCTCCAAATTGGATTAAATCACCCCCAACTTTAAAAAAATCGGGCCAGTGGTTTTCCCGTAATCTTTCCTACAGATGTGTATCTGAATGAATCCAGTATTCTGTTAATACATATGTTAATTCAACATTAGTTCCCGAATAGACCTATTATGATCTTGTAGGGCTGACATATTCAAGACATATTGAGAAGTAACATCCTCTTGTGCTATACTCTGAACTATCTACACAATGTAGAATCCTTGATTTCACTGGTGTCACATGGTTCCCTGTAATCTTCCCCCACTGCGCATATCTCCATTTCCACCCCTCTCAATTCATTTGTGCCAATCCAGCAGAGGGCAGAGAAGAGTTAAACCCCCCACTTGTTCTGAACAGGATGTCCTTTGAAGCCACATCAGCCAAATACTTCTGTTACTTAAATTACTACACAGTTACAATGTGTTCCCACCAGTTAATTAGGGTTTGTTTAGTAAAAATGACAGCCATCGTTTCATTTCTCCAGCTTTATTTGGCAGTGATGCATAGGGGGGAATTTTAGTATTTATTCTAGATTTGTCCCAGTTCTAGTTAAACAGTGAATGTAATGCAGAAATAATGTTGATGAAAAGCCTCTATTCTTATCCTAAGGGCCTCTTGGTTTTGCAGTTATTTCCAATTTCCTGTTCTCTCAGCTCCAGCAGTGGTGGTGGCATCATTCCTGTGGTGATTCACCTCTGCTGAATGAATACAAAAAAATACTGAAATGTCTATGTTACGGCTGAGCTGTCGCTGCCTGCAGGGACAGAGTATACAGCGTTGAAAGCTGCAGTCTGTGTCCCCAAATTTTAAACAACTTGAGTGTACCTCTCTGAAAAGCCACTGTGGATTATTCTGGAGCTCTGAGTTTCATTTTTGCATCCCTCCACAGGCCAGTGCATCTCCCGTTTCACCAACAGGAAGGTACCGTACTGCGTTAAGTTCAACCCAGACGAGGACAAACAGAGCCTTTTTGTGGCCGGCATGTCGGATAAGAAGATTGTTCAGGTAAAGTTTGTGTGTGCTGCATTGTGAGCAATTCAATTCAGCTCCCGCCGTCACTTCAGGAATATTTCCCAGTTGACCAAGCAGATGCACGCACAAATGTCTGTGTATGCCCCCTGTGCCCACAGGAGCATGAAATGCACTCCCGTCTCATCTTCTGGCACTGGTGTGTGTATTTGTGTGCACATGGCTAGAAGTTCAGTGGCTGACAGGACTAGAGCAAGTCATTAATCAGGGGCAATTTCAGGTGGAAGAGAGGCAAGGGGATCAACTTAAAACACTACAATATCATATCAACAGTTTTTAAAACAAGTAAGCCTGAACCTCTACAGATGAAAGTTTGGATTTTTATCTCGATAGATTGTCATCTGATTTGGCAATATTATATCCCACAATTCCTGATCATGGAGTTTGGGACTAACTAATATGGAACTGTTGAGTTTTTGTTCTTGTTTTTTTTTTACTTTCAGCAGCATCTGCTTGAGTGTCAAGATTTGGCACAAAGTTTGTCCCCTAATTGTTCAGATGAACAGTAGTCACTATCACAATATCTGGCACAATAATTAGGGTTGCTATTAAATCATGCAGCGTTCTTCTGGGCTTTGAGAATAGACAGCAGATCCTGTGAACAGCCAAAGGCTAAGATAATTAAAATAAAGAGAGAGCATGAATTTAATATTGGATGTAAAATATGTCTGGACAGAAATGCGTTTGTTTCCTGGGGATGTTTCTATGTATTTGTCTTTCCTTTACTTTTAAATGTGTGCATAATGTTTAAAAAATGAATAATGTTCAAGACTGAGGCGTGTTTGACAGGTAATCACTCTCATCACACAACTGCAGTCAAGCCAAGCCTGCCGTATCTAAAGTTGTTTTCACTACAGTAAGAGCATGGAAATGTGCAGTGAAACTAGTTTTACGTTTGACACTATATTTAGTTCCGACTTGTCATTGAAAAATGTGTTTACCTCCTCTCTCTATCAGTGGGACATCAGGACAGGTGAGGTGGTTCAGGAGTATGACCGTCACCTGGGAGCCGTCAACACCATCACCTTTGTTGATGAGAACCGTCGGTTTGTCAGCACATCGGATGACAAGAGTCTTCGAGTTTGGGAGTGGTAAGTACAGACTACAGCCTGAAGCACTAATGCAGTGTTTTGAATTTGATTGTACAGTATATGAGTGTTGGAAGACCGTGGTTGCATTTGGCCAAAATTCATCAATGATATGAGTTTGAAGCAGGGATTCATTATTTGTTTATTTCTAGAGAGCATTTAGTGTGATTAGACATCTGCAAATGCAGTAGACGTGGTAGGAGGATAGTTTGCAGGGGACATGTAACTGTGATACAGATACATCATGGTGACATCAAGTGCCTTTTTGTTTTGTGTAATCTCAAAAAGAAGTAGTCTCAGAAGAAACATTTGAAAAACAAACAATATATCCTCAGTATATCCTGTCGCCCTCTGAAGACATCCTCGTGCACGGCTCACTTCTCCTTACATTATTTGTTCATAAGAAGAATATACATCACCAACCCTCCAGACGACCCTGTCTTGGACAAAGCTCACCCAGCTGTGCTACTAATCTGCTCTGAGTCATAGCCTCTGCCACGATGTGCCTGCTTTACATGCATCTGTTGCACTGGGAGTTTCTTTTTTTTCCTCCCCTGGAGCTAACATTGTGCTTTGACAATACTCCAGCAGTAACCCCTGTAAGCCCAGTCCCTGCTGCCAATTGTATATTTTAATAAATAAGCATTTTGAAATGGTTCCACAAATTCAGTTATCGGGAGGAAGAAGTGCTGGGATGACTGGCAGGTCAGATAAAGTTTTCCTTTTTAAAATCTTCCCTCCTTTCCCTAGCAATTGCAAAATCACAACATGCACTTGTGTTAGTCACTAAATCTTTTCAGATATTTTCATTACTGCAGTTTTTGCTCACTGGCCAATCGAGAGACCACCAAGAATGACGCGCAGATTAGCTGTGGATCCTGTGTTGTGGAATTCTTATTGCTAAAGAATTATAAATATTTGAAGACCAGCTGATAAAAGAGGCTTTCCTTGAATTCATGAAAGGGGGGCTTTTTATTCAAGGATGACCATTTGTGTCGTTTTTCTCTTTTGCTCTCGCCTCCCCATTTCGTGTGAGAGATGGGGATTAACTATAGTAAAAAATGTTAACAATCTCAAAGACAGAACAACATGAAGCAAAAGAATCACATCCCAAGAGTCTTTGTATGCTCGTTTAGGAGGGAAGAGGATGGAGGGGGAGGTTGGGGTCTCCAATGAGCTTTTTTAGTGTACCGTGGGAGCGAACGGGCAAGTGTTATGCTTTGCCAAAGAGTAGCTTTACTGTCCCTCTTTCTCCCACAGACACCACCTGGCTCTCAGCTTTAGCTAAACCCTCTCGTGAGAGCTGCTGCATATCGGCATTAGGCTGAATTTACCAGAACAGTCTCATATCTCCGCATAGTAGTGGTAGAGATTGGCAGAGAAGGGCAAAGTGAGGAAATGCTTGAAAAAGATTATGAGGCATAAAAATCATTCATTGACATCAAGGTCATTGACATCACAGGGCAAACACCTACTCTCAATTCAAAATTCCATCCTCATATTCACACACGTGCACACAAGTTTTCTGGGAAGAATACTTTATCAGTAGCAGAGGTTTGAAGAGTTGGTGCATGTGTTAGAGAATGATTGCAATCAATATGAAATGTGCTGCTCTGCCATCAAGGAGAATTAGCTGTAGGTCATAAAGACATCGTTCAGAGAGCGATAAAACTGTGGGCTTGGAGGGACATTCAGGATGATGATGGATTGGGAAAAAAGGATTTAGAAAGAGAGAGAGAGGAAAGCAAAGGACATTGTTGCCATGTCATCCAAATACTCGATTTCCCTCAAGACTGACTTTCATCATGGTTCGATCTTTTTAAAAAGTACCCTACCAACCCAAATTCAACATTATGCAAATATTTTTCCCATCAGTATAATGACTATTCCAAAGCAGAAGTGTGGCAATCATTTGAATGAAAAAAAAAGTAAATTCACTCTTGTCAATAGTAATTATGTTTTCTGAAATCCTCTTTTCATATTAGTTCCAAATAACAAACGAAGACAGTCTGTTTCATTTCCCTCTCAAGAGAAGCTCAGAGATTTCCCCCTCTCCGTCTTGCCATTTTCCCCGCAGGCTGATTCCAAAACATAACCTCAACCTTACTGCAGATTTGAAGCCTGGTAAACAAAAGTTCACATCTAAAACATACAAAATACTTTTTTGTTTTTGTAATTGTCCTCTATCTTGATAAATGTGAAAGGACAATATATCACTCATGAGTATCCCCAGTGTATAGATTGTTTGCCATATGTTCTCACTCTCCCACCACTCTCCAGACAACAGAACATTCACACTGGTTATGTTTGTTTTCTCAGAAGAAGAGATCTTATGGCTTTGTTATGGTTTCAGAATGTAGATTGACGTGTCTGCAGACATTTGCTCTGACAAACGCAGATGCCCCTTTTTATTATCTGTGTCTGTGCATGAATTGTGTTTGATGTGTACAAGAGTTTGCATTTCTCGTTTAACTCTTGTCTTTAGTTCTTTGAAAAGACCATCCTCCGTTTTGTACATATGTGCGAACACATTGATTCAGCTGTTACTCATCTCAGATAGAGACATGGCTTCTGCTTAAGATCATCTAGCCGTGTAGTTTCCTATCTGTCCAAAAACAGAGACATCGAGCATAAAAGAAAGGGAGGCGCAGGGTGAAAGAGCGAAGAAGGGATTAATAAATAATTGGATGGCAGAACAGACGCGGTGCAGCATCAAAAGCTCCTTTCAGATTGCATGGAGTTGTTTACATACTGTAGCTGAAATGGTGATCCTCCCTGGTTTTTCATAATTTTCTCTGCGGTAACAAGCATCTTTGAGATGGAATAAGCAGCTGCAATAGCAAACAAACTACACAGCTTGGTGAATGTTTTTCTTTTGATTGGTTCTTGCTTCAGGGCTGCTCAGGTTGCTCTCATCTAGTGTTTAACCCGTTAAGTGTCCTCACAGTGCTTTGCCTTTTTTTAAGGGACATCCCTGTGGACTTCAAGTACATCGCTGAGCCAAGTATGCACTCGATGCCAGCTGTGACGCTCTCTCCCAACGGTAAGTAGTCAAATCATGACAAAACGCTCGCAAAGACACAATCAGGCAAACAGGCTCTGGGGAGCCTAAACTCATATTACCAGATTGCAGTCGATTCATACCTTCCAGTGTTGGTCATTGCTCAAACGAATAAAAGCAAGGCAGGCTTTGTGTCATCTATGTTATGTATGGGGGATGTCGAGATCCAGTCCGGGCAAGATCATAGCATTTTTGATAGATTGATAGATGGATGGATGGATAAAGCACAATCCATCTCCAGTGCTTTGTTTATTTGCTGTAGGTATGCCAGCTGTCACAAACCGCCCATTGAGCTCTATTAAAACACTTTAATGTCTCCTTGATGCACAGTGTTGTTAGGCTTGAACTGTGGAGCACACAGCAGCCAGCAGTTTCAATTAATGACATGTCAGCAAGGGATGAGAGAAGCTGCACTGGTTTAAACAAAACAAAAAAAACCAACAGCTGGTTTGCCTTTTTTTGGTGATATTTCTGTTGATGTTAATGTTCGAGCTTGAAATGAAAAGATGCTCTCTTCCATCTACAGATAATATACAGAAACGGTAAGATATTGTATAAAAAGGAAAGCTGTTATAAATATTATTTAGTCAAATTAATAGTTCAATATTTTGGATAATACACCTACTTACGTCCTACATAAATAGAATGAATCCACCCTCATATCTGTACGGTAAATATGAAAGTGCCACCTGGAGAAGAGCTTAGCTTAAAGACTAGAAGCAGGGAAAACAGATAACGTGGCTCTAAGGTAAAAGTTACCTAGGTTAAAAAAAACTTCCTGGGGTCTTGTCAAAACTGTGAGGTTACCAAGAAGTCACTGCGCATGACCAAGAAAAAGTATGGCACATAACTCACCATACTGCTACAACTTGATGTTTTTACAATATACTTTTTGTTTGGATTGAGCACAAGATCATTTGTTAATTAGTGAGCTTTAGCATTGCTGCTACCTATTTCCTAGATGTGGGAGTGGTATTGATCTTCTCTAACTCAAAGCAAATAAGCATGTTTTCCAACATATATTCAAAGCTATGGACTTGCTGTAGGCACTGTGCAGATGTATTTTAAGGGAAAAAAAATTAAAAAATTCTCAAATTGATCCTTATTGACAGTATCTCCATTATCATATGACACAAGTAGATCTTAGGAATCTGTCGGTACCACCTGTGTCATGCTAGATTGTTGGGAAGGGGGCTAAATTAGGCTCCAAGTAAGGTTACATTTGGGCGAGGTAAAAACTAGCACCTCTCACCTCAAGTTATCTAAATGAAAATGTCACTCAATACTCAATGACTCTAGAATTGTACTTTATAGTATTGACTGCTGTAGGGTGTTCATGCTCAATACAAAGTAAATGAATGCAACTGCTTTAGGGTCAACTCTTAATGTAAACATTGAATGAAACTCTTTCATTTGACTCAATAATTCCCTGTTGCACTCCATCGGTTTCAGCTAACATCAGACTCAGCTCTTCTGTCCTCATCTGTTCCTTCCCTCTCTACCTTCTTTAATTTCTCCCTTTCATCTTCTCCCTTACACTCCCCCTAGCCTCATCCCTGCTTTGGGCAGCGTTCTTATTTGTGCCAACACGGTTTGTTTCTCTTGAGCGTGTGAATAATGAATGTGTTCTCAGTGGGAGACCATTCAGTTTTCTCTCACGCCTAAATGGCACCCAGCCCCCCTTGGCACAGCATCCACAGCCTCTCTCCTATTTTCTCCTCTCTGTCGACTCTTGCCATCTAAACGAAAGACAGAGCCCGAGCGCACTGCTGAATTTGGCCAAGTTGTTCCCATTCTCCTGCACGTATTGCATTTGACCTTTGTGGACAATCTTTTTCATTTAGGGTTTGTGAGGGAGGTTGTAACGAGAGGACACACCAACTCTGGCTCTCTTTCTCATACCACATTAATAATTTTCATCATGTTTCCTTTCAAGAAGTGCAGTGAGTCGTGTAATGCTTTGACACTGAAGTGCTGCCTCTTATCACTGTGTTGTGACTTTGAGGCTGTAACATTGTCAGGAGCTGAAATGCTCTGTATAGTCGACATAAGCCGAGCTGTCACTGATGAAAAGCCTCTTTTTATTTTCTTCTAAATTGCCTCAATCTATTTATTCTAATGATGGCAGGATGACAAGTCCATGCCCTTTTCACTGTATCGCTACTCAAACTCAAATTTCCACATTTTGGTTATTTATTTGATTTCTGTCCTTGAGGCCTATTTCAACCAATTATCATGTTCCTGATGTTTAATAGATTTGACTCTACTGTCGCTCTAGATCAGAGTTTTTTCACTGCCAGTTTCAGTGCAGACAGTAGTGTCAGGCAGCATCATGATTCCCCAGTGTCTGCTTGTTCAACATTTGGCTTTACAGAAACATGCTAATGAGACAAACTAGAATGCTAATGGAGACCTTTAACCTTGTTGTAACAACCTGTAAAATTATTACTGCTAACACTAACTGCTAGATTTACTAGATTTTTTCCCATGATTTTGTAAGTAATGAAGTCCTCTGATGCACCACTTGAGATTAGCTGTTAGCTACATGCTATTTATTTCTAACCCCAGGTAAATGGCTAGCGTGCCAGTCCATGGACAACCAGATTCTGATCTTTGGAGCCCAAAACCGCTTCAGACTGAACAAAAAGAAAGTGTTCAAGGGCCACATGGTGGCTGGTTATGCCTGCCAGGTGGACTTCTCCCCAGACATGAGGTAAGCCTTGCCTTTTATTGTGTAATTTTCTGATGAATGGGAGTATTGGGCAGATTGTAATAATAGTAATAATTGTTAATGTAGAAAACTGATTAAGGAAAACATGCTGAAGAAATGCAGTTAGCAGAGATTTGTCTGTTTCTTTAAGGGGGTTAGAACCATCTTACTGAGTGGAAAACGTCAAAAGAAACCAATAGAAGAATCATTTTATTGTCATTAAATGGAAAATATAGTGGTAGAACAGGTTCAAGACACAGTGAGACAGCATTATACTGAATGATGCTCGTTATACTCAGATACAGAATACCTCTGCTTGGCTGCTGTCCTGTAAAATGCCTCCATTTGCTGAAGAACTGTGGAAATTTGTATTATCCAATGTAACTAGGACAGTCCAGCACCCTAATTTTAGCCAAAACTCCCATTAAAACCTGTTTGTCCCCTCTTCGCACCCACTACCACCCACGTCTGCAAGTAGGTGCCTTAACCTCCTTTCAGTATCCATGGCAACATTGCAACTCCTGGCTAGACTAAATACCAAAAATTCAGACTCCCACCTTTTGGCAGGTGAAGTGGAAAATAAGTCATTTTTAGCAAAGCACTCAACCTTCCATCCTCTCCCTCTCTGTTTTTTTCTGTACCTCTTCCTTTCTTACAGCTATGTGGTGTCAGGAGATGCTGATGGAAAGCTGAACATTTGGGATTGGAAGACCACTAAGCTTTACCACAGGATCAAGGCTCATGACAAGGTGTGCATCAGCGCACTGTGGCATCCGCATGAAACCTCCAAGGTTATAACCTGCGGTTGGGATGGACAAATCAAACTCTGGGACTAGATATTTGTGTGTGTTTGTGTGTATTTGGAGAGGAATTCTGCTCAATGGTGGACAGAATTTGGATATAGACGGACAGAAATGGACCGGTCGTCCCATGGATTTTGAATTTTGGAAGTGGAAGCCACAGGGCTGGTATCCAGTCTTATTGTAGCAGCATATTTTTGTATCCAGTCATGACAGTTCAAAATATGTCCTCATGTATTTTGTGTACAAAGATGACCACAATCATACTTATACAAATAGCTTCTACTGCAAACGGCCTATGAGAGGGGGGCTTTGGCATTTTTTAAATATTTTATTTTACTTTTAGTTGGTAATGTAATGTGTAGTATACCTCTGCATTTTTCTTAACTTTCAGTTGACATCCCTTTGTGGAAATAAACATTCTGTAAATTTGTCTTAAGAAAATGAAGCATTGGTTCCTTTATTTATTGAACTGCATCAAAATGTTTGGCAAATAACATGAATTGGTTCAATTTTAAATGTGGTTTATTTTTTTGAGGTTGTCAGCTCAGTGCTATGTTTTCTGATGTACCTTTGTTAGTCGAGACAGTGGAGTAAAGCCAATCAAACACCAGAAGAGAACTGGAGGAAAAGTGACAGTTACACAAAATGCTTATGTGTGGATCTCAATTGCTGTTTTTCTATAACTCAAACTGCAATATGACTCGTCTGTCTCCCACACACACACACACACTTACCCTCACATCCTCATTCAAATGTCCAACAAATACACTGAACAAATCACTGTGACATTCTTCACATTCTTTTTGCATTTTGTTTTTGAGATAGTCATATCAGAGTTTAGCTGCAGGGAAGCTTCTATTCGAAAGATCCCATCCTTTTCCGTTTATTTCCCACATTCCTCCTCTCATTGTCTTACTGTTTAAGCAGCTTTAATTGCCTCCCACAAATATTCACTTGCTGTCAGTGTGGCTGGATCTTTCATCTACGTACCCACTTTAACATCACGTATCCATTAATGCTATATTGAGCGGGCTGTGGTCTGCACAGACTGTTGTAAACTGGAAAGGTCGTCAAGTATTCGGCGAGCCAAACGCAGATAGGACGATGATGACGGGTGACTGACTCAGAGGCTGACCTGCAGCCAACAACACCGCCACTATGAGGTAGAACACAGAGAGCCTCTGGAGGCTATTACTCTGCCCCTCTACATGACTGAGGTCATTATATCCCAGAAAGGAAGAGCAGGAGGATAAGTAGGAGCAAGGATTTCAGCTATGCAAAAAGGTCAGACCAGATAAGAGCGCCCTGTTGGGGCACAGACGTGCTCAAGCAAGAATTTGTGTTCTGACACAAAACTTGTTCTCCTAACTTGTACATTTCCGTTCAGAGGATGTTCCAGACAAGATAACGGTCCTTTTTTTTTTGGTTCAGTCACTCAGTCTGGCTTCCCTCAAGGCTTCCACTCTGTGTTCACCCAGCTCAGGGTGTAAGCACTGCTGGCGTTGAGGACATTCTTATGCAGAAAGAGGTGAGGTTTGGTCGGGTCACTGTGGACGTGGAAGAGGTGGAAGTTGGCACGCTCGAGCTCCTTGAGCAGGCTGAACCAGTAACGTACCACGGTCGGGTCGTCGCCACCCACTTCAAAGCCCGCCCAGTGCAGGTGAAGCTCCAACAACAGCTGACCCACCGAGTCCAGAACTCCTTCCAGGACCAAATTCTCCAAAATCTTCCACTCTGCGCTTTCCATATCCGCCTTAAGTACATCCACCTAGAATGGGAAAAAACACATTGAATGGTTTTCTTATTTGGGTAATATATGGGTTCTATTATAACACACTAAACTGTGTGAAATTATTGAACGCAAAAGTTATTAAGATGAAAAGGAGTATGTGAAGCTTGGCATTTGTTCCCGCTTTAGCGATGTTGATGATGGATTGAGCGAGAGAGCAGCCTGACAAGGCTTGCTGTGTTGGAGCAGAAAGTAAATGCTTCATAAGATAAATGTTAATCGCACCCTTAGGTCATGTTCTTGTGAGGAGCCTCATGCATGCCCAAAGTTTAATGCACATTCGTAGGTTCTGGGATTCCTGTTAATTCTACTAGATTGCTAAAGATGTCCATTGTCTGACCTTTACGTCTTTAAAAGCCTAGTTGGAGAGTGTTTTATTCCTTCTGGGCTCAGCAATGTCTCAGCATTTTCTCTGCTAGTACATCATGTAGCCACTAAATTAGTAGTGATAAGACCTGAGGAGAGATTTGGATTACAAGATTCATCAGAAAGAGGCTTGGGGTATTATAGTGTCAAGGATTATTACATTAAAGATAACATGAGAAGCTAGCTAAAGGAAATTCATAGCGCTCTGGGTGTTTTTAATTGTAGGAAATGTTTCCATATCTACAACTAAAATGAGAACATCATCTGGCGCCAGCAGAGATATTAAAGTAGTCGTGGCATTCCCATTCAATTGATGCCTTTGGTGACGATACAGAATTCCCGGGCCTCATTAGTGGAACTGAGTAAGTTTCAGAAACTCAAAAAGAGAAGAAAACAGAACATGTCCTAATGTTATCCTCTATCCTCCCTGTGGATCCAAAATCACTCCCAGGAGCAGAGATGTGTCCTTGATTTGATAGACACCTCCTAATGTAAAATGATATAAAAAGTTGATGTATTCACTTTGTCTTCTGCTTGTGTATCATACTGTGTTTGTGTGCATTTGTTAGGATTTGTGTTTTTTATTTATATTATTTAGAGTAACGCATACAGCTCACTCTGTTTGGCCTTTTTCCACCCATATAAATAGTCTTTCTGCCTCAGTAGTCCCTGATCCAGTGCTGCCAATATCAACTGTCTCTGCAGAAGTTTCAAGCGCTGGCAAGACTCCCATCCTGTCTGGTGTGAGTAAAGTCCATATGGTGTTGGAGCTTTGGAAAGCGTTAGCCATGCTAAATAGAACTATGCTGGAAGGAAATGAGAAGATGGCAGTTTCCTAGTGGCTGGAGAGCAAAGTAAGATGTATTTCGAAATCTAAAGACATTTGGCTGACATTTTGAGCCAGCAGCCAGTTAGCTTAGCTTAGCATGCACACTGGAAATTGGGAAACTTGCTAGCCTGGCTCAAACAAACAAACAAACAATCAAAACAAAAAACAGATCAATGGTTAACAAGTCGTAACTTGTTTTATTGAAAAAGAAGTGTAACAACGATAATTGCTTTTATGGATGTGACTTCTTTTTTTTTTGGCATGAGAGCTGTTGCCAAGTAACCAGCAGACACTCCGGAAATTTTGGAAGAAATTTTGTGGACTGAGCCTGGCTAGCTATTTCCAGTCTAAGCTTGCGTCTCCTGACTCCAGTCTGCATATCCACTGTGCACACATGAGAGTGGCATCTCTTCTCATCTAGCTCGGCAAGAAAGCAAATAAGAAATGTGGTTTCCATGACAAAATGAGCATTAGAGGGTTTTTATTTTGATGAAGCCACAGATGGTGATGAGGTTTCTCGAACAATCGGCTCTCATGGACAACATTGACATGCTTTTGGTTTAAGCTCACTTTGAATCATTTTGAACTGACAGCAAACCCTTTAAACCATTTTGCAACTTCCATCATTATTTGTTTTTTATCAGCTGTATATTACTAACCCTGTATGGATGTGAAATGATTCAGCATATGAATATGATGATCCTTGTATAGCCTGGCTCAGGTTAAACCCTTTGTAAAAATGGCAATAGATCTTTATTTTATTACCTAGTGTCATAACGAAACATGATCAACTACCTGAAAGTACATTTTTTTGAGTAGAATTACCTGTTATCTGATTGGTGCATAGACTACCAATACCAGCATTTTAGGCAGTATCAGTGGCATTTCTGATACTAGTATTGGTATCGGAACAACTCTAAGCTGACCAGCCTCACTGTATAGTCCGTAGAATACTTGATGTAAAATGTCTTGCCCTCCACTGCTGACAAATTAATGTCAGTTTGCTGCAAACAGTCTGTATACTCAAGGTGAAATAATTCCTCTCCTCTATGTGATCAAAATACACATGGTAATTATTTCAGTAAAGCATCCCCAGGATTAGGCAGCACATTAGGGCAAACTTTAATTTTAGAGACGCTTTTGATGAAAAGTTGTCCGATTGTTTGTTAAAAAAAACAAGTTTGCCGATTTGAGAAAATGACTTTAAATGGGTGTTTACACAGCTTGTTAATTGGCTTGAAATGTGTTCATTTTATGGTGGGCAAATCCTAGTTATTAGCAAGACTCTTATTTACAGTCTCCTTTTGTTCCCCAAAATAGTTTTTTCCACAATAATTCAATGGTTTGTGCTTGTAAACCAAACAGCCAAACATCACAGCTTATCTGGCCTTTATTATTATAATGTGTTGCATGCATTCATTAGTGAGCCTGCCACAAGAGAGCAGATCACAATTAAAGATGTGTAATTACACATCTGAGAGGTTTGCTGATTCTGTACTATTTAAAGCACTTCTAAAACTGCTCTGACATAAGGGCAGAGCCTCCCATAGGCATCTTGGCAGAGACACCTGTGTATTCAGTTTTATTTTTTCAAGACACTTTGTGAGGAAATCGTGGTTTCTTCCTGTGCAAGCTTACCCTAGCTAAATCCTTCTATACTGATATTTCATCACTTTATTAAATCGCAATTGTAAGACTAAATCCATTATATAGCTCTGCATCCACAAGATGACACAGACGTTGTATGAATGTACGGTGATGTATCTGACTTTTCAGCGCCACCATGAGGTTGGCAATAGTGGTTTTGAGTGAAATGTCTTCACAACTATTGGACTGACTGTCATGAGATTTGGTAGAGGCATTATGTTTCCTTTAAGATCAATTGTTATAACTTTGATGATCCCTTCATTTTCATCTACATCATCAGGATCAAAATGATAATTTGTCCAATACTTTGGTTTTTGACCGAATACCTGCCAAATTTAATTCCAGTCTCGGCTGTACTGTGTTTAGTGCTAATTAGCTAATTTAAGCTTGTTAAAACAAGATGGTGAATATGGTAAACATTATATCTGCTTAACATTAGCGTGTTGTCATTGTGAGCGTGTAGTCATGCTGATGTTTGCATTAAGTCCAAGCAGTACAGCTGCACAAAGTGCTAGCCTGGCTATAGACTTTTAGTTGCGTCAGTTGGCTACATTGAATTAGAATTAGAAATCCAAAGATGCATGTGGGGTTACCGTAGCAACATGTATGCAGATGACTGCAGGATTGGGCCCTTCACTGAAATGAGAAGATTGTTAGGTGGAAGTACTGTTTGTTGTGCTCATTTGTAATTTGGTAGTGCTTCGTTTCATTAAGAATGGTAGAACCACTGGTAGTGCTGATACTGTTGTATTGTCCATTTACCAACATGATCAATGGTCTAATATCCAGTTTATTTCCATAAATGAGATGTGACTTCCTGCTACTGACATTTGTCTCAGTGGTGACAGTGTCTGCTATCTCAGCTGGTCACCAGAACTCAGTGAATGAGTCATCTGCGTAGTTTTTAACAAACACAGATAAGAAATGCAGCACAAATGCATATAGGGACCTTTTCCAGTGACTCTGCTTCTTCACTGCTGCTTTTGCTGTCACAGAGGCGAGGCAAGAGCCTTTGAGAAGAAAGTGTTCTGCTGCCACTGCTGCTTGCTCCTCCGGCACACTATGTACTTGCATTAAAACCTCATTACAAGAATGGGTGCATGGCTTTGCATTTAAAACAGGTGGATACTGAGACAGTATGGCGTAAAAACCCGCACACACAAACACATACACGCACCAACGGTTACTTCTTCATATTTTGTCACGCACTGATGATATTTTACATCTTAATATTTTTCATTCAACGTTAGTCTGCTTTGCTTTTTTGCTCTAGAAAAAGAATGATCAACTATCAACAACTTAAAGAAGCTAAGGTCACATGTCATTAAGCAGTGAGCAGGCATTCTGCTCCACAAGCTGATTTAAATTTGCTTTGATTTAACCTTTCAAATATGGACAGTTAGGAATAAAAAAGATTGATTTATTAGGTTTAGCTCATTTGTGTTGAGCAAATCATAACAAAAACTTACAAACCCCAGCCCCTTAGTAGCTGACTGAACAAACAAATAACTTATTTTTCTATTCCTAGGTTGAAAATGAAAAGGGTTTATCCTTATTGGTGCAGGAATACAAGTCCCAGTTTTGACCTAGTGGTGGTGAAATGAAAGGTCACTGCCAGGTCACCAAGAATATTATAATCCATCCTCTGGAGACAATTAATATCCACAATGAATTTAAAGCCCCTGTGATTTGAACATTTCTGACTTGGGTGACTCATAGTGGGGGTGTCAACGACGTAATACAGCAGGACACACTGATGAAAGTAATAGCACATAAACAGCACATTTTTCCACTGAAATTGACTGATTTTTTACACACAAGTTTCTTATGCCATTTTAATATTCTGCAAGATATTATAATCACATAAAAGGGGGCTTTAATTAAACCCAGACATTAATTTAGCAGACTGTAAATGATCTACCTGTATTATATATTTATCTGTAATTGCTACAGCTACATTTCCCTCTCATTGGCACGAGAAAAGAGCCTGAGCTGTCTTCATAAACTGTAAGATTAGCTTGGCTTCTTTGACCTTGAATTATCATTCAGCCTGTTCCTAAACAGGCATGTTTGCCGGATCTATACCTGTGTTTATTAGTATGCATGCTATCAGTGGGCTTGGTGTGTGTGTACATGATTGATCTTATATGCAGATCCCTATCTGATGAGGTGGAATACAATCCCTGGGGGGTTGTGAAGAGGTAACATTCAGCATGATAATATTTAAAGGAGGAAAACCATATTATATATGTGTGTTTATTCACCTGGAGCCTGAGACAGATAATAAATCATGATGAGCTGTATTATGTTGGGATGCACAGGAAGGGGCCTGTGTTTGCATGCATGGAGCATATAGTAAGTGAATACTCAAGCTGACTCAGAACAAAAAATCCCTTTCACATGGTTCCAGGTGATTTCATAATGGCAGAATCCTTCATAAACTTATATCATAGCCAGAGACCAATCTCTCTTACAGTAGGCTCTACCTCTTACCTGTCTGTGTCCAAAGTCATTAAGGATGGTGGCCAGTTTCTTTGTGTTGGCATACTGACGCTGGGCGACAATGACTGGGTTAGGATCCCTCCAGTCTACGGAGAGCCGATGAAGCCACATGTCAGCCGACTGCATGTGAGGCTGCTTCAGACTGGGATCAAAGCAGTGGACCTCACATCCTGCCCTTGCGAGAGAACGCTCCAGGGACCGATCATCCACACCCAACCTGTAGCCCACACAGCACAAGACAATCAGGTAATATACTTTCAATACGTTCTTAGTACAAGCTAAAATATGTTGAAAATAGTGTGAAAGCTAACATTGAGTGTCTGTCCAACTCAAATGGTGCGTAATTTCCAGCTCCGACTTCGAACTTCTGAGGTAAATGGAATGCAGCATAAATGCTAACACTGGTATAGAAACATGCACTCAGTAGCTAAGATACTGGTATTCAGCAGGTATAACGCTTACCATGTTTACCATCTTAGTTTAATGTGTTTTGCTATTTAGCACTAAACACAAATTACAGCCGAGGCTGATGGGTATGCCATTAGTTTTACACATATTTGGTCATAAACCAGAAAAATGGACAAATTCAAATGTTGACCTCATGGTGGCATTAGGTGAAAAATTGGGAAAAGTAAACACCAAAGTTATTACAACTCCTCCTGACAGGAACATTAATATCTTTCCCAAATTTCATGAAGATCCATCCAATAGTTGAGAAAACATTTCACTCAAAAACCCAAATGTCAGCCTCATGGTGAAGCTAAAGCAACCCATGTATAAGTGAAAACTTTGACCTGCTGGTGACGCTGCTGGTCGTGATAGTAAAGTCTTGCTGAAGTGATGATACCTGTGTGTGTTTTTGTTGCGTTTCATACTGGGGTGTATCGTTGCTCACATGAGCACTTTGTCACTCACCTTTGACTACCGTACATGTTACTTCTGAAATGAGGGACTCAAAGCAATATTAGGGCTTCCTGTTTAGCTCCAATGTAAACTGAGCTAAAACTTTAACACTGACATGTACTGTAATACTGGTTGCTGAAGAGAAAACATTTGATCAAAAACGCAATGACCTTTTTGTGACAAGAAGCAGCAGAGCTTACAACACACGTGGTCTTAATGTTGAGGAACGTCAGCACAAACACATGTCAAATACCATTAAGGATCACTGGATAATAAAATGTCACACAGAGATTCAGACAAGCTGCATATCAAACACCACAGAGTTGCTGTGATCCCGACTTCACCTGCCCGCTTAAAAGCCAAGAAATCAATAATACAAAAAACCAAGACTACTTCTCCATTTTGATGTGTAAATCCAAGTAGACAGACACATATCATCACTGTATTTCTCTCTCTTTCATGCTTCTCCTTTTCGCCCCGTCTCTGTCACTGTCTCTGAATTCCCTCCAGTCTAGTTTGTGCTGCGGCTGTGTTCTGTAATTTCACAGTACACATCTTTTACAGATGAGGCACTGGGTCTCCAGATGCCTCCCACTGGCAGAGAAGGATGAGAGATGAGTGTATGGGAGAGATTGAGATGTAACTAGACATCTCTTTTTATCGCACTAAATATTTCAAATGCTTCATTGAGAGTTTCTGAATCACAGCGCATCAGAAGCACTTCTGGATGACAGTGCTGATAAAGGAGGGTATCTACCAACTGGGATAGCTCTCTCATAAGAGAGTGCAGGACTGGTAACCCTCTGTTGGCCTGCAATGTCATGGCAACCAGATGTGAAGATGTGGTGAAGAGGTGTGATGGGTCACGAACACCAAATGGATTGTAGAGCTGATAAACAGAGCCTTAAGTCCGCCTGTCCTTGCACTGAACTATTACTGTATGTCAACAGCCTGTCTGGATGTTATGAACTTCGGCGGCGAGACTAGTTCACAAAAGCCAGGTGGACAGGGAAACTATCTGCTGTCTGATAGTCTCTTTCCCTTCAAATTCTCCATTCTATCTTTCTTCCTTTGTCTTTACATCTTCTCTTATTTTTTGTTCCCTTTGTTTTAAATACCATGATGTTCTCAAAAACGTCTGTCTCCATGACCACCCTCATCCTCTTAACATTAACATGTGCATGATTTAATTTATTTGATTAAATTAGCCTTTATTTAACCAGGTTTGTCCCATGACATCAAAGATTTCTTTTACAAGGGAGACCTGGCCAAGAATAGCAGAAACACTGTTCCAACATAAAATCACATAGAAAACATTTTCCATGCAGCAGCTGCAGAAAAAACGTCTTTCCCATTCAATTTTGACTTTAGGAACAAATGTCTTGCCAGCAGAGATATTAAGTTTCACGGTGCAAATTTAAAAGAGAAGATAAACAGGTAGGAATTTTACCAAGAGTAGCTTTATAAATGAAGACATACCAACGACTTAGGCGACATGCACATAAGGCAGGCGGATTCTTCAACACAATGGTGAGTGAGACATCCACAGTTTGTAATAAATGTCAGAGCTCCATGAGACACACTATCCAGCATGTGAAGACAGTGAGCCGAGGCATTTATAGACAACACATCACCATAATCAATGACAGGTAAAAAGGTAGACTCCACCAATTTCCGTTTTGCACCCAAAAAAAGTAAGAATTGTTCATGAAATAAAATCCAAGAAGAAGTTTCAGCTTTTGTGCAACATACTGGATATGTGCCTTAAAAGAAATGTGGTCATCAATTAAAAGGGCAGGTTCGGGATATCTAAATGTGTATTTGCATTTTCTGGATCCTGCCTTGAATGACACACACAGACAAACATACCTTATGCGTTTTGGGCTACAGTAAACGGTAAAGCCTTGGCTTCATTCAACTATACATGCCAGCACCTACGGTTAGCTCAGTTACTGAAATAAATGAACACTGAAGACAATGACATCCTCCCTCACTGAAACGCTTGGATTGCTGACAAAATAGTTATTAATCACAGCAGTCACAATTCTTATTATTATTGCCTTATTTGGCTTTGGAGGGAACTTCAGCCAAAGAGGATAAAGGGGCTATACTGTGATGGTTTAAGTGCAGCAAATGAGTGAATGCACAACTTTCAGTGCTTGCTTTGCTTGGCCCTACTGTAGGCTGTTTTTTATGACAATGCATGATTCATCTTTCTTAGACAGGCTTTAAGCATCTGCACTGTTACTGTGTGAGAAGATAAAATAATATATGATCAAAAAAGATTGAAACTAGTAGTAGAGGAGGAAGATGTAGGATGAGAGAGAAAAGACAGAGTATGAGAGGTGAAAGGTGGATAACTGGTCTTTCATGTGGAAAAAACATCCTGCAACCCCCCCTCCACTCCACACTCTCCCCATCCACCACCATGTGACAGACCAATCAGAAAACAGCTGCTCATCCTGCCCAGGCACGACCGTCCACGGCTCGTTAAACTGCATGTTAATGAGACGTATCAACTGTAGACCCCCCGAAAAAAACATATGTACACAAGAGTACAGACACAATTGTACATAGTCAGTAATTCACTGAATTCAATGTTGTAAACTCACTAAATATTATTTGGCATTCCAGTGTTATGAGCAGCACTGGACTGTAGGAAAGGGAGAGAGTTTTGCGAGTCTCCTGTACAGCAGAGCAGTAGTCTCCTGGGAATAGGATACTCAGCATATCTGGCATAGATTCAAGAGTATGACCATGGAGTCTGTGTGTGTGTGTGTGTGTGTGTGTGTGTGTGTGTGTGTGTGTGTGTGTGTGTGTGTGTGTGTGTGTGTGTGTGTGTGTGTGTGTGTGTGTGTGTGTGTGTGTGTGCGTGCGTGCGTGCGTGTGTATGACTCTAGGTCAGATAGGGGACACAAACTCTTATACTGGCCTCTTAGGACTTTTTTTTGTTACTCATGACGTTCCTGTTTCTCATAGAATTTCGTTTTTTAGGTCGACTTACTGTTGTTGCATTAGCCAGAGTTAAGGGTCGACTAAGCGTGAATTGAATTCCTTCCGGAGGTCTTAAGGGATCAGTTAGATAGAAGGAAAAATGGTAATGTGGCTTTCGATGACGTTAAAAGTCAGAACTGAGTCACATTTTCCCGAGCTGATATTCAGGTCAAATGTTCAAATGTTTGCATAAATCACTGAGAGGACGCATAATATTCTTTTTATTCTGGGTGCATGTCCTTGTAGCTCTTCCGCACGAGTGCCTTTCCCATCAGTCATCCAGAGGATATCAGATGTGTTTTCCTCCAATCTCTCCGTTTGACCCCTGACCACTTCTCCATGGAAAGGCAAGAAGCCAGAAAAAGCAGCCCCCCCGAAACCCACACACCCACACCCCACCCACTTCCATTTCAGATCATATCTGTGCTCTGTCTACCTTGATGCCAGCACACCTGTTCCGTCTCTCAACAGTCAACTTAATAAGCTCCCTCTCTCATGCAGAAAAATCCCTTTAGACCTCTGCAGCACATCAGCACAGCAGAGTCCCAGCAGGGCAGAAACCGGGTCAAGCTGATCCACAATACAAAGCCAACTGGGATTGACTTTCCAATCTTAAAATGGTCAAATGCCTTGGTGACTCTATTCAAGATTACTTGCCACTCGAGGAGAGGAAGCAGAGGTGGAGTGTATGTGACGCTCCAGGTAGATGTTGGAGGTACAGTTAAGGCAGACAGAGGATTATCTTTACTCTTCTTACAGTGTCACAAAGCAAATTAAATATTTGAGAATACTGGGATAACCACACATAGAAAAAGGAACCTAACTGAACCCTAAAAAGTCAATATTTCTATTTTGACAGAGAAAGACAGAACCTGAATAAATATAGGCTCAGTGACAAATTTGTCACTCAAATAGGACATAAAAAGACCACCAGAAGACGTGGAGACAGAGATGGTCCTCTTCTATTTTGCGGAAAATAGCCTTCATTATTTGATGAAATTGTGATAACAAACCTAGAAAAAAATCTAGATTGTTATGGGTGAAGAGCGGCAATTGTGACTAGATATATCACAGCCCGTCACAGCACCAGATGCTCCGAGAAACAGTCCCATCTGCAGATACCTCACTGTCTGTAAATTAATGTTGTGAATAGTCCCGTTGCTCAACGGATGCAGTACATGACAGCAGGTCCCAAAGCAAGTGTACAGACTGTAGATGTTCTTTTTGTGAAAGTGATTATAATTAGGACTAGACCTATGTTAGAATAAAGGTTAATGCTTGACATGTGGTGGTGAGGGTTAAGATTCGGATTAGGGAATGAATGTTTTCAGTGGAAGGCATGAGTATGCTTTTGTCTTTACACACCCAAAAGAGTAAACTCTGCAGTGTTTGCTTTGTATTCTGTGGGTCAGGCTGTACTTGGGGTCCAGACATGCAGCCCAGGCACTTTTGGTCTCGTCCTGAACAGCTTCCTCACCGACCAATGATGCACATGACACCTGAAGACACAAGAACACACACATATTGTAACAGCCAATTCCGATATTGTTAAGAGTCTCTTGTCAAGGTTAAGTTGTGTTCATTGCTTTAACTGCAAGTCCTGTACTGTAAATGTATTGTAATCTGGACAAAAACAAGCACTATATTGTACAGTGAATGGCATTTCCATTATAGGAATGTGTTTTACAGACTTTTGACTTTGTACAGTATTAACACATGAGACAACCTGGCCTAAAATCTCAAGGACTCACAATTCAAGGCCACATATGTGGCATGTATCACTCACTTGGCAGCTCGGCTGACACTCTCTGAGCTGTCCCGATGTGATGAACATCTTTTCCTCAAACTATCTTCACACAAATGCTATAAATCATTGGAGACTGCTCCTGAATTTGACCCTGGGCTAGTGTGTGTTTGGGCCGCAGTGTTGAACTACAATATGCATACTATTCATCATGACGCGCAGCTGGATGGATGCTCTCAGCGGTAGAGTGAGAGAACAGGGCAATGACAGAAAGATGATAAACAAGGGGGAGATTTAAGTTATTCCAAGAATATTCCAATAGTTCCAACAGTGAGTGCAGGTATGTAGGTTTGATTTATTAAGTCAGTGCATTTATGTGAGTGGCCGTATAAAGCATGCACCTGCATAAACTGTGTACATACACAGCGCAAACGTGTGTGTGTGCATGTCAGCGTGTTGGTTGTATGTACATCTACAGTTTCACAAGTGACAAAGCTTTGATGTGGGACCTGCTGCTCAGATGATTGCTGTCTGCTTTCTTTAAGCTCCGTCTGCTGTAGAAATTCTGTTTGCAAAGGAAGGACCAATATTGGCTCAGACACAATGATATGAAGCATAAATTCATGGTTCTACCGTACACAATTCAAGTCTAAACAAGATTGCATGTGTATAAGTGTGTGTGCGTGTGCTTGTGCGTGTGCATGTGCGTGTGTGTGTGTGTGGTGTGTGTACACCTGTGTTATTATTTGTATTTTCTAGTCTAACACTTAAAGCTTTCAGAGTTCATTCAGGTTAATTGGAAATGAGGCCTGAGCAAAAATGTTTTTCCGCTATGTACACATGAAATGAAAGTATTGTAGAAGGGATACATTTTTAGTGCTTTTCCAAACATTTTCTAATGCCAGGGAACAATAAGTACTGTAGGCCAACCCCTCATAAAATAGCATCTATTCTTTACTAAAGTTGGTATTTGAAACTTTAATTTGTGAACGTTAACATTCTAAGGCCAATGCCAGAGTTCCTTTGCAAAGTGAGTTTGATTTTTACAGCTTCAAAATAACCTCTAACCACCCAGCGGGTGATGGTGTCTTTCACAGTTCCGTACCAGGTCCTCTCTAATCAGAGCGTTCAGTGACAGGTCAGGAAGGAAAGGACCGACTAAATCAACTTCAGTGTCACTTGATGAAGTCCCCCAATGTAATCTTAGCTGCAAAGGGCACAGGGATAGTATTGCACATGTGGTTGGCACAGTAATTTATTTAAATGAATATGGAAAACGCTTCATTTTGCCCGTCATTGTTAATGTGTTCCAGCTGAAAGCATTCATCAGCACACAATGTAGTGTGCAATGAAATGCAAAATCACTGTTGATTATTTTGCCGCAAACTTATCAGTGGCGTTGAACTGCTGAACACTAACTCCTTCACTGAATACTGAGCTGTATAAATTGACCTGTTACTACACACATTCTAATAAATGAATAGTAGCTTCTTATCGTTGTAAAGGAAAAAATACCCCACAATACATTTCATCTTATCTGTGTGTGTGTGTGTGTGTGTGTGTGTGTGTGTGTGTGTGTGTGTGTGTGTGTGTGTGTGCGTGTGTGTGTGTGTGTGTGTGTGTGTGTGTGCGTATGTGTGCGTGCGTGTGTGTGTTGGTGCACAAATGCATGCACCATACACTGACTTCTATTGATTGGACGGTTGTGTCGCAAACCATCTCTCTCAGTAACAGCTCCACCAGGCACTGTGTCAGTCAGCATTACAGCGGAGGAGGCTGCTATGCCCCCTCTAACTCCCTCCACCCTCGCCTGTCACTGTGTATGATGGACAGTTCCCTTCAACAGCTTCCCAGAAACACACTTACACAGACACACTCATACAATCTCTTTCTCTCTGTTCTTGTCCTTGTCTTCCTTTCACAGACGCAAATATGCACAAGTTGCACACACATGTACCCACACACACCCACACCCACACACACACACACCCACACACACAGACACATGCCGGGGCTAATTCATTATGAGCTGAATGTCTGCTTTGCAAAAGATATATAACATTTGCTTAGTCATTTAGAGTGGAGTACTCTGTGTTCTCACTAAATTGTGTGAGGGAAAAAGATAAGATGCTGATTTATCCCCAATCCAATTTCATTACAATAAAAGCCGCAGCACCCTTATGTTTCGGACAGTGAAAATGAAACTGCATCTTTGCATTACCTTCACAAGAGGGACAAGAGCACATCATTTTCAGGCTTTCTAAATTCCTCAATGTTTCTCAAATTATTATGCTGAACATCTTAATTGATTTGTGGCAATTGAATACTGATATAAACAAACATTCAAACCACAACATCTCATTGATTAAATACGAATAGAGGGGCTGTGAGATCCATCTGTATGATAATCAATAGAGTAATGAATTGCTGTGGAGCGAGGCTAATACTCTCCAGCTGAGCTGAATGTGAAAGAGGTTTCAGTGTAGCTCAGTCATGGGCTGATAGATACATGCTCGCTCTGATATACTTTACAAAACAAAGAGTTGTCAAAATAATGTACTCCCTGGTTCTCAATAGCAACAACTACTCCCACTATCCGTCTTTACTCCTTAAGTACGACCTTAGTGCTACATTACGCATCTGGTTGCAGCTTGCAGTAAAGCATCAAGTACAGCCGATATCATGAATAAAACACACGAACAAGTTCCCACATAAACAATAGAGCAGCTAGGGACTTGTAGGTCCGAATCAAACTCGACTAAATGCGCAGCTCTTGTTTAAAAACAATATTTTTTGTACCCTGCAGCCATGTTTAGATTCTTTATCTTAAAAATGTGGCAAGAATCTCATAATACTGTTACATCTTCATATCTGCTCTGCAAATATTCCATATCAGATTGTGCTGTAATCATCCTGTACTGTATTTGGGCAGTCAGCTTTAAAAGGACATGTACTTGCTACAGTGACGTTCCATCACTGCAGATTTTAATATTGTACATGTTCCCTTACAAATACCTCAAATATATACAAACAGGAACTTGTTTTAAATACCTGTAAGAATTCAAACAATGAAGACTCACTTGTGGTGTTGTGATGTAGTTGAGGAATCTTTTTGCTTCATCCTCCAGAGAATGACTCTCACCGGCCCAGGGCTCCAAGTCTATATGCCACCGAGGAGTCTGTAGTGGAGCATGCACACACACACACACACACACACACACACACACACACACACACACACACACACACACACACACACACACACACACACACACACACACACACACACACACACACACACACACACACACACACACACACACACACACACACACACAACCACACATACGTGATCATTAATAATAAAAAAGAACATGAAAATTGACAATTAACTAACATCAAAGTAGGCCCCTCAAAAGAAATCCAGTGCAAGGACAACAACAAAGGAAGCTTTATTCTTGCAGGTATTATAACCCACTTGTGTAAAGCTACTGATGGAACTAGGTCACAATGTGCTCAGTGGAGGATTTTTCCCCCACCTATGTGTTAGTGACAAATAAACTGCTAAAGTTCGTTTCCATTGTTATTCTAGTAAAATGGGGGCTGCTATGCATGCTCTTGCATTGTGTGCTGCAACGTACATACATATATATATATATATACTTTTGAAAGTCCAGCTGTGGACACTGGAAAACACAGTGCTGCTGTGTGATCACATTCCTGAAACCTGGCAGAGCTCTGCTTCATTTCTACAGGAATGTGTCTGTTTATGATTAGAGGAGAGGCAGTGAGATGGAGAGAGAAGAAAGAGAGGATCAGAGCTGCGATCATGCATTTGCTGGTTGCACAATCATTACTTGGGTCAAACACCGTGGCCAAATGTTCATTAGCAGCCCCTGTATAGATACTCCTGTGTGATTTCACGACAGAGTGCTTCCCTGTCTGGGACGTGCCTGCCTTTGTCAGTGTTTTATGGGCACTGACGTTTATTTTCAGATTTTCCATGGTAATGCACAGATAATTTTTTTTGGCTTAGCAAAGAGGATCATGTTTGGGTTTGTTCGATGCTGTGGGCACATCCGGTGAGCAATCTGCAAATGGCACTATGGCGACATCGAGTCTGTTTAGGAAAATAATCTTGTGTTGGAATTCACACCCTTGTCTCCGTGCCTCTTCTTCTTTCCCTCTCTCTACTCACAGTTATGCCCTCCAGTTTAGCTTTGTAATTGCAGGCTCCACACACTGGACGTCATAGCTCAGACACTTGTGCTTTACAATCACACTGTTGTATTCAACAAAAGTGCCGTTTGTCTGATTTGATATTTGATATTGCGTAGGTCAACTTTCATATTTAATTTGTGTAAGTAGTTTAATTATTTACATTCACGCAACATTCTTACATACTGTATAATTCAATTCAATCTTCAACAGTACAAAATCTGAGAAAAAGATGCTGCCAAAACATCACATATACACAGGTATGTGGACTTTAAATACACACGTGCACACACACACTGACACTTTTACACACTTCACATCAATGTAAACACATGCATCTATCTACTAATGCATTTTCTCTGACAGGGCTGTCTTTTATTCCTCAGTGTATATGTATAAAAACACACTTGTGCGCTCACGTACAATCTCATACATGTGCACTTGACTGTATATGTACATGCACATAAAGGCTGCAGAGCCGGATCCACCCAACACTATTCACTTTTTGGCATTCAGCCTTTTATCGATTTGCGACGTGTCAAAACATCTGACTGTTTGCCGTGCCTCCTCTCTCCATCATGTCATCCGTCTATTTCCTTTTCTCTCCTTCCTCCTTTGGCTCTAACGCTGTCTTTTTTCTTTCTCTGCATTGTTTCACTCTGTCTTTCTTCCTCCCTCTCTCTCTCTCTCTCTCTCTCTCCCCCTGTGTTTAAAATGATTGCACTTGTGATGCATGATCAACATAATTACCATGCAGGACAAATAGAGTGATGGATGTGCACCAGTGGGTTTCAGTCTACAGGCTTTGTTTTTCCACAGTTTGATAATTCTGATTTGCCTTTCACATGAGCGGGCTACAGACTTACCTTTGGACAATACATTACAGCTTAATGCTCTTGCTAACCATTGTACACACAACAGAGACCTATATCAAATAGATCTAAAAAGATTATATTTAAAATTAATTAAAGGACTATATATTATGTACTTATTTTGTAATCTTTTTTTTTTCTGATTTTGACCTATGACCTATATCTGCCTTCACAGATCCAGATCTTTGCACAGAAATATTTCTTGCAAAGGCCGAAATTGGACAAAACATCCCTGACTAAAAGAAACAGAAATATCAGTTCAGATGAACATTGCTCCAAAAATGCAGTAGTGAGACCAGGAGATGTTTGCCGCGACACAAAAACTGCATTTCAAATTAGAAGTCTGTTATCTATGCATAGACAAATAACATCTACCTTTCTGCAAAGCTCAGCTATCGGCCCCACACATCAGACTGGTACAGGTTGGAACAGGACTGCTGATCAGAGGCTAGATATTTGGGACAATGGACCTACAGGGAGGTTGCAGGGTATAAGGTGTGGTTGAATCATGGGTTGAATAGGAAGAAAAAGGGTAAAAGAGGAGACGAAAAGGACAAAGTGAGGGTCGAAATGACACACATATACAGAGGAGGTGTACATCCAAGTTTCTTCTTTAAAGACTAAAAAGCGGCAGTTGACTCAAGTCAGGTTTTTAATAAAAATCCTTTGGGTCTGCAATTATTTTCTCTTCAATTCAAGAAGTTATTTGGTGAAAAATAAATCCATCCTTTATCTAACGATTTTGTTACTGCGCTAAAACTGAGACCCAAAATAAAGATTTTGTGTGCCCACGTACGTGTTATACTATACATGTCTATCAGCACTTACTAAGTGCGCAGTCATCACTTAGCAGTGATGAGATTAGTGTTAAGCCCTGTGTTCAGTCAGGCAACAAGTCATCAGTGCCTCGGGGACAGCAGAGGTAAGCAGTGTTAATAACAAACACACAGAACATCACTCAGAACTGTCGAGCCTCAGCTGTTTGACCTTAATCCCATGACATTAGATATGACAACACTCTCAGTATGAGCATTTCAGGTAGTTGCCTTGACATGGACAACAAAGGAAATTAATGATTAGGTTGGTATGATAACACTGGGAAACAGAAAAGGCAAAATCTTCTGAAAGAAAGTTGCATGCTGAAAAATTGCACTTGCACAGCTTTTTAAAATGTGTTCTTGCTGCTGAAAATTGAAAAGTTGAAGTTTAAATGTGAATGCTGAGTGGACCTGAAGACTCTGTTTTACCTCCAAAACAAACATACTGTGTGCTCACAGCTGAGAATTGGCACTTACAACACATACAACAAGTTATCAGTTTTAGTAAAAGCACTGAACGAAGTTGAAGTGTAAGCGCTGAGTGAAGTTCAAGTATCAGTTGAAGTGAAAGTCCCAGAGGGAGTTAAAGATTGAAGTTGAAGGGCAGGTGATGAATTGAGCTGGAATGGTCCATTAAAGTGGAACACAGTGCCACTTCAGTTCAAATCTCTGTTTCCACCAAGCAGTCCTGGTTCAGTTCATTACACATTAGAAAGGCTATTTTTGCGTTTCCATTGTCAAAAGCTATGTATGGTACATAATAACAGAATACTCCGTTCCTGCTCTTTTTTATTTTTTCCCCTCTGTTGAGGTTCCTAGCACACTGATGATGATAATGATGATTATGATGTTTAGGGTTCATGTCTGTACAGGTTACTAACGCAAATAAAAAAAGATGAATAACTGAATTCATCTGAAGACAGAGTTAACAGAACTAATACTACCTCAGGGGCAATATACCTGAATTGTATTCTATTATTCTTTTATACTGATCAATTGTTGCCTTTCCTTTTCATTTTATTTCTTGAGTATTTAAAAAAAAATATATATATATTTTAATATATAAACATCCTTGTCCCCTTTTTGATCGCTCTGTTATGGGGTCTTTCAGCATGGTCTGTATGTCTTAATGGAGCTTGGTGTGTTGGCCTATCTGTGTCTCTCAGCCTGGAGTGAGAGAATTGTGAGCAGCCAGGCCAAGCTTGAATAATCCCCCGGGGAGAAGAGGATGGATGGATGGACGAGATGACTGGATAAAACAAGAGAGGACTGTCTGCCAGAACAATGAATGCGGGTGAGAAGAAGGGAGGAGTGGTGGAAGGTAAAGGGGGAGATGGACTTGAAAATTCAGGAGGAGAAAATGTACCTCACTGTGTGAATGAAGAAGAGTTCTACACTTGTACATGGATTTCCACCAAGAAAAAAAAAGCATAAAGATCGATAACAGTGTGGTGAGAGCATCTCTAAGGACACGGCCTAATCAGTGCTCGAGTAAACAAACCGGTGTATCAAGGTGAGCTGTGTCTGCCCATTTGGAAACCATAAAGGCCACGGACGGCGTGCTGCCAAGTCAACCCCGTCTGTTGGTAAAATACCAAGGTGGTTGAGTGTGAGACCCGGTGCTCATTTTTTTTGTGATTGCTCTCAGCATATTCAAGATGCTTCAGAAAAATACCACCAAGCAGTGCAGTCAAGATGTCAAAGCTTTCAACAGCTTGTGCAATATTATTTTAACCCTGTGGCGTGTCTTGAAGTTAGGAAGTGTTCTTTGACAGGCTGTATTTTCCTGACAGCTTGGGTAACAACTCAACAGAACCTCTGTGTCAAATGAAGGTCATGCATGCGTTGGACAAGTGGGCAGACAGAGAAGTTGTGGTTTAATGAAACAACAGGTGGCTGATTCACATTAGCCTCCCTCTGAGTTCTAGGAGTTGGTGAGCTCAGCAGAGAGACGATATGAGACACTAATGCTCCAGGGGGCTGTGCAAATGCGATACAGGGGAAAATGAAGAATGATGCTCTTTTTCTTCTGTGATCCTCAGAACTTTGGTGCAATGTGACATTTATCACAAGGTGAGGAGCTATCAGACAGGATTGTCAACTATTTATACTCCGTTTACATCTTCAGTCTGACACCACCTTGCACTCTAACCAACTTCCATGGCTGAGGAGAATTCAGTGTCCTCTAACCGAACTAGCTTACTCAGACTCAGACTGGCTAACTTCCGGTTTAATCTTACGCTTACTTGAACGGGGATAAAATAATTAAACCATGCGGCTCTTCTAGACTTTCCAAATGTTATTGGACCAAAAGGATCATATTCTGATAGTCAAACAAGTCATTTTTGCTTGTGGTTGTTACACTCAAAGCAAGTTATCCACCGTTTTGGAGACCCAACAGTAGCAATGGAGTAGGCTACGGCAGAGCCTATGATGTGAGTGCTAGTTTAACTAACTTGGTTGCGATTGGCCAGTGAGTGCTGTCTATGTAATCACACAACTTGACAATGGCGTTAGTCCTACCCATGGAACTGATTAGCTAATCGTTCCTCCAATACTTGCATAACTGGATTGAAAGACAGGTGAACAGTTGGTGGATATTTCACCTGATCGTTAATACTTGATAAAGATGAGGAAGGATGTTTTGGTCTTCTCCATTACGTAATGATTAGTCTGCCTGCCAGAAATGAAATGATAACAACATAAGATAAGATTTTGTTGTCCTCATTGTTGTCAACAGACTTTAAGGATGCTGTGCTCAACGTTTGCACACCACAAGTAAAAGCTTTCATTGTACGTTGAATGCATATTGTTTTATATTAGTTGGTGATGGAACAAACATTGAGAATTATGATATTAAGAGCATAATAAAAAGTGTATATTATTGAAAAGATTTTAGTGTATAATACATAAAGGATAATCACAAAGACTCAGCCTTACTAAGCTCTACTGTTCCGACTAATCTGGGGTACTGGCAGTCAGACCAGACCCAGCTGTCTCCACTTCCTGCAGTGTCATCTCTATTCCCCTGGCAGGCCTGGCTCAGCGGCCGATCCTAGCTCACTGCCAGAGTACAGTGAGAGACAGAGACGGTATAACAGAATTAAAGTTGAGGATTACACTGATCTTTTTTAATAAAGGCAGTAATCTCGGAAGAATTTAGCCCCAGTCTCAAAGGCAGAGTGAAGCTGTGGAAGAAGCCTGTGGAGGAGTGGAGATATATGAGCAGGGGGACGGAGGTTACGTTTATGTGTGTGTCTGTGTGCATGTATGTGTGAAAGAGAAATTCAAGGTTAAGACACAGATGGTGTAGATGGAGGATGAAGAGATTGTTCTCCTCTCTGTGCTGTTTTTTACTTTGTAGGAGGAATCCAACAAACCCACATCTGGTATGCATTTACCAGAGAAAGAGAGAGTTAGAAAATGGCGGAAACAATCCTAGAAATGTTCATAGTACGGTGGTGGAGTTGAATTAACCTCTGAATATTATTCAACATTGGCTTTGCATTCATGCGCCACACACATCTGTTACATTACAGCACACACACACACACACACACTCTCCTTCATTCTGCACGATACTTGGCAGTAGCAGTATCTGCCCACGTGCCATAAATTAAAGCTGATCTAAAAGCAGCGCAAGCCCATTCTAGCTCAGCACTTTGTGTCATCTTCTACATGGCAGCCTTATTTAATGTCCATCTAGCTTAAATCAAAGCTGATCTGTGAGCAGTACTTTACCATCTTTTCCACCATCTTAATGCAAAGCATTAGCTATCTGCCCACGTAAACAGTATAAAGTCTAGAGCTTCTCCAAAGACAGTGAATGGGAGATAGATTTTTGTGGGCCCATTTCGGGTTTTTTTATACCCAAATGAGCTTAGTTATGTTTGAAATTCTATAATAACATGCTATTAAGTAGGCTTAAACAGTGAGATGTTTTAGTATGTCTTAAACCTTAGTATGAAACCAATAGAAAGATTATTTCATAGTATTTACAGTGAAATATTACAATATGCAAACACTGGACACCAGCAACACTGGTTTTCCCACAATGCAATACAGTCATATCAACAACGTTTTGTCACTTGGGACCGTTTGACAAGTTGCTTTCCTTTTCAAGTAATTTAAAAAGTATCTGGTGACGCCAGTAGAGCTGAGAATGGCATAGTTTACCATGCGTCTATCAGGAAGTGACGTGGTTATTCCAGCTGAGTGCTTTCGATACTACTTTTTATTTAAACAAACGTTGAACAATAGTATACATGATGAGTATATAATGCATACAAAGCGACTTAAGACTCAACCCTTTATTCTACTGTAGTGTTCTCCGTTGTGAAACAGAATATGTACCAACTCAGAAAATTATCCTTGGTGCTCTCAGTATCATCTATAACATATTTCACAACTTGTCGTCTATGGAGCAGTTCCACACTTAATACTTGATACATCACAAATTTGAATTTTAGTACCAATATATTTGGACTGTCTTAGACCATGGAAATAACATGTATACATTTTGAAACTGCATTGTTCCCCTTTAAGTTGCAAGGACAAAACTCTCAGAAAACTGAATAGAAAAATAAATAAATAATAATGCAAGAGGCAATCAGTGCTGCTCCATTCAATAGTGCAAATTAAAAACAGCTTCCAGCTTCCAGCTTCCATGCTGTTGTGATTGCTGCCCATTTCCAGCACTGCCTTTACATTGAATGGCAAGGGTAAACAAAGACAGCCATTTGTGCACTCCGCATTAAAAGAGTGTGATGGAAAGGCATTTAAAAGTAAGACTGTGCAGACAGCAGTTGTCATTTAAAGCAAGGTATTACAAGTACATGGTATGCATGTAGCTGATAAAACCACGACAACATAAATATCTGTGTAGCTTTTGCTGTAAACATGATCTAAAATTACAGTTGTTAACGGCCTTGTAAAATATACCAAATACTGCTCACTGCTGTGTGTGGTTTTAAAAGGAAAGTCAGCTGTGTATGGTTTGGTTTGAAGCTTTCCATCAGTTTTGTGTGGTTTCCAGTTAGCAACAAGGAACAGATGCTCTTATCACATACACACACATGGATTCACACATACACAAACACGAATACACAGTGACTTGTCATGGCACATGCTGTCAACTTAAATATCTGTAGGAATGGCTGTTGCCTTGGAAACACACTCCCCTTCCATTCACATCATGGTTACCTCACTCATGCACTCATTCATGAATGCATGCAGGCATACAGATGCTCCTATTCATCACAACATGTATTGAAATGTTTATCTAGGCGTAGGAGTTGCTTGGACAAAAGGTGACACCAGGGAAAACACATCAGTGTCTGATTCGATCATATCATGTTTGAATCAGAACCCTCTTGGCCAGCTCCTCAAGAGACAGATGGGGTCTTTTTCTGATGGGGTCTTATTATTAGCAGGCTTGTGGTTAAAACTTGCATTTGTGCGTCTTGAGTGTGCACACAATGTGCCTGTCTTCCTGGACAATATCCCAGCTATGGGATCTACGTTTGATATCTAGCTAGGAAGAGCAGGGAGCCCACTGAGAGCCATATGATGTTCACTTCCTGAGATGGACAAACACCGAGAGTGAAGTGAGATGGACAAAGACAGGCAGTCATTTTCTTTCATTACTTTCCTTGCAAGTTTGTCTGTTGTTTTGTAAATTAATATGAAAATGGAAAGTGATGGTAAGGGATGTATATTCTAGTCATTTGTGAATGCTTGTGGTTGTTTTGTGAGAATAAAGTCCTGCCAACATTATTACTAAGCAGTGGTGTCTCCACAAGCACTCACACAGCTTGTGTTTGTTTCTTATTTCATCTCCCTTTCATGTTCCTTCCTCTCCATATGTTTTCTATTCTCATTATCACTCAGTGTCAGCTACTAAATAACTACTGAAGATATAGAGCGAGAGTGAGAGACAGAGAGGCAGAGAGGCGGAAACTTTCTTTCTAAAGTGTTTTGAACATGTCTTTGAGCAACAAGAAGCTCTTTAAACAATTGTTCTTGAGGTTCACTGGCCCTCTCTGTTGCTTTTTTGGGCTAAGCGGTGTCTGTTGTCTTTGTAACCAGATTCAGGTAGCTATGATGCACGTCAAATGCTACTGAAATGGGTTCCTGCTACACAAACAAACCTTGGGCTTTTTGATGACACACAAAGTGCCGTTTGCTAGAAGCAGGTATTTATGGTGAGTGTAAGTGAGTGGTAAAGATGGGAGTGAGGGCATCCCTTTTCAGGTCAATGCACTCATTCATATCAGCCGGGAGGGAGACTGAGAACTTTCTGGAATGTTCCAGACAAGGCGTCCATGTCTGAGGGGAGTATTGTGCGATCAGGACTCGGGACTTGACAATTTGACACTGACTTTTCCCCGTGTAGTGGGAGTCTTTGTCCGATACCAGTTAGCACACACAACAGCCCCACTGTTCATTCACTCTATAACATAAAGCTCATTGAGTGGCTTCTGTTTTTCCATCTACAACATATGGTTATGATCATTTTGTTTGAGGCAGGGTTTGTATGGATCTACATTTAATAGTCAGGATCAGGAGCTTTCAGGTCTCAACTCTGAAGCCACTCTAAAGCTTTTTTCAGACAGCAAAAGTTTGTCTTAAAAACACAGTTTAATTTGAGATTCATAATGTTCCTACTTTATATACAATAGAAGTAGTTGCAGCTTCTCATCAGATACACTCTGAGCTGTTTCTCTTGTTTAAAGAGTATGTAAACCCCTTGCTAAAGGCGATTAAATAGTCATATTGCTGTAAACTTTGCAGTGAGGGGGTGATTGATTATCTGAAAGGTCTCTTTGTGCTTATTCCACCCATAACTCAGCACAGATTCAGACAGGCCGGCCTGTTTTCTTTAGTTGGACTTAGATACTAATCTGGCATTGAGCAAGCAAAGCTGTGTGCCTGTGTCAAGCTGTTTACTTCTCCAGGGTGGTTGCCGTGCATGATGCAGGGTGATGTGATGTCAGTGCAGTTATATGATCCAAAAATGTAGGAAATCACAGGGCTCACAATTCCAAACGTATGCATTTCTCCGCTGTGATTTCTGCCTGGGGTTATCACACCTACAAACTGATTATTTTTCTCTTGTTGTTGCCTATTAATAAGTACTAGAAATATGTTTCACACTCTACAGTGTATGGCAATTGCATAACCGTAAAGCAATAGTTAGATATTTGGACAATATGCTTGTTTGCTTTCTTGTCCATAGTCAGATGAGAAGAACAAAACCACTGCAATATCTGTATGTTAAATATTAAACTGGAGCCATCAGAATGTTAGCCTAGCTAGGCATTAAGACTGAAAGCATTGGGAAACAGCTAACCTTGCTCTATCCAAGAGTATAAAGAAATCTGCTGACCAGCAACTCTAAATTAACAAGCTAATCATGTTTGTCTCTGTGTTGTCGCTGTGAGGTTATCAGGCAGCCAGGAGAGACTCCAGGATGTCACCGTTCTTGGCCAAAAAAATACTTTGGCACACAACCTCCCTGTTTTGGTAAGGATTAAACAAACAGGTTAATTTAGAAGTGAGAAGGGTTCACTCTACAGGTTCTTTTAGGTAGCCAGGCTAGCTGTTTCCTTTGTTTCTGGTCTTTGTGCTAGGCTAAACTAACTGTCTCCAAGATGTAGCTTCATATATACCAGACAGATGTGAGAGTTATATCATCCTTATCATCTAACTTTGTGCAAGAAAGCAAATAAGCACATTTAATCAAATGCTTGATTAAATATGCTATTCCAATAAGGGCATGGCAGGTTCACATGGCAACTAGCTGCTGCAACCTTTTCCCCAAGCTTTATATTTACATGTTAGGCAATTAAGTGACTCAAGACAAGCTACACTGACTAATGAATTCACCATGTAAGGAATAAACACATTTTTTCTTAAACAAATGTCACGCAAAACGGCTATGCATTTTTATTGTCTTGGGGACTTTAGTGGAATCAATCAGTGTGTAAATAACCCAAGTTGGGAAGGCAACTGCACTAGGCACTGTTTGTAATGCTTGACATTTTTAGCTTAAGAACAGAGAGCTGAGTGTGACCTAGGTGACATGTCAGCTTCCCAGCCGTTGATTTCTTGTGACTCCCTGGTTCCCCAGATGCCCCAGCTGGAGGTTAAAGATGTCGGAGAACTGACTCCAGTCACACCTTTGGGATTACAGAAGTCAACCTCATTCCTTCCTAACAGCCTCTCTCTCTCTTTCCCTCTGGTGTGTCGAGGTCTTTCAGCTTTTCAAGGCATGATCAAGGTCATCAGGTTTCTGCATTAGAAATTCCACTGGGGGTCCAATACTGGCTGGCAGCGTTTGGTGCAGACAGCACAAAGGGGCATTTTCGGTTCCCGCTTCATCCCAACACGGAACTAATCAATGTTCAGGAGCAAAGTATTCATTTGTAATTGCACTGATTCGTATTTAAACAAAAGTAATTAATACTTGCCTTGCGGATAAATGAACTTGGGTCCCTTCTAATTAAAAGCAATCATTTGAATTAAAGTGCAGGCGGCTCTGCCTTATTGGTGAGTTTTGGTAGAATCAATTAACAGAATCAAATATATTCTGTTCTATCCAAACAGATTTTCAGAATTACAGACGACTCAAAGGCCATAACAGTGTTTATGTAATTCCCCTCTGCTGGATTCCTTTCATTTTCTTTGTGGATGAACAAATACAAACATCTAGTTTGCAACATCAACAGGATTGTCTCTACTAAAAGCTGCTATCTCCCTCTTTAAAACAAGATAAATGAATCAGTTATTGCATGTTGCACATATTACCTTTTCATCACTGGATGATCATTTCAGTGGGCTGTCTTAGTGTTTCATGTTATGAATTTTTCTGAAACTGGGAGGCCATCTGAAAGGATGTATGGCTCCACTTATACTCTGTTGTGATCTATGTGCCGCCTGCCTGTGGGCTTTGATGATGAGTGTGTGTGACATGTGAATGATAGCTGGCCTATCTGGGAGAAATATCTGTGTGACGCTGGAACAGGGCTCAAATCTCTGCAGCGCTCACACAGTCACAGCACTGTCACTCTGAAATGGGATGTTGTGGAGAGCAGGCAGAGAGACAATGAAAGGGCTAGGTAGCAGTTTAACATGAATAATTCATTTCTACACTCATCTGGAGATGTTTGCATTTGGTTTCTTTATATGGTAGGTGATGGGAGGAGTGACTTAAGAATAATTCACTAGGTTATAACTTCGGAAAACTGAGGGATATGAAAGACCTGCAGTGTGGGACCAGGGAGTAGAAACAACAGTGAAAATCAATATTCTCTTTTTAACAGGAAGCAGTTGGACTTAAAGGAACATGATGTCTGAAATGTGAGAAAAGCCTGTCTCAATTGTTGATCTAAGCACCATTTTTTTCTTGCCAGAACTGTGTTTTTACTGGCGAGGTAAATCGCAACTTTGAAGTTGTTTGACTAAATTCGGAGTAATGTGACACTTGTTGCAGTTCACTGCTGGGTCAAGTTGGTTTCTGTTGTTGCTTTATTCGGCCAACTACACTGACACTAAGTACAGCCCATGTTTTGCTGAATAACCTGATGTAATGAAGGGATTTTGGCTTCATAAGATTGCTTAATATGATTGGATCATTTCTAAATTGGATATTTATATATCTCAGTGTTACATTATTATACTTGAATGACCTGAGATGGGAAGCAGGAAGTTGCATAACATTTAAACAACACCAGAATTCTCGAGCAACTCAGTCCCGTCACATACAGTATAACCTATTTATATAGCCCAGTCACCCAAACCCTTAAGAAACACACCAGACCCTTTAGAAGGAAAAAATAATTGGGAGCTCAAGAAAAGCACTAGAGGAGAGACAGAAGTGAAGTGTTGTCCAATGTGGACTGACAGTATATGATTGTTAATAGAGATCTAATTGGCAATGCTGATTACAAAGATGGAACTCAAATACTGCAGTTTTTATGGGAATGTTAGGACTACAAAACCTAAGTATACAGAGAGGGACGGGGCAGAACTGTGGTCTATTTTTAGTAGTGTATTTTTTGTCTTACTCACAACATGGTTGTAGGGACGACAATGTCAACCTGTTGGTAGGTCACTCTCAACAACCGTTAAATGGCCTGCTATTAAAATTAGTTTTAAACATTTATGTCCCCCTCAGAATAAGTTATAATAACGTTGGTGATCCCATGACTTTTGATCTAGCATCATCAATTTAAAAGAAATAGAAAACAAGACATTGTAGTTTAAGAAGCCAATGGTTTGAAGGTATTTCACTTAACATCAACAGCTAGCTTAGCATTAGCTCTGGTGACTGCATAAACTCACCTTCCTCACCCTCCAACTGTGAACTAAAGTGAATGAGTGAATTTTAGCAAGCCGACTAAGAAGTATAAATAAATTAGACAACTTTGGCGTGTTTCTCATCTTCTGGTGGTGCAGAACTGTGTTCCGCTGACTCAATTCCCTGCATCAAGCTAGCACGCAGAGACCAAACTGAAATATCTCCATCAAACTACCAGTAAGACGGCAAATAAGCCAAACTAATGATCAAATATCAAATTTTAGCATGCTAACAGACTAAACTGGCATGTAAGTATTGCCTACTACCTCACAATATGATATGTATCATTGCAATGATATATTGCTGTATCGATATTTTGTCCAAAGGGTTAGGGTAAGCTCCTTCTGGCGCCAAAATATTGGTTATTGCCCTCAGAAGCTAAATCACGGTTAGACCAATAAACGATGGGTTCTGGGATTGTGTATAGTAGGCTATAGATTAATATTACAGCTGCTTAACATCAGCATGTTAGAATTGTTAGTAGTCTGTCTATGCAGCCTCACACAGCTACACAGCTACAGCATATCTTATCCAAGGAAACATCAGCACTTCCCCTCCCACCATGGCAGTAGGTGAGTGTTGGAGGCATAGTCCCATTAGCATTTGACGTCATCCGCTAACTTTTTGAGCTGCCGGCAGCTTCTTGTCTTTTCCAGAGCTTTTAGTAGTTTTCAGCTGGAGAGATAGATATGCGTTGGGGTGCGTCACTGTGACTTAGGGGCAGTAGTCTGTTTATCACTGTGTAAAAGTCAGGAGGCTGAGTCATCAGTGCATGCTGTTTCTGCTCTTCTCTATCTTTCTCTCCCTTCATCCTTGCTGCTGTTGTTTGGATCAACACATTTCATGTCTGTCTATAATTTACCAACTCATCCCGTCTCGACTTTTCTCAGCAGGGAAAAAAGTCTGCAAGAGGTAAATGATTAAGGATGTGAGAGTATTTATGTGGGTGCCTGACGGGTAAGAGATTAGATTGCCTTTAGATTGGTTATTACTATAACATACCCTTAGGTCTCTCTCTCTCTCTCTCTCTCTCGCTCTCTCTCACACACACACATACACACACACACACACACACACACACACACACACGCATGCCCTTACAGCATACTGCATTACTGAGGGGGAAAGAATTTGTCAGTCTGTCCTGTCTAAATGTTTCTTAAATGCCTTTCTTAATGATTTTTCTCTTGAATTATCTCAGACAAAAGCCTCAAAGAAAAAAAATGAACTTTCTGAACTTTCAGCATTTTCAAACTGCAGCCGAGATTGTGTTTGTGAAGCAGCATTACCTTGTCATTGTTGGTATGCTGTAAAAATGTCAACCAAGTATTGTGAAAGACAAAATGTTATTTACTGATGAAATTCCACTGGCACTAGAACTATTTGGGTCTGAATCAGGACTGACACCAATAAAACTCCTTACATATATATAATGCCATAAACATGTGAAAAACCTAATCAACATTTCTTAGAGTACAGAGTGTTACCAACCACAATGCAAGTCATGAAGTTAGTATTTACCCCAATCAACCACTCTGATGGGTTGTATTGTAATGATTCACAATAATTTGATTATTATTATTATTATTATTATTATTATTATTGATTGTAGGTTTTACAGCAATATACACTTTGATAGATTGATGAAAAACAGTTAGTGTATGGTTCATGGCCTGCTTCTTTCTATAAACAGTATTGTAAAACATAAACAAATACATGGAATGTGAACATTTACAATTTCCGGATAACTGAACATCTACTGATGAAGATCATGGGATATGAAAGCTCCAGAACAACTACTCGTGAACCTTTAAGGTAAGATTGCTTTGTCAGCTGTTGTTTCAACAAGGTCACGCATAAAGTTTGAAGCTAGGTAATACTTTTATAATTCATTTATTATTATGTTGGGGTGGTTTATATAGTATTGTGGTTTTATTTGGAGCCACTCTTTGTTATTTTGGCCTTGGCTCTCCCTGAAATTCAACGTTAGCTTCCATATTTGGCAATAAAATATTGAGAATTTCAACAAATAGACTCTTCTTCATCTAGTTTTCTATCACTCCCCTTGATAAACTTGGGATTAAGTGTTATACTATTGTGATAAATACATGGGAATCCTACATTTTAGGGAATCTTCTATACTTTTAACTGATGATCTAATCAAAGGTGATTCATCAGTAATTGTCTATGAATACAGATGTGGTCACATTTTTGCCTTTACCTTTTGAAGACCATCTTTACATCTCACAACTGACACAAATTTAAAACACTTTGAGATGAATGAAACAAGATTTGACTCCTGGCGGTGCTGCGTGGTGGCAACATTTGCACATCTATTCACCTAGTGGTTATGACTGTTGCTAAACATTCCTTTAGTTTAATTCTTTTATACAGCATCTCATAAAAACTAGATAATAGTAAGGTGCAGCTTACCATTTCTGTTTATACTCTGCAGCAACATAAAACTTAGATCTTTTCACAATGTGTTGACAACAGAAACAGTTGCACAGTAGTTAACATGCCAAACACCATGGCAGGGTAATGGCAACACAAAATAACACTGAATGTTTTGAATTATTTGATCTCTTTTCGCTTCAGTTGATGCTATCCCTTTTAAATGGCATGCCAAACACCTCGACTGGGAGAAGGCATCCAGACTCTCATTCAGTAATCTCACTGTATACCAACTCAGGCTATTCTGAACAAATACATTGATATAATCCAGAAATTATGAATGTTGAGTGTTTTTATCGTAATGAACACATGGTTTTTTGTAAAGGTAATTTACCCTTGTGTTTGTGGAAAGCATCTGCCTGTGCATGCTACTGGCTACAGGACTATTTTTTCACCTTGCCCACTGACAACTGACAGCTTCTTTCAGAACGTTCTTTTGAATCCCTCTACTTCTATTCATCAGGGCCACTGGAAATGTCCTCATCTTCTTCCTCGCAGAGAAACAGTCCCGCTTTCCAGCCCATTATTTCCTCTGCTATGCATCAATGTGTGCCGAGAGGAGAGAGCGGGCTGAGAGCTAGTGAGAGAGAGAGAGGCGAGACTGAAGTTCTTACACTGAGACAGACAGGAAAGATGAAAAAGCATGAGGGAGGATGAGAGCGCAGAGAACAGGGGCGAGGTAACATGACAGCTAAAGAGCAACAGTGATCTTCGAAATGAGAGCCTACAGCAAGAAAAAGCGAGAAGAGGTGTAATTAGAAAGAAAGAGAGAGAGAGAGAGTTAAATGACTGCAGCATGGAACAGAGATTTCATCAGGGCCCCTTCAGGGTATCTTATGTGACAAATGTGTTAAGAAACAGGGAGAGTGAGCATATGGTGGTATGTAATATGGATGGTGCACAAGTGCCCATCTCTTGTTGTGGCAAAAACCCCTGCAGTTATTTTAAAACAGTATTTAAAACTCAACACTGTTGCTCCTCAATCTCCCGATGGTTTTAAGCCATTAACGATTTATGGATGAAAACTAACAATTATTTGTAGCCCCAAAATAACCAATCAATTCTTTAGAGAGGAAGAAATAGGGGACTGAAAGACAGAAGAAAGATCAATCAAGTGTGTGTGTGTGTGTGTGTGTGTGTGTGTGTGTGTGTGTGTGTGTGTGTGTGTGTGTGTGTGTGTGTGTGTGTGTGTGTGTGTGTGTGTGCGTGCGTGCGTGCGTGCGTGCGTGCGTGCGTGCGTGCGTGCGTGCGTGCGTGCGTGCGTGCGTGCGTGCGTGCGTGCGTGCGTGTGTGTGTGTGTGTGTGTTGGTGGTGGAAGGGTTGAGGGAAAATGGCAGTGAAAGGAAACAATAGGGATGGATGGGTGGAGAGATCAAATGGCAAAATAGAGGTTAGAGCAAATAGCTGAGATGCATCAAAAGCAAAAAAGAAGAGGCATGAAGAGACACAGAAACATGGAAGTGTGGGTTTTGTTAAGCTGGTTATCACGCCCTTCACAGGTCGGGGGGTCAAGCCCCTGGAGTGTGTGTATGTGTGTCGTGTATGTGGATAGCTTGCTCAGTAGACATCTGAATGGGTCTTTGTTTGACTCTGTTTAGATTTGACACCTGAAACAAAATAATATTTTGGTTTGATTTGTAATTTGGGTTAAATTTACACCCGTTTAAATTGTATACATTCATCGAAAAAAAATAAATGCAAGCAGCTTTTTATTGCCAGAAACCTTGGTTAGAAACTCTTTTTGAACTTAAAAGCATTGAAGAGGCACTCATTGAACATGCATTGATTCAGCTGCCTGTTCTTCCTTCATCACCCTCTTGGGATTACTGAGCTTTAAGCCAGCGACTCACAGAGATGGAGTGAAAGCTCCTTAATGAGCCACTCCGTCTCCTACTACACAGATTCCGGGTCAGATAACCTGACAAGAATCTTAATCGCTGCAATAAAGAACTCAGAAGTTGATGGGTTATTTAACATACCTTTCTGTGTGGGCGTAGAGGTGGGCAGCATGGTTGTGAGGGGTCCTCTCTGTCTTTGTCCCTCTTTCTAACTTGGCTGTCCTTCTTTAGTGTTCGGACGTACGAGATTCTCCTTTTAATGCTTCTGTCCTGCTCCTCTGCCTCTGGTTTAGGTCTGCTTTGTTGGCCCCAGTTCTGATTAGACTGGGTGGGACGTCCCGCGGGTGCAGGTGCTCCTCGCCAACCTGTCTCCAGGTAAACATGAATGCACACACACACAGCTGTGAGCAAAACACCCAAACGCAGCAGCAATCCCCGGGTGAGTCTCTCTGGGCCCATGTCCATCCACTATTTTATCCTTTCTGTCCCTGTGGCTCGCCAGTCCATCTCCTGAACTAGAGGTTTTGATTTCCCTTTGCTGTTGCTATCCCATTCTTCCTCTCCTTTTTGTCAAGGAGTTGCTCTTCTCTTCTCTTCTCTTCTCTTCTCTTCTCTTCTCTTCTCTTCTCTTCTCTTCTCTTCTCTTCTCTTCTCTTCTCTTCTCTTCTCTTCTCTTCTCTTCTCTTCTCTTCTCTTCCAACCTCTCCTACCCTTCAGGTCCAAAGTCCACCATTAGACCAAGAGCAGTAAGTTAATGAAGAACAAACTGCAAGAACAACCTCTGCTCACGAACCATCCCACATGTATGAGCCTGCATCTTATCCTGAATGATTTTGTGCATGCTAGTGTGTGTCCTGAGGTTCTGCATACAGATTTAAAAGTACAACGTGTGCCGCCCTCTTTGAAAACTTTGGGAACTCCTTCCTCACACTCTCAAGTCGCCCTTTTCCAAAAACACACGCCCCTTTAATTTGCTTTCTTTTTCTTTCTGTCAGGCTCATATCACACACACACACACACACACACACACACACACACACACACACACACACACACACACACACACACACACACACACACACACACACACACACACACACACACACACACACACACACACACACACACACACACGTCTATTGCTCCGCCCCCTCTCCCGCCCCACAGACTCTCGGGTTACTGTGTAACTCTAGATCTGGGCAGGGCAAGTTACAGCTCTCACCAATCAGGCTCTGCAGCTCAGCCTGCATTTGCGTGTGTTTTTTTTTTTTGCTGCAAAATGTATGAAAATGGAATATGAAAAATATTATGGTGAAAATTTGATGTGCCTCACTGCTTAAAGATTTGCATTGTTGTTTTCTTCCCACTAACATTTATTGACAACTGCTGGTAGCAGTTGTTATTTACCATACAAAAGAAATTGCACTACTTAATCATTTTACCATGTAAAATTTTACTTTTATGTTTTATTTTCTTGGGCAATAATTCTCCAAAAAGTCTGTGGTTAATTATACACAGATTAATAATCAGAGCTCCTTCTTAAGTATTTTATTGATAGTTTAGACTGAAAGAGGACACATCATTTATCAGGCCTGCCAAAGCGGATTATTTTTGGAAGGCGAAAGGCGGCGTGCAAAACGGTTTTGAATGAAATTAGGATTTGCCTGGCTTCACAGATCATCCTGACATGGCTAAATTTCAGAAAATAAAAGCTGGATAATTATATATAAAGACTGCCTTCTTTCTGCTGTTCAGAATCAACAACAGTCTTGTGTGTTTGGATACTAACTCATAACTAGCTCTCTACTGCCCTCATTGTATAAAAAAATACATCTCCTGCCTCTCTAACAATAAGTACATGCTGGTATCTTCTGCTCAGTCTCACGATTTGTTTCCGAGGACAATAAACACACATTTTTGAAAGAGACAGTAACAGGGTGAAATTCTAAAGGATATCTTATGGACATAAACATATACCTATACATATTGGCTTTGCTTTGTGTGTATGCATACGAATACTATGGTGGTAAATTACAACAGTAATGAGGCTAAAAACCCAATAATACTGGTGCTTCTGGTCTAAATGGATTCACTGTAGCAACCTCCCAGGTAGTTAGTTGTGCAATAATCCATACATCAGTCACAAGTTATCAACATTTATTTGCTACATATTTTTATCCATCCATCTATTTATTTGACACGTTGCAGAGTTTGTGGAGTTTTCCTTGTACAGTAACAGTCCCTTCAGAAAGTGTAGGAATTAATTTGCCATCCACACAGAATCAATCAAGTCTATCTATCTCTCTCAGTTCTGGTAAGTCAAAAAAGGAATGAAATAAATTCCAGACAATCTCTACTGCCATCCAGTGGTTAGTCATGACTTTATCACCTCCATGTGGAATGTTTATTCATTCATTCATCTTCAACCGTTTACCGATCCCAGCTGACATCGGGCGTGAGGAGGGGTACACCCTGGACAGGACGCCAGTCTATCACAGGGCACATAGAGACAAACAGAGACAGACAACCATCCACACTCACATTCACACCTACTGGCAATTTAGAGTCATCAATTAACCTAACACGTGCATGTCTTTGGACAGTGGGAGGAAGCCGGAGAACCCAGAGAAAACCCATGCAGTCACGGGGAGAACATGCAAACTCCACACAGAAAGGCCCCAGGAACCGTCTTGCTGTGAGGCGACAGTGCTAACCACCACATCACCGTGCCACCCCATGTGGAATGTATTACAACAAAACATGAGTGTGTGAATGCCTGAAGTGATGTAGGTCAAATGGCAATTGAACTGGTAACGGTACTAAAAGCAATAAACTGGTTGAAGATTCATCCTAAAATAGTAACATTAAGCAGTGCAATGATACATTCAGGTTCAGTGGGATTTGCTGTGTGTGTGTGTGTGTGTGTGTGTGTGTGTGTGTGTGTGTGTGTGTGTGTGTGTGTGTGTGTGTGTGTGTGTGTGTGTGTGTGTGTGTGTGTGTGTGTGTGTGTGTGTGTGTGTGTGTGTGTCTGTGCACAGTGTGTGCCGGAAGGTCAGTATGAATCATTGTTTCTGTTGTGTTCCTACACGCATAGAAATACAGATTTTAGCCTGAAAAATTAGCAGATGTCAGACATATGTATCCTAGACAATGAGAAACTGTTTTTGTTGTGGCTGTTTCAGATTTAACCCAGGAGATTTTCTCTCTCTGTAGACGTAATTACACATATTGCAGTGATTTAACAAGATTTGGCCAAAATCTGCTGCCACGTGAAATGTATTTGTGTTTGGCCACCTTTTTTTCTCTGCTCTCCTCTCCTCCCCTCTCCTGCATACTCTTCTCTCCAGAGAGCAAAGATCTCTAATCTAATCCATTGGCTCAGCACAAAGATCTTACACAGGTCAGGCAGAGGCCCACTGTTTAGTCAGTACATTGACCAAATACCTTTAAGGACTCTGTCCTACTTAGAAGTTAGATACTATTTGAATTTAATGACGAAAAATATTGGCAGAAAAGCCTTTATCATCACACAGAATGTGTCTAAAACACAATATATCAGTAGCAGATTAGATATACTTGTTTTTGAGTAGTATTATTAGCCATGGATAGACTCCTACATACTGTAAAACTGTGTTAGAGGCTAAGGACAAAAAGTAAACCAAGCCTACTGGGAATAAGGAGTGGAGGGCAGAGCGACAAGCCAATGAAACGACAACGAAAGAAGTTTAAATCCAGCATTGGCTCACACAATGAGTGTTATTAAATGCTATAAAAAGATGCAAGGTGAAGTTTACAGATTAGCAAATTCCTCCTCACAGTGCAGGTGGGATTTACTTGACACTATCTACAGCAGGGCCTCTGATATATGCTGTGGTTTATACAGGTTTCACAACACATCAAGGGAAACTAGATTAAACTGGACTGAAATAGGTTAGTCTCCCCAGTGACATAAAGTTCTCTTTTTCCTGGCTGTAGAACACACCGAGACATGGACAAATTGCTCAGTGGGAAGCAGCCAGTTGTGACAGGAGCAAGTGAACGTTACAGTGTTTGCTTTCAGCCGAGGCCCAAACACACACACACACACACACACACACACACACACACACACACACACACACACACACACACACACACACACACACACACACACACACACACACACACACACACACACACACACACACACACACACACACACACACACACACAGATAGTTCACAAATTCTGATGACAAAGGTATGCATAGATAGGCCATATCGTTGTAGTCTGATCAGAAACAAGAAAAACACAACACTTTAATAACACTAAGTCACAGATTGAGGCAGTAACTGTAGACTTAATAAGAGTAGTACTGTATCTGAGGCTGTAGAACAAATCTTCTTTCTTACACCTTCAATAAACAATAGTGCAAAACATGTGCAAAATGTTTTACGGGCGACCTCTCAATACCGTAAAAAACAAGTGAGGAGGTGGACTTCGGGTGACGAATAGTGTAAGGACAGAGACTGAGGTTAAAGGCTGCAGGGAGTTGTGTCAAAACACAGCTCTTCATAAAATGGATCAAACTCCAAGGGGCCACAAAACCCACTGTCAACAGCACGCACTGGATTTACTTTTCCTAAATAGCTGTTTTTCCTGATCTAGCTCATACACTGTTATAAAGAATAGCTTATGATATAAAAGATAGAAAAGAAAATACAACTTGGGTCTCTAACACCATTGCCTAGCATGACATGTGGATTCTTGCGCTGTCAGATTCATGGCAACAACAGCTGTTTGTGCCATAAAAAAAATCTTTTAGAATCTCCACTTCCTGTGAAACCCAACCTTTTGCCATAGAAAAGAAAATGGAGCTCATAAAAGACTGAAAATCTAACCACATTCTCATTGATATTGCGTTACAGTATTTGTTTATGCTTACGGTAATGTTACACCTGAAACACTGAATTTCGTGAAGGAGACCCTTTGTTTATTTCGAGCATCTACACTGTCTGCATGAATTACACCTATATACCTTTTGATTATTTCCCGTCAGACGAGGTGGAGCAGATGGCGCGTCTGCGCGACTGCAAAAGCAAACACTCTCATAGTTTGTAATCCTGCTGAATCCAGCCGAGGCGAGGCACAGTAAGTCAATACAGCCACTACTGCACAGGTCAATCATTAATATAAGGCTTCAAAAACACTTCCTGACGTGGTCTTTTGTGTGTGTGTGTGTGAGTGAGTAAGCTGGGATGACAAATGTGGTAAAGGACAGTGGCACTGAACTGCATCTTTATAACTAAACACAAATGTATGCACACTTTCATGGATTAGATATGCACACAAATCCAGAGGCCAGGTTTGTACTGTACATTCAGGCTAAACCTGTGTAGCATAAATGGTCCGGAAAGGTCTGATTCACACTTGAAGACTAAGTAGTGCAGTAACAAGCACTGCTCATCAAGCCGCACACAGACACACACACACATACATACATGCGAAAATACACAACTCAGGCCAGTGTTTAACGTGTGTATCAAGTTTCTTGATTAGTTGATTAACAAAGCATTATTGTAATCATTCAATAGTGATAAATGCCAAATATTTCATGATTCCATCTTCTATAATTTCAGAAATTACTGCTTTCCCTTGTCTTAATTAGCAAACTGAATATTTTGAGGGTTTGGATTTTTAATTTGACAAAAACAAAGCTGTTAATAGATGTAACTTCGGCCTCCAGGGAATTTTACTAGGAATCTCTTACTATTTCCTAATATTTCACAGACCAAACGTTTAATCGTTCTATCAAGAAAATAATGGGCATAATTGTCAGGGGCATTTATAGGAGGTGGCCTATGGGGGAATCTGATTGGCCACCCCAGTAGAGAACCGCAGAACCATCGGCGATCAATCTCGGCAGAGGTTAGTGTCTGTAAGAGGCTGTACCAGGTTCTGGTTTAAAGGTGAATTAATTAAAGTGAATATGTTGATATCATGAAACTAGATGATCTAACAATCCATTGGTACCAACAATGTCATAGCTTGTTGTGAAGTGGGTTAAATAACGCTCCAAAGTAAGGCTAAATTCTGACGGGGTAAAAACTGCCATGGTCCCTTTCAAAGGGGTCCCTTGACCTCAAGATGTCTAAATGAAAAAGTTTTATGGGTACCCATTAGTCTCCCCTTTGACATGCCCATGTTATGCAAATTCCATGAAGTTTTGCCTCATGCAGAACTAATGTTACTTGAAATCTATTCTAAAATGGTTCAACATTGTTGTTGAAATACATTGATTTTCATGAATAATGAATGCTTTTAAACCGCAACTAGAAAAAAGGAAACAAACAAAGCAAAGATCATACTCTAATCTCTGTACCGCACCATATGATCTACTCATTTTTGTGCCACCTCAAAATGAGAACTGGCCTCAGCCTGGCCGCCCCAGTGAAAATTGTCTGGCTGTGACACTGAGAAGTATGTATATCAAAATGAGTCTAATTATGTTACATTTTTTTTAAGATGCACAGCATTGTCAACCAGAAGCTATTCCATGCATCTAAATTAAATCTGCAGTATAATTCATCTTCATTCATTCATTCTTCAACTCTCAGTGTCAGAGTTTTTAAAGCAAATATGTGACTCTCCTTGTGCAGAAGAAGGGTATCATGCAACCTCCTGTTCCCACCAGTCAACAATAAAAATAGTCATAGATGCAGTTTTGGTTCAGAGTGAGTGAAAGAAAGGGACAGAGGGGACAACAGTAAGGATGCAGCATATTGTTAGCTTAAGGATCAACGGCGACCTTGTGATGATTCCGTTCTCAGCAGCTCATTACCTTTACGCTTAAGTTGTAAACGCCAGGCATGTTTACGACAGCTGCTTGTTTCATCAGCTTTTGAGATGACTGATCCTGACAGGGCTCACACCTCAGAAGAAATTTCGCTCCATGATGTCAGAAGCCCAGTGTTGCCCTTTGGCATAAACAGCTAAGCTTCTAAACTGATACAATACTAGAGCTGGTCAGCCCGTGATTACTAAAAATAAACTCTAAAGTGTCTTCATATGTGCTGTGTTTTAAATATTAATAACCTGGCTTTCACTGAGAAAAACACCTCCATGATTGCTCCTTTGTCTGAGAATGGGTGATGTAATCAAGGGGTCCATTTGTCATCAATCAATCAATTTTATTTTTTCACATACAATCATATAAGATGCAGTTCCAGTGAAAAGTAATCCTGCCAGGTCCTTAAAATTATACATTCAAAAGGGTTTAGATATAATAAGAATGACTCAATAGAAGGACCACAAATTCGCTTGAAAGAATACAATTAACATAACTTACAAACACAACTTTAGAATTCATTAATTCTATTTATAGACAGAAGTCAAAATGAATGCACTCTGAAGTTTTCGAGGAACAGTATATCTGTCATTGGGAAACATCATCTGCAGCCGGAGAGGAGGCCCCAGTACCCCCCCCCCCCCCCCCCACACGGTTGAAAGTGGACCCCTTGAGTGTGTGTGTGTGTGTGTGTGTGTGTGTGTATGTATGTGTGTGTGTGTGTGTGTGTGTGTGTGTGTGTGTGTGTGTTTGTGTTTGCGTGTGTGTGTGCATTGGCGCCCCTCCTACACTATTCCGCTCCGTGAAAGCCACACTTTATTTGACGTTGAAGCGCTCAGGATCCGCTGCCCGCCGACGCACCGGGAGCCTCGACGCACAAACTCACCGTCAGAAAATGACCGTAGAGAGGATATTCGACGAGCTCGGACATTTTAAAAGGTATCAAAACCTGCTCAGTTGGCATCGGCACATTTCTATTATGGTGAATTAATCTGGGGGTGCTTTTTATGGCATCACCAACAGCTTATATCTTTGGAATACTAACTCAACTTCTCAATGTGGTTATTTTTATTCCATGTTAAAAATGCGTTTTTGAAAACAAACACCAGGTCAGAGCCTAAACTCCAAAATAAAAATCTATTTTTTCACCTCAGAGGAAGTTGTGTGTCCTCTTTGTAGATTTTTGAAAAATAACTAAAGTAATCATTGGAATTGTTATTAGAATCATCTCTCTTCTGAAGTCATGTGATTTTGTATAAATGTCTTACATTTCAAGTGCTCTCAAATGTTAAAAATGAAAAACCAGAATGTAACTGTTTAGCAGATTGTCCGATTTCCACCTTTTGTAGTAATAAAAACTTTTTGTTAATTAGGCTTTCTGGCAAAGAACATGTTGAATGAGTATGTTTTTTGTGCAGTTTGATCGTTTTTGTTACTTTTCCCCCCACCCAACGTTTGTCTCCAAAAAAAAACCAATTTACATTCAACACATGTTAATGTCAAGGGTGAGATCATTTCACTTCAACACAGTCCAAATTGCTATTAAATCCAATGTGGTGTGTGTTGTGGACTTGTGATGTGGAGCTTTATAAAACAGTATCACAAATATATATGTATATATATATTTTTTACGAATAATGAATTAACGAAGAATTAATGAATGATGAGTTGTTCAGGAGGCCTTTTTGCAGTTATCTGTTAAATGGTAGACCTAAAGGATTGATGCCAAGTCATTCATCATCTCCTCTGTCAGCATATTTTTTATGCGTTTTCTTTCTCTGTAGATTTCAGGCATGTCTGTATTTTGCAGCAGTCTTCCAGTCCATAGCCTGTGGGATCCACTACCTGGCCTCTGTCTTCTTAGTGCAGACGCCAAACTTTGTGTGCAGTGTGCCCGGGAACATCACCGATGTGCTATATGGTAACCTGACCGGCTCTAGCCTGGAAGAAATCCTGCCCATCTTTAAGTCGGGGACTGGGCCCTTGGTGGTGAGGACTGCAGAAGGGGAGCAGTGGGAGCTCAGCCGGTGCCGCTGCGCCCTGCGCATCAACCCAGGTTACTTTACCTACAACTTTGACGGCAACAAAACAGTGAAATCCTGCAATGAGAACTTTGTTTACGACATCAGTGAAGTTCAGCAAAGCATAGTGACAGACTGGGACTTGGTGTGTGAGAAAGAGTGGCTGGCCAAGCTATGCCAGCCCACCTTCATGATGGGGGTGCTGATCGGAGCGCTCATATTTGGGGACATTGCCGACAGGTAAGCAGGGGGCAGCAGGGTGGAGTAAGAGGTAGTGGGTACTTTCTTGGGAAATGAAAATTTCGCACAGGATAGAGATAAATGATGTCATGCAAAACATATGAAGCTGAGTTTCACCATATAAGGAAGTTCTTTTCATGTGTGCATGGACACAAAAGCACAGCTCTCATGCTCAGTGTTGATATGTGAGCACAGGACTGAGTTGCCTGCTGAGCATGGAGGGATGACGAGAGTGACAGTCAGGCAGGAAAAGTGGATGGTTGGTGAGGATGATGCATGGGATTAAGGGATGTTGGACAAGAAAGAAGAAGAGATGAGAGCAGCGGGGAAATTATTATTACAGTTTGGACAGATCAGCGGACACGGCCAAACAGTTCTGACCAAAGTGACAGGACTTACTTTGGTCTGATAAAGTCACTTGCTCTGATGCCTGCCAACCGTCTTATGAAGTAAGGATTAAGTGCTGATACCAGTGGTTATCGGCCTGCCTTTTGTCATGCTCCAGGACAACAAAGCCCACCCCCACGATGTCCCAAGGTCACACATACAACTATTTGTTCACAGCAAAATAGCTCTCCTCTCCAAAAACAATATTAAACCCAAATATAGGCTAAAGGGGTAGCCCCACTATCAAACTCCAACCATATTAGAGACACGCTATCACGCTTCCCTCGTTGTTTTTCTGAGCACCTAACCATTTTTTAAGTTTACTGGAGGGAGGGAAAGGGCTGGCTGGATTTTAAACTTTTGATTTTGCGGTAACTTGACAGATCAAACATTTTTTGCATTGTCGGGAGGGCTTAGTAAAATTTGTTTTTGACCACTATGTCAAGGGATAATTAGGAAGATAAAAAAATAAAACGATTATGTGACTTACAAATTCAGTATAACAACAAATTATTCCAACAGATTCTTTGAAGGTTAGAGGGCTCCTTTTGTTTAATTGCCTTTATGGGCTAAGCATTGTGAAAGTATTGGTCCCCATGGGTCACTGTGAGGTCAGGTTTTTCTCATTAAAGTTACATTGAGCAGGCAAAGAGGTGCTTGATCATCTCTTCCACCTTCAAGGCAAAGCCATCCCATGTTTATGTTTTACTCTAAACACAGTGCTGGAGAATATCAAAGCAAATCTGTAAGGTATGAAGTGAAGGCTTCATCACCCAATGCTGCAAAGCATAGTTTACTACAAAGTGGGTCAACCTTGGTGCTTAGAGAAATTACATATTTTTTGTGTCTGCAACTTCATTCAAATATGTTATATATGCCATGCAATGTTACATGATAATATTAGTCTATTAATACATTGCATTACAGCATTATAGCAACTGAAAGTCTGAGCACAAGTCTGACAATTAAATGATCCTTTATTGAATGCATTGCTTACCTGCTAACTCGTGTTAACTCAGTTACTTTATCTATGTCAATATCTATCTTTTCCCCTCTATCTCTTCCTCTACCTGCATTGGGTGTCTCTCTCCTCCAGAGTTGGTCGTGTGAAGATCCTGATGTTCACCAGCTTGTGTCAGTTTGGTTTCGGGGTGGCTGTAGCGTTCTCTGGAAACTACTATCTCTTTATGATCCTCCGCTTCCTCCTCGCTATGGTGAGTTCAGTGTGTGTGTATGTACTGTATGTGTGCTTGTGTACTGTATTTGGTTGTGTAGCCTTGTGCGTCTGTGTTCTTGCATGCCATGCTTGGTGCAGTTTGGGGAAATGAAAAATCAGTGAATGTATAATGATGTAAGAGCATACCAAAAGAAAGTAGGTGAGCAACTCTGATATCAAATTCCAGAGACCTCTAACAATTTTCAAAACACAGTGAGTCATTTAAAAAAAAGTCTCTAACACTATTAATACTTGCATCCAAAGCCAGTATGGGTTAAGTGAGGTGATCCTCCTCTCTGCTCGTAAACAAGTGTGCTTCTTCAGGTTCATCATGTGTCCAGTTTCTAGACTTTTTTCTACAAAACTTGTAATTTATGTTCTATATGGATACCACCCAAATAAGCTTTGGAAAATGATTTACTTATGACTTATTTTCTCATAAAACAAGGTAATGCAAGATATCTGCAGACCCTAATTGCTTACATTTTTTCACAATCAAGACAAATTGTAAAAGTATGATGTGTTTTTCTGCATGTCAGGCATACATTTGTTTGGGTATTTGTGTGTGTGTGTGTGTGTGTGTGTGTGTGTGTTTGTGTGTGTGTGTGTGTGTGTGTGTGTGTGTGTGTGTGTGTATGTGTGTGTGTATGTGTGTGTGTGTGTGTGTGTCTGTGTGTCTGTGTGTCTGTGTGTCTGTGTTTATGAATGTGTAAATTCACATTTACGTCTGAGATGACAAACTTTTAGGTAAATGTCTGAAATGTAAACATCAGACTTCTTCCAAAGTAAATCAGATCCTATGCTGTTAAGGGTCAGTTGGTGCAATAGTCAAAGAAACTGAAAGCCCCATAACTTTCATGTTAAAAGTTGGCAATTATAAAGAACTTACGGGATAAACAGTTCTAGAGCAAGTGTCCTTAATCTATCTTTTTGTGTTTAGTTTGTGCACATCGGTGTTTTTGTGTACAGGGTAATACATAAAACGTGCATAAAACAACATGTTTACTGAGCAAAGGAAGGGAGTCAATACGGTTAGGGTTGTTCTGCATGGCTGTAAAGTTGAGCTGAAAGAGCACTCAGAGTTTGTCCACTGTTTCACCCCTCTCCGTCTTCTACCATCCCCCCAGCCAGTCTTCCACAGCTACAGCTGTTGTTTTTCACATGGAGTGGACACTAACACAGGGCAGACCAAGCAGGGACTTAACACCTGATTATTGCCACATACATTACACTGATATATTTTTAAGGATATCCAACAAAGAAAACAACATTAAACGTGTTTATTTGTAAATTGCAGGCATTTCAACATGTAACTAACTTATAAATCTTTCTGTGATTTGTTTAGGGGTACTTTATATGCATGTGAATAGAAATGAGCTGATCTAGTGAACAGCATGAACATCTGAGGCTTATCACTTTAGCGCAAGACTGTGTAACCTTTGGAAAACAAAAGGATAGATTGTTTCTATCACAAATGAAGACTTCATAAGTTAATTCGTAAGTGATAATCCACCCTTGCTCAGTTCAGTACACTTTAGGGGTCATGCTGCCACAGTCTGATTTGGTGTTGTATGACCAGCAGTTTATGAAGGCTAATGTTAGCAAACATTAGGTAGCTGTGTAACTGTCGGCTGACTTTATGATTTTTTTTCTGTTTGTGCTACTCTTACATTTAACATTAAGCTTTATCATACTGACAAAAGGCTCATGCAATGCGGTTTGCAAGCATGTATATTATTCCATCATTCATTCCTCCTCCATCTCTTTTGTTTCCTTATTTTATCTTCCATTCCTCCTTTCCCCGTTCTCTGTTTATCTGTGCCCCTCCAACCTCCAACCCATCTTCCCATTTGGCAGGTGTCCAGTGGCTACCTCGTGGTGGTGTTTGTCTATGTCACAGAGTTCACTGGCATCAAGGTACGCACATGGACCTCCATGCACGTGCACGCTGCCTTTGCTGTAGGCATCATGGTGGTGGCTCTGACTGGTTACCTGGTGCGTGTCTGGTGGATCTACCAGATAATCCTTTCCACATGCACCTCGCCCTACCTGCTCTTCTGCTGGAAGTTCCCCGAGACTCCCTTTTACTTGGTGGCCAAGGGACGTTACAAGGAAGCTCAGGCCCTGCTTGACTCAATAGCCCGCTTCAATGGCCTTGAGTGTCGGCTGAAGGTGCAGGATCTCCTGGAGCCAGATGAGACAGAGAATGGCATAGCTCTGCTGGAAGAGGCAGAGGAGCGGCCACCTCAGTCCGAAAAGAAGCTGTCCATCCTGGATCTGTTCGGCAGCTGGAGGATGGCGGGCCGTACGTGCACAGTGTGGTCAATTTGGTTCATTGGCAGCCTGGGCTATTACGTCTTCTCTTTGGGTTCAGTCAACCTTGGAGGAAACCAGTACATTAACCTCTTCCTTGCTGGTAAGTGATTGGCTGATGAGTGTGAATGTGCATGAAACAAGGAGGGAAATAGTGTTACTGCAAAACTATACAATAACATCCTGCTCAGGTCATCCAATCGTAGATATACTATTTGTGTTTATAGATGGATTGTTGACAGCTAACTGCTGTACTACTTTACAATATGTGAGTTTAAATGCAGAGTGTTTTGTGTCTGTGTTTTTGTGTATTTTTATTTATGTTGGTGTGTGTGCAGTGAGTAATGTTGAACAGGAGACTTACTATTTAAAACTGTATGGAGAATCTCAGCTTTAAGAATGAACTCTGTTTGCAATATTTGAGCTGGACATTATAAAATAACATGTTCATCTTTGGCTTTGTTTACTGCTGTTTTTGATAATGTAGCTAGTCAAATTAGCAAATGAGCAATTGAAATAACAGCTCTCCATCTTAATAATTTCTTTGTGTTTTCTTTTCACCTGCTAAAGAAAATCTGATTCTAATGAAAGAGAAAAAAAATTAAAACAAATCAAGAAACGATTTACTGGGTTTCCTCAGGCAAATATTATTTCTCCATGTGGTATTAGTTATGTCTAGGAATGCCATTTTATCAATTCAGCATGGAATTTACTTTGTCTTTTTTCTTCTTTTTCCTAAACAGAAAACAATGATTTGATGTGCATCCTTTAATGTGCAGTAGGAACATTTATAATCCCCTCTTATGTCATTTATACAGTGGAGCACATTTGGGAGACTCAGCTTCACCAACATTGCAGATGCCAGCTATTTAAGTCTCCTAGATAGAATGTCTCGACATCAGTGTGATATCTGACTGACACCTGCTGTGATTGGTTGTTTTCAGGTGCAGTGGAGCTCCCCTCTTATCTTGTTGGCTGTTTTGCAATGGACCGAATTGGTAGAAAGAAAACTTGTGCTCCAGCACTGCTCCTGGCCGGGGTCGCTTGTATTCTCATCATTGTGGTACCTGCTGTACGTACTGAATGTGTGTGTGTGTGTGTGTGTGTGTGTGTGTGTGTGTGTGTGTGTGTGTGTGTGTGTGTGTGTGTGTGTGTGTGTGTGTGTGTGTGTGTGTGTGTGTGTGTGTGTGTGTGCGTGCGTGCGTGCGTGCGTGCGTGCGTGCATGCGTGCGTGCGTGCGTGTGTGTGTGTATGTCTGAATTGACAAGTAAATTGTGTTACAATCTGTCTAGACCTCTTTGAGTTTACTGTCCTGACATTACCCCCGGCCACCGGACCAGGCTTAACCTAGATATACGACACAGGTAGTTTCCAGTATATGCACTCCGAGCTCTGGCCCAAATTACTACTTCGTATGAATGGGTTGGCAAACAGCTGCTACGTGATGTCCTAGTAAACATGACTGTTGACATTGAAAGCAATTCGGACCAGAGCAGTCAACAAGCATTAGCTGAAAAATAGCAGCATGGAGACAGAGAACAGAGAGTGGTCTATCTAGCTATCTTTTCAGCAGACTTAACTCAACTCAACTAGTTCAAAGGTCTCTACCCAGGCAAGATCTTTCTATAGATCTTTGCACAATCCGATTTGTCCTGGGCCTGAGTTTCTATCACTACTTGTGATAGTGTTTCTTTTCACAAGTTTCTGAAGACTTCTTATATAATCCTTGCAGTCATGCTCTCTAAGGAGGTGCTGTTAATAGCTGCTTTTGAATGCTGTGTATGTCTCCGTAGCTGTTCTGTAGTAGTGAGGGAGTTACAGTAATAGCTCTCTCAAGCCTAACATTTATATTTAAGTCAGTGACTTCACTTACCTCTATCTGTATTTTGTTCAAACAGAACCACTAAAGGTTTTTCTAAGCACTACATACTGTTAACAACCAAGCTTTTTAGCAAATCAGGCATCTGCAAAAGATAAAAATAAAACTCTTCAACCACCACTGACCACTTGTAATACAATTAGATTACCAATGTTGAGGCTCATAGAGGACAGAGGGCTGTTTCATGCAAGCAGCCCTGTGTGTGTCATGTTGCATACGTCGGTTATCACCACTGATGTTAGAAAAATGAATTAATAAACGTGTTTATTTCCAACACTAGTATAGTCAAAAACAAAAACGGTTAGATTCAGGCAAACAGCTTTCAGTGAATGGAAAGAATCACCTCATACACCCTCCTTCTTCTCTCTGTGTATTTTTAGCGTTGTAAGTCCAGGTGTTGTTGTTGTTGTTGTTGCTGAGTTATAGTTCTGTGTTAAGTTTATGTTGTGTTTGTAAGAGAAACGCTGGAGCTTTCATGTGATGAAATTAAGTTTGTTCTCTTCTTTAGAGCTTGACTATTAGGGGAGTCAGTGGTCTAATGAAAAGGTCAAAGGTCAAGTCTTTTATTTTTGTGTATGATGACCTCAGCTGTAATATTATCTAGATGATCAAGGTTCCTACTGTACATTTACCCTTCAGAACAAAATTATGTGTAAAAGAGCACGTTCCTGTTTACTTTACTATGAAGCATGGAATAATCATGGGACGTCTTCTTTCCACAGGACATAGAGGTACTGGCCATCGTTCTCAGTATGACAGGGAAGTTTGCCATCGCCATTGCCTTTGGACTCATCTACCTGTATACCTGTGAGCTTTACCCAACCATCATCAGGTAAAAGCAAACAAAATTTAAGACATACAGCTCATCCAAACATAGAATATTGGGACTAGAATCATTTGTATTTGTCTTTTTAGAGGGTTTTTTGTAGAAGAAAATGCATCAATTTATCAGGAATAATAGCCCCTTTTGTCCTTCTAAAACACATTGTCTACTGCTGTTAGAGTACAAACAGTGTTTTGCAATGTAAGGACATAAATAATCAAGAAAGGAAGAGAGACAATTTTACTTTTTAGAGACAATTCAAGAAACATTATACATGGACAGTCATCCCAGTGTTTTCTGCACAGCTGCAGATACGATACAGTTTAAGTAATGTTGCTTTTCAGTAATTGGTTCCTGTTTATATTGGTAGTGGTAGGCCTTGAGTCTGTACCATGACGTAACTGAGTCTGTGTTCTCTAAAGTTGTTGACTTGGTGTCCCTCCAGGTCTCTGGCAGTGGGTAGTGGCAGTATGATGTGCCGTGTTGGCAGTGTGGTGGCTCCCTTCTGTGTGTACCTGGCTGATGTCTGGCAATACCTACCTCAGGTACAGTATAAATGTTATCTTTTGGCTGGTTCTCTCAGGACAACAGATGATATTGAATGGCTAATTACCTCATCCACTCTGTCAGCTTTGCACCCTGTTCCCTCTCGTCATAGTTTATCTACAAGGATATCCAGGCAATAAATCTCATTTTAACAAATTTATGTTTTCCTTCATTCATCACGACACTTGTGTAGCTCATCGTGGGTATCCTGGCGTTCATTATCGGAGTGCTGACATTGTTGTTGCCTGAGACCCTGGGCAGGCCTCTAACAACCACTTTAGAAGAGGCTGAAGCTCTGGGAAACAAGCCCAGCAAGAAGAACTCAGACAGGTTGGAGATGAATCGACATGAAGCCAAGGACTGAGTTGCACACTACTGGAAAACCAGAGGGACTGATGCACAGAGAAGCTTTGGAGGAATAAAATTGAAGGAAAAAACAACTGCCAAAAAAACAGATGGTAACATCATTGATTTAGTGGATTGTTGCAAAGAAATGATAGAGGATAACATTTATCAGAACTTGTTGATATGATGTGTTTGTTGACAAGTGACCAACAGTTCAGTACTTTAAGGGTCCTGAGACATTACACAAAACCTACAGTAATGTAACAGTCAGTCACAGATACGGTGCAATCACAGCAGTCCGTTAATTTATGGTCAAGAAAATCATGTGTGCGAGTGTGTGTGTTTGTGCGCGTGCGTGTGTGTGTGTGTGTGTTTATGTATGCATGTGTTTCCAAGACCAAGGAAACATGAAGCATGTAAAATGATAATTTCAGTTTATGACTAACTTTGTCATTTGGCCCATTATTTCTATTAGTTATGATAACTCTGCTCATCAAAGTAATTGCTGAGATTTGGGAGTACTGTGACATAGCAAGAAACACCAGCAGTGAGGTCAGACAAGTTGTAAACAAGCTAACAGTTTATCCAAAGAATCTGAGACACTTTAGTGCATTTGAAGGTAAAACCCAAAGGTAGTGTTTTAGAAATCAGTATCAATACCTCTGTGAACAGGAAAACTGTACGCACACACCTACAGCTTGCGCAGTAGGTCTAAAGTTGAACAAGAAAAACTGATGGATGTTTACAATGGATAGTTTGGGTAATAATTGTACTGTGTGCCATTTTTGTTTTAGTTTTTTTTTAATATTATCTGTGAATAAAATGTCTATAGGACCGAAATGCGAAGATAAGTTGTAATAAACTGGGATGATACTAAATAAAGTGAGCATGAATATTTGAGTGATACAAAAGTCAACTCCTGCACTGCGATTTGGTTTCCTCTCTGAAACAGTAATGCTAGGCGTAAGACATGGCTGTGTCTGTTTTTCTGGAACGTATAGTATTAAAGCATCCAGATTAAATGCTAATCTGAACAGTGCATGACATCTCATTTTCATGATCCAAACAACATAATGCTTTATTCAAATAAAGAAGTGCCTTATTTTTCATTTTAAAATCACCTTTTTATGTGTTTATGTTCAACTCTTTGTTTCAAATCTTAGGGCATCGAGTGAGTGTGTGTGTGTGTGTGTGTTTGTGTGTGTGTAAGTACATGTGTCTGTTAGTAAGTACAATAGTTGGTGTCCTAGTTTTCTACCTGTTTATTCTGTTAATGCAATATAGGTGCTGGACATACTGAAGTAAATGTATATATAGTAATATCACATTACAATATGTTCAAGAGTCAAGATGTGATCTCCACATGTTTGGACCAAAGACGGGAACGAACCACAACAGTGTGGCGACATATTCACCTGTTTTGCAATATTGTAATATGCTTCTAGAATGTTTTTGTTGCCTATCACACCAGTGTGACGCTTTAATCTGAAGGAAAACAATAAATCATGACTATCTACTTATATCCTAAAAGTGACGGCATTTGTGCAGGGTCAGTTTTCAACTCTGTACACATTTACAATCATCAGTTCAGATGTTTTTGTATGACTAGTTTCTTTGTTTTATTTCATTATGGACAAATAAATAAAATGGCAAACAATGAGGTTGTTGGTCTCTTCTTTACTACACTATACATGTTGTTTTATATATACCCCTATCTGCTATATCAATACTCCTCTCTCTGTCAAGTGTTTAACCTGCTGCTGGAAAAGTAGGGAATCTATTTTTGTCATTCGAGGAATATGGAAGAGGGCTGGGAACAGCCCACTGACACACACAGCTTTCTATTTGCTAGTGCAGAGGAGGGCCCCCGCTGCCCCCACCCTGCACCACCCAGCAAATGTACAAACCTTCTGTGTTCAACTTTGGAGTAAAACTGCAGATGCAGAGCCAGTGTGTGTATTTGTTTCAACGGAAAAGCTAAAGTTCTGCACTTTACTTGAATCTTAACATCCAGGCTGCTAATGTGAACCTTCAGTTCTGTCATGATACTTATGTCCCAAATAGTGTGTGGTTAATATTGGAAAACATTATAAAAATTATATAGTCAAGTATATCATAAAAATATGAAAAAGTCATAGTATAGGATGTTATAAAATATGTGGTCAAGTCATAGTATTGTATATCACAAAAATATGAAAAATGTCATTGTATACAATGTCATGAAAATATGAAAAAAGTAATAGTATATAATAAAATATGAAAACATGTCATAGTATAGTATGTCACAAAAATATGGAAAAATGTCATAGTATGCCATACAAATGTGAAAAAGTGGCATAGTATAGTATGTCATAAAAACATGAAAAAGTCATAGTATAGTACGTCACAGAAATATTCAAAACATTCATTGTATATTGTGTCATAAAAATATGAAAAACATGTCAAACGTATGTCGGAAAGTAAAAAAACGTTTAAAAAAAATGTAATTTTTCAAAAAAATGCATAAATCAGTCACAGGATTGCCTATCTAAAGCAGTCATGGCATAATTTGTAAAAAAAAAAAAAAAAAGAAGTCAGGAAAAGTGTGTCCATAAGAATAACAAAAAAAAAAAAAAGTCATAGTAGCATGTCGAAACAGTCAAAAATTTAGCAATATAAAATAAAAAATGCTTAAATCAGTTAAAGGATAACCTGTCTACTGTGGTCAGGGCATAATTTGTTGAAAAAAATCAGGAAGAATTATAGAAACGTGTGTCCAAAAAAATAGGCAAAAAAAAGAAATCATAGTATAATATGTCGAAAAAGTCCAAAGGCATAGGACAGCCTGTCTAAAACAGTCATAGCATAGTTGCTTGAAAAAAGTCAAGGAAAGTCATAGACATATAGTGTCTAAAAAAACATATAGTATAGTATGTTGAAAAAAGTTTAAAGAAAAAAAAAAACAAGTCAGAAAAAAAGCTTAAATCAGTCATAGGATAGCCTATCTAATGCAGTCATGGCATACTTTGTTGAAAAAAGCCAAGAAGAGTCATAGAAAACTGTGCCCAAAAATAAGCCAAAAAAAGTCATCATATAGTATGTCGTAAAAATATGATCATAAAACATTGCTAAAAAAGTCATAGCATATAGTATGTCATAAGATATTTTAAAAGTCATATTATAGTAGGTTATAAAGTTACCATGAGAAAAGTCATCATATAGTATAGTACGTCTTAAATATATGAGAAATGTCATAGTATAGTATGTCATAAAGTACGATCAAAAAAGTCATAGTATGTTGTGAAAATATCACGGCAAAAAAAATGACAAAAACTCATAGTAGTAGTATGTCATAAACCTGTAATTCATAAAGTCGTAGTATTTACAAAATATCTTGAGAAAATGTCATAGTACACATTTCTTTAAAACTATGAAAAAGTCATAGTATAGTATGTCATGAAAATATGCTGAAAACAGTCGTTGTAGATTGGGTTTTAAAATGAGATGAAAATATCATAGTATATTTTCTCATTAAATTAAGACGATATAATCCTATTATATTGAAGAATGTCATGAAAGTATGTTGAATTTTTTTTATAGTGCAGTTCAAAAATATGCTGAAGAGAAATCCTAATAGTGTGTTTTGAAAATAGGAAAAAAAATATTTCTACGTTTGATCTGTCAAACCACCCAGAGTAACTTGTTGTGTTTCTGGGTACCATTTTTTCTTTAATACAGCTGCGCTTGAAGGCGAGCTGCTATTTCATGATTGGTAAGCAACTTTAAACTTCTTTTCTAAAACTTTTTTTTTTATAGTGTGACTATTCAAATAATGTAGTCGGAGATGCATTTTACTTTACATGTCATGCATCTTGTTGCTTTCGCTCAGAGTAAGTGACAGTGACTGCATAAACTGCAGAATTGAGGCAACAATACCAAGTCAACAATACTATGTCAAAGCAACATGTATTGTCCAAAACCGCTTAAAGATCCTTACATTAAATACATTTCCAAATGGCATGACCAAGATCAAGTGAGGTAATTTCCCAACTGGGTAGCCAGAAGGAAGAGTCAAGGTTGCGTGAAGGAATAGACAGGTTGCTGCGTAGAAGAGAAAGCTACACATGATGAGAGCAAGGTGATGGTGTGGAACATGGTCTGGAGGCTGTTCTGTTACCCGCTGCCTATCAATCTGATGTGTGTAGCAGCATGGGAGATTTTAGGCAGGTAGAGAATGAGGTAGGTTGCAGAATTCCTGATGAGGTTAAGAGGCCACCGCAAATTTTTTCATACATGATTTTTACACAAAAAAAAAACCAAGTGAAGCAGAGACAATAGCTGCAATAGTTAGAGGACATTTATTTTGAAGATTTTAAAATGATAGACTGCATTAGTTGTTGTTAACAAGTTTTCAGCTGTTGATATAAACCCATTCTAGACGACCTTAAAATACCAAGAATTGTTTCATAGCCGCCAGAAAGTTATTAAACCTCTTTTTTTTCCTTCCTGAGAATCTTATCTGGAATGCAAATGAATACAAAATAATAAATTAAACTGGCAAAAGAAAAAAACACTGAACACAAACCAGGACAATGAAAAGGTACAGACAATGGGGATTAAGATGGTAGAGTGAACTATGTAGATGGCAGGCACATATTAGCTTATGGTTACTGTTCTCTGGATGATTTGTACACGAGTGATGGAAAAACATGCACTCTGAATAGCTGCTGGAGAATTAGAAGTGTTAGAAGTGTTAGCTGGGATTGGTAACAATTCACATGCTTTCATGATAATATTTTGAGAGGGAAAACAAACCCTTAATAGTAACATACTCATATATAAACTAAATGAAGATAGGAATCCAGTTTTGTGACCAAATCCCTCATTTTGCTGCAGAATTTCAGGAAAAGTCATCTCAGAAAAAGTGCAGTTTATCTATACAGTTCTGTAATGCATTGCAGTAGAAACACTGGTATTTGGCAAGCTCCATCATTCAAACTTTGGATTAAACAAACTACGCTCCAAAAATTATTTTTAGTGTTTGACTCTCAACAAATGACCTGTCCCAAATTATAAATTGTTGTGAAAATACACTGCTGGTTTGGTAAAACTCATCATTCATGCACACACACTTGGAATTCTTTGAATTCATAATTGAGTGCTTACTGTCTGACCCTCATTTATACCTAATAATATCTTACAAATTAAACAAAATGATATAAACCAATACTATAACAATTGACTTGCCTTTGTCACAACTCCACCAGCTGTGCACAGAGGTTTCCTGTCAGTCACAGGAACTTTTATCGAGGTTTGGCACTTAGAACAGTCCTAGACAACTAATATACAAAAAAGGGTTTTGGTACTTTCTTTATTCGTGGATACCGTTTCCCATTCCAGCTTTTAGGACATTAACCCTTTCAAAAAAGTATTAATCTCTTTCGTGGGCTACAACTGAAAAGTCATCACCTACAGTAAACACCCCAGTGACCAACATTTAGAATATTTCCCAACACTTTTAGTCATCCACATGTTGCACTAATCTCTCCTGGAGATTACAGCAATGTTGTTTCTTTTTTTTTTTTTTACATTAATGAACCCAAAAACAAGCTCAAATTTAACAAAACTTGAGTCAATCAAATTGAGCATTATCTCCCACTGTCCTTGGTCAATTTTTTTAAATAGAGCATTTTGTCCTTCCAATTACTCAACCCTATAGTCCTCAGTGCTGAGCCTGTCATGAAAGGAGTCTATTGCAGATGGAAAACAGAGCCCGTAAAAACACGAGCATCAGGATCCACACACCCCCAAACACACCTCACTTTTCTTAGGAATGCTGAAAGACGGGGAATGCATCCCTTTGCCCTCAGGCAGTCTCCAGCTATCTTCAGCCAATTCTAGCCAATCAACTTTTTTTTTGGCTGCATCCACTGTTCATCAAACAGCCCTTAAGGATGGACCAGCCAGCTGTTGGCATCCTCCAGGTCTGCATCTAGCTCCTCATCTTCATCCAAAGGTTCTGGGGTTCGGAGGGCCAGCTCTCGTAGGAAAGCCGGTGAGTGGGCGGGGGGTTGGGAAACAGACTTGAGGCCAATTTTTTTCTTCGTCAGATGGAACTGGTCTCGGATGAAGTTGTAGAACTCATACTCGTAGCGCATGCGGTGGTACAGTACCTGCAGGGCCTCTAGAGTGGGTGTGTGTTTACGTACTGTGCCTGTCATGTTGCCCATCTTCTTATAGTCTGCAGAAAGAAGATGACAAAACCAAGAGGAGATCAACTGAATGCAAATTGATATGAATGTAAAGAAAAAGTCGGACTACAACATACAGCTTTTAATAAGAAAAATACATTTACCAAACTTTGATTTTTGGAGCAAACAACAGCTATAAATGTAAACTTTAGAATGTGCACCCACCAGGGCTCTTGTAGATGTTGAGTACTCCAGTAAAGTAATGAGGTAAGAGCCTCTCCAACAGGAGCAGAACATCCTCAAGCTCCTCCAGGATACCCACAAGGAGGTAATTCTCCAGCACATTCTGTTTGGCCCTCTCCAGAGCCCATACTCCTGGCTCTCTGGTGGAGAAAAAAGAAAAATGACAAATAAGAGACTGAGAAACCAAGACAGCAACAGACGTTGCCAAGGTCTAAACCATCAAGATGCATTGCCATGCACCTGACATGAGTCTGTAGATACCTGCATTGAGGATGCTGTCCACAGAAGTAGGGAATGATGTAGAAAACTCTGGGGTTAGAGCACTCTGGGTAATTCTCTAGAATGCACACATTGATATCCTGAAAGCAGACAAACACATAACAATCATTTAAATTTTACAGTTCTCATTCCATTATAGTTTGATGCAGTAGCTGAATCTCAAACATAATTGTAACGATCTGTTTATGCCACTAGAGGGAGCCCTTTGCCAGCAATGCTGGCAACTCCCTGAGTCATCATCTGAGAGGTGTATGCATAACCACATCCCGAGCACAAAGATACGCTCTGCAACTTCACCTCAGATCAAACACTGTAAGAAAACATACAGCTGTGTATGGATTTTTGCACTCATAAATATGCAACATAAAGATAATTTCCATGATATAACTGATGACATCAGATAGAAACCATGGCTTATCATTATGCAGTGATTAAGCAGAGATGAATGTGAACACGTCTTATAAGTGAGATATAATAAGAAATAAAGTGATTAGATCAGAGTTGTGAACTTTAAAACACCCCTTGTCTAAATCTGGCAGCAATTACTGTAAATAATGATAGGAAGAAAAAAAAACAGATGACAGATTAAAAACACACAAGCAGGAGTGAAGCTGGCCAGCTACTCAGCGTTGTGGAACTAGCAGTCAAATCCGTGTCAGGTGACGTAAGTCTTATGGATGGCAACAAGTCCAGAGCAACAAAACACTCCACAAGGCATGACACACACACACGCAGATACACCACATGTGCTCTAACACATACATACGGTAGCACCAGGCTACATGCATGAGGCAGAAGGTGTGTAAAAGTGATTGGGATCTAAAAGTGTACACAAATGTAAAGTGTTACAACTGTGTCAAAGCTTGTCTTTAAGATCTATACTCTGATAAGTCGGCTGATTTAAAACAGAGAAATTTGTCAAAGCCGACACGTAGGGCAACAATTCCAGAGATTACGTTGGTTCAGACAGGACTAGAGGCCCAGACCTTCCCACAGGATGTAGTCTGGTATTGAGGGTGATATGTGAGATGTGAGGGCTCTGCGGATTAACACTGAGAACCAGGTGATTGAGCTGTCAAAAACACCTCACTCACAGGGTTGTAAACACAGATAAAGGCAGGAAACCACGTGTGTATGATGAACATGTACGTGCCTTTTAGAAAATTATAAAAGGTATAAATTGTACATCTCTGTCAGACAGTTCACAAAAACCCTCAAAGCAAATTCAGTCAAAAGCTTTGAGGGTAACGATGACCTGGACAAGTGAGAATATTCACAGGCTTAGTTCACAAAAAGGGAAAGCCACAAATCGGATAACGTTAAATCTTGATTTCTCTCAAGCCTCTAACAAGGTAGCAAAGGTAGCAATGACAGGAAGAGCATGAAGGCTGATATACATAAGCTGGGATGACATAAATCATGCACTTTGTCAGTTTTTTCCCCCTCGCAGCTGAATACTGTGGTGCAATTGTGTCTGATTCACCAAGCGGCTGCAGGGTTTGTTTGAACTTTATGACTAAGCTGGACTATGCACCAGGAACAGGACTTATTGGTGATCAGTCAAGCAAACCACTAAAAAGCTCTTCAAAGAACCCACAACAAACCCCCAGAGGAACCTTCAGAAAACAGCTCAGTATTGCACCATTGTTATAGTACGGGTTGTGTCCGGACTTGTGATAAGTTCGCCCTGCTTCTCTCTGATTCAGAATTTCAAGAATAATTTGTTTTTTCTCTCATGCTTCTTTGTTCAATGACGTGTAAGTTAATCCATCTCCTTGCTAAGCAGTCTACAGTTTCCTGTCAGTGATGACTGTTACATTTTCCCAATAAATGCATTGAAACTCTCTGTGTGACAAACAATGAATCACATGCAGAGATTTCAAAAGATAAGTTACAACTTACACACAAACTAACTTGAACTCAAATCAAACACTGACATCACACACACACTTCTTGACACGTTACTGAACAGATAATGGGAATGAACTCTCAACAGACTTTACGTTTCTACAATCAGCATAATTGCAGCACAAAAGCCTCCTAAAATCTTTATGAGCCAAATTATTAACGAAATATGCGAGAAAAAGCAAGCGAGGGCTAGAGAGAAAAACACAGAGAAAGGTGGACAGGAAGTGACATGTGTGATGTCATTCCCCCCGACGCACATGGCTCATGGCCAGGAGGTCCCTCCAGCACTTTGCTCCAACACTTGATACAAGACTCTTATGCCTCAGCATTTAGGGGACCTCTGGGAATCCAGCCACAACTCATTCATATACAACTACACACAATTAAATACACACACACATGGCCGACAAACAATACACACTTTCTTTAGAGGACCCATTAGTATTTCGAAGAGAGCTCCTGTGTGCACACTCAGGCTCATTGTTTCTATTCTCACAGTGGATTAAGCCAACTGAGCAGTCACAGAAACTGTAGCAAAATAGGCCCTAATCTCTACGACAGCCTCCTGTTTCACTGAATGGAATGTGTGCATGAATTAAATCAGGAGTAATTGATGATGCAAACCTTTCCCATGGGACAGTTTGCCTCAGCATTCATCAGGCAGCATGGGAGTGGTGCACCTGTGTTAAATCACATTTGAATGACTGATTTAATTTGTTTTCAATCTTGAGCAGAAAACACAGAAACTAAGTTGCCAATCACATGCAAAAAAATGATAGATGCGACCTTTCTGTAAAAAAAAAGAAAAAATAAGGGACTGATTTCAGATAGACTTTGACTTTGGCCTAGATCTAACTGCTAGTCAGACTTCACATAAATGTCTCAATTCACCTGAATACTATGAATCTTAGTCCACAATAAGCCTATGGGCGAGGTGGCAAACTTTTGGGTTTAAAATAGTCTAAAATGTCTAATTATCTAACTAATCTAGCAGCAAAATTACGGTAAGACTGGCCTAACACTTAAGACCAGTCTAAGATTTCTTTGTGAAACTGGACCAAGGTGGCTTGGACTAAACCTGATAGATGTAAACATTAAACTTTTGACAGTTGCACCTTAGGCGATCATCCCTCCCTGTGACAGGTACACCACCTAATGTTCCTAATGTCAAGGCATGCCAGGGCATGGTTGATGCCAGCAAAGCCTCTCCAGTGAGATCCTTCCAGAGTGCATGTGTCATTGTCAAATGTCAGGTTACCCGAGAGAAAAGGATTTTCACTCACCGTGGGAATCTAACCTGATCAGACCAGTATTTTGAAACTGTGAGAACTAACCTGTGTTCTTTGGTGGAGAACACAGGTGGAGACACTGAATTACAACATAAACAGTCTCACATGTGTGTGAAGAGAGGCGTACACACACATTGTACAGAGCCTGATTAATCAAGTCGAAACGGCTCCCTTTGTATTCATCATTTTATACATGCATATAAATATCATTAAAATATATTTCAAGTTCATACTTGTAATTTGGGTTTCTACTAGAACATGCTTCACGTGATTTAGTGTTCAAAGGGTACATTACTTTTCTCATTCTGTCCGTCTAAATATACCTGTATTCACTCTCTGTCTGAAATGCTCCTTTTTAGTGCCTGTCTCTTTAAATCCCCCTCATGAAAAAGCCCAGTCTGATCCACTCTCTGTATCTCTGCACCATCATTGCAAACCGGGAATGACTGTAACTGCCCTGTAGCAGCACTTTCTACATATATAGCATAGTTGTGACATCACAAGCATATGAAAGTCCTGACGGCTCGTTTAAAGTCACAGTTTCTGAATACAGGCTGTGTGTATTTCTCTGTGCATTGATCGTTTTGATACTTCCTTTACAGTATTTATATAACACATAGACTTGCTTTATAATTAAAAAAGACAAAATCTCCCTTTTTATAATATGGGACCTGTAAAACCTACTTCATTCTAAATAAAGCTCATAAGTCCTGAGTTACAGTCCATGCATGTGCTCAGTCCCATGCGTGTACACTCTGTGTTCTAGTGTCCAGTACATGCCTTTGTATAGTGTAGTGTATGTGTGTGTAAAAAGGGGTGTGGGGGACTGACGGAAAATCCAAGCCGACCACAGGAATGTCTCAGTAACACGTGCATCAGGTTCCCTTGGCCCCTAGTAGCAAACTGACAGTGTTCTTTCATTGACACCTTTCATATACACCCAGCGCAGGGCAGGCAGGGCTAATGCACACCAGGCAGGGGATGTATCCAAGACTAGTCCCAACTTAGAGTGTTGACATAGGGGGGCACTAAAACACACAGATATTTGAAACGTTATACTCGCGAGGACATTCAGCTCCTTGCTTCAAATCGGGACCTCTCTACCAAACACACAGAAACTTAAAGCCTCATATTAAGCGCATTTTGGATATCAACATTGAATCAAATAACTCAATCGAAGGTGACATTGTTGCTGAGAATGCTGCGGTTTCATTGTTTTGGGTTACTGATTTGTCAGGTGAAGGAGCCCCACTCGCCCTCTCCAACGCCCCCATAAAAAGATGTGAACAGCTGCTTTCAGCACACAAGCTCGCAGAAGCTAAAGGCTCAACTCTCTTAACTCGCCACTTGGCTTTAAAGCCTAATCCTTAACCCTAACCATAATCTTTGTTCTAACTCAAACATATAATAATTTCGTACACATTAAACTACTGGATATTAAGAGCTATAGTGAAGTTCAGCACATTCACTACCGCAACTGCAATCTCCAGCATCGTACAGATGCTAGTGTGGCATGTGCTTGCAGCCACTGTTTATAGATAAGATTTAGCACATAACTGTTTTTGCTAATTCGGTAAGCTAGGGTTGGTGAGGGTATCCAGCACAGTCAGTACAAATAAACAATACCAAGAGCAGTAAGAAAAGAAAGAAAAGCAATGCAAAACAGGATCATCTGAGAGACACTTCTATGCTGATACAGTAACATGATATCTTTGTTGTTTCCAAAGAACTAGTTCAATATTAGAGATCGGGAAGAGGGCATTACACTTAAGTGACTCAGGGCACAACATCACATGCTCTATTCGACTACTTAAACCTAAGAAGTGAGCACAAACAAAATGTCATCACTTTGGAAAATTTGAGTCATTTTAAACCCTGAAAAGGACTCTTGGTCCTCATGAATATAGGAGGGTAATTGTAACACACACACACACACACACACACACACACACACACACACACACACACACACACACACACACACACACACACACACACACACACACACACACACACACACACACACACACACACACACACACACACACGCAGGTAAGCCAGTCTACAGCAACATAGGCCTCCCCCTCCCCTTTAACTGTAGCAAGGGGCCCCCGTGGTCTGCATACTTTAATAACTCAACTCACATGGTCCAAAACTCCAGGGGAAGCAGTGCAATACTTAATTACACCCAGTCAGACTCAAGCCAGAATGACATTCACCCCTCCCGTTCGCCTCTCCGTATGGCCTTCTAAACTCTCAGGGTCTCTGACAGCATGAGGACTGTGGGACGAGTGACTAGGAGTGCACCTGTGTTTGTGCCTTGATATTGATTTGCCATAAAATTACTGATATGACCATTGTTTTGACCTCTTTTTATAGCCAGAATATCTTCTGTTGTTGCATACCTGCTCCCCTAATCCCAAATGTAGTTGTCTGTCCTAGTCAACCTTACAGTAGACTCATCACTTTACTGCTTTCTGCACTGTATGTCATGAAACTCAAACTGTATTTCAGTAGCTCCTCCACAGCATGAATCTCGAACAGAGATTTAAAAAAAAAGATGACAGCTTGAACATTAAAGTAAGGCTCCAAACAGCATGTGCTGTAAAATATGAGATGCCTTTAGTATGGAGCTACAGGGGTAAACAACTCTGTGTGGCAGATGTAGGATACCAAGTTTCTGATGTGGTTATACTAAATCAAGTCTCTAATTGGAATCATAATCAGATTTAAATATTAGGTTTAGCGTCAGGCTGCCATGGCCTTACGAGCTGCCTTCTGCCTCAAGCATCACCACGTGCAAAACATCTTCAAAGAGAGCACAGTGTGGTTTTGATATATTTTTTTATTGAAGAAATGTTGCGTACGGTACATTTTAATATTAATGGAAGTTAATGTTTGTCTCAAGATAACAAAAAACAGATCCCAAATTCAACAAAACAGTCATCCAGCTGACACATGATATGGTAATTAATGAGTGAATTAATGCAGAAATCACTGCTGATAAAAAAATTAATATCAGTATGAATATCTTCATGTTACGATATTTTGTGGAAGATAATAATAACAGGAACCCGTCAGCTCGGCTCTGAGGATTTGATCTTAATAACTGTACCTAGAGTCTGTACTGAACTGGGGAAAAGGGCATTTAGTTATGCTGCGCCCTCCGCATGGAACCAGCTGCAGAACGAACTAAACTGAAGGAGCTGGTTTCTCAAAACAGATTTAAATCCCTTCTTATTGATGTTGATGTTGACTCATCTGACTCTGGTACATGCTTTGTTTGATGATGTGCTGATTGTGACTATATTTATATGTTCTCTGTTGTATCTAACCTTTATCTGTAATTGTTGAACTGTGTTGCATTTTCCTGGTTAAATTAAGGTTAAATAAAAAAAATAGTATAGTATAATTATAATAGTATAATGTGTTTATATAACATAGTACAACAGTCAGTAATTACTGTCTCTCTGTACACCTACATACACTCTTTGACTTGCGTACCTCCATAATTTAAGCAGTATATTTCACTTCTTCATAACTGAGCTTTAGTTTATGAAACCAGCTGGCCTGGAACCAAAACTTATTGGCAAGCTAGTGACTCAGTCATAAAGTAACTGTGCAGCTCTGTCAAATACTGCAAACGCATTAGTATTTCAAACCATAAACATCGGAGGTATTGATTTAGCTAGTGTCTATATGAGAGTAAATGGGCCTATGGGCACTGGCACCGGGATGAAAGGTTAGTAGAGGGAAGGAAAGAAAAGTTTTCTATATTAGTTCTTTTGGGACTGGGGCAAAATGATAAAGGTGGTTAAGTAGCCTATACTGTGTTGGCATGTAGTTACAGCATATTATTTTAATATTTTGGGAAGACGTTTTTAAAGGTGTACCTTGTTAGTTCTCTTCATCACAAAACTGACACATTATGGCCAAGAATGCACTTCTCAGCTGATAATTTCTCCTCATACAAACACTTTTTTTAGGTGCAAAGCCTTGGCCACAAAACCAGAGGTAATTAATCAACAGGACCATTCTGCCTGTGTGACTGCATTTTGAATGAGACTCAAGCAAAGAAGCAGAAGTAGTTCTCCTGAATGAAAAGTGGTGCACCTCACATTTACATTTATGTATGAAAAAGGTCACAGGGTCATATCAATAAAAACTTTAAGCAAGTTTTAATTCTTAGACCATTAAAAAGTTCAAGACACCAATAGACAAGAGTGCAAAGCTAAAAAGAAATATGGAATGTATTTATGCATTATTTTGTCAAGAGGGAAATGAATCCACTCTGTGAAAAAAACTGTTAATATCTATAAAATCAAGATATACACCTTGTTGTGTGTAAATCTCAAATTTAACTTAATTTTTCAAGCCAGAAACAATAAATAACAGTTGCTTAAAAATGAAAAGAAGATCTCACCAGGTATCGCTCATCATCTTTCATCCCTGGAGTGCGAATTAGGTGGTTCTGCTCACCCCTCCAGTCACCAAAGCGACGGAAGAAGTAGTTGGAGAGGAACCGGTTGATGGGGTCCCGAATGATGTTGATATAGACCGGCTGCTCTATCCTGAACCTTACGGAGACAAATAAAAATGTAAGGTAAGTCCTGCACAGAATTGCAACATACAGTACATTAGCTGGTTTTGAAATGTGGTTTTCAAGCATCATTGTACAGTTGGTGCTCTACTGTACCTGGTGAAGTTGAGGAAGTGAACATGCCGTGTATAGAGGAATGGCTGAGGGATGTTACTTATGTTCTTCATGAGATCCACCTAAAAAAACAACATGGAAAAAAAACCCAAACACAGTTAATTTGGTGTGTCTCGCAGAATTAAGTACAACACAGTATCAGTCATAAATACGTCCAAACAACTGAGAAGAGTGGAGATCCAATCCTAACTGTCAGTGCACGTCATGGTATAAATCAAGCCATTATCACATTGATAATAGACAATAACCAGAAGCATATGCAAGCTCCTGAAACTGGACACAAACTTTAAACAGAAACAGAGTGCATGTTACATCAATAGAGGTTTCCTAATAAACTAAATGTAGCCAAAAAAACAATCATCCTCTTCAGGTATTGTCAGACATAACCAAAAGTTACCGTCCCATGTGGTTGCAAGTTAACTGAACTTTGACTGTGTTTATCTGCCTGTGGGTCCACCTTGATTCGATTTGCAGTATCTTCCACTACAGACTGACCTCACCACTTTCAACCTCTGCTTGACTGCATGGATTCAGATTGTTTTGTTCATCAAGATTCATCACCATAGATCATGTCATGCACCGAAAAGCCAGCATTTTTAAAGTAATTATTTCCAGCTTCTTCTTCATCTGCTGCGACAACCATTTTTAAAAAAAACATCCAAGAGGCTTTCCAGGTCTGCCTGGAGAAGCAGGCTGACAGTAGCCAAAACAAACTTAGAGATATCACAAGTAGTTTCATATACAGTGTAGATCCCTCGCATTAGCTCTTTGACTGAAGGCCATGCAACTGAAACCTAATTCTCAGTAATTCCTCTCATAAATAGCTCCATATTGGTATAATCCTGCATGTGAAATCCAGTTATCCCTGTCTGTATGTAAGAAATTTGTGACTATGTAAGTTATGGATCTGCAGAAGTAGAGTACACAATATGTCTTACTTTAAAATAATAGAAACACATAATAATGACCCACAACTGACTGGAATTTTTCAAATCGGTCAGAAGTCTCTGGGCATTAGATTGAAAATACCAAAGTGTTTCTAGTGGACTACTGCCAGACTACACTGATAAAGACTTTAAAGTTGCAGGCCAAGTGCTAGAAGTATCAGAGAACTTTTGGTTTCCTCCATGTCTTGTGAAACCCATTTGTCAAATTTGAACGATATTTTTTCCCTCTTTATCTCCCCATGTTGATGTGACTTATTCCACTGTATAGTGGCCCTTTTCATCAACCAACTCCACTGCTGGTCTGGGGAGTGTGTAGACAGCCACATACCACTTCCACGTCTGCGACACATGTTGTCGCCAGACGGCTTTTTTCTCCTGCCAGTAAGCAATGCAATGCTAAATATATATATAAAAAAATTCCATCCTTTTCCCCAGCCTCCTCTGCTCAAGGTCCTTCCAACAAACAGGCGACAGTATTGCAGAGACAAGAACATGCTCCCTCACTGACTTCCCACCAGAAAACTCAATTGTGCTTTAGAGCACACAGCCAAGGTACTGCTAATGTGGATAAAAAATTGGAAATCCACAGTGGGTGTGTGCTTTGTACCTGCAGCACCTCTGTGTCCTCACCCATCAGTTTTTTTCAGAGGATATGGAGATGCAGATTGTAAGAGTTTTATTGAGAGGCAAGGCTGGTCCTGACACACGCTAACAGCCAGGCTAAGCTGGAAACACAGGCACGTACAGGGAGAAGTAGAAAAAAAAGTCCTCATGACTAGTTGAAAAGTGGATCTTTTAAAAGGGTAAACACAAAGGGATAATGAACAGCAGCTGAACACTAAGGAATTCAATGAGTCCCTCTGCTACCCAGACAGCAACACACAGGCCCAGGGCAGAACAAAACTGGAGACCAGGGAATGGGAAGAAAGGGGTCAGAAACATCTCATCCTAGGGTACAGTAGTTAACTCAGATACCCCCTTTGATTCAGATGCTGCTTATGAACTGAACTGTGCAGCAGCAATTTGAGCTAAATGCTAACATCAGTATGCTAAAATGTGCACACCGAAGGCAGAAGTTGGGGAGTTTAGCGACTGGGGACATCTGGTTTGATGTAGAAGGCATATAAAGATGGATGAATCTGAAAAGAGCAAAGGACCAGATGATAACACAATAATACTTTCATGTGTGTGTGACAGCTTGACGGTAGTCCACACTCCATGTTTTTGACATGTTTTGTTGGCAGATCAGAACCATCATACTGTTATACCTTCTATGAGGAAGCATGGTGCTCACAACACCTTCATTGAACGGTCAGATCAAACTTTGGTAGCAGAAAAGGACACCGCCAGTAACTGGTGAGCCAAAACACTTTTAATAGCTTTAATAGCTGTTTTCTCATATGCCAGGCGATTTTCGAGACAAAGTCCGACATATCAGGTCTGTGTTTGTTTTCTTCCAGGTTCAAGCCAGCTGCATGAAAGAACCGTTATCGATACGCCCACTCTCTCGCTGTGAATTCTCCAGACAATTTCCGGCTTTATTCACACTATTCACACACGATTTAATATTACACAGAACTAGTTGTAGGGAGCTAGCAGGGTAAAATCTGTTTAAGATCTGCTCCAGTTGAATCTGACATCTGCATTCTAACATGCAGGTAATGTCTTGATAATTCCAGTCTTGCAGTGCATGTGTGGAAGGGCTAATGAAGCACTAGCATTACTTTGTACTGTAATCAGGGCGTCTTTGCCGAAGAGCGCTTGCTCTTAATGGCCTTCCCTATTTAAATTAAGGTTCAATCAATTCCTTGGAAATCTACAAGCACCCAGAGAGAACAAGTCTGGCTGCGTCAAAAGAGACAAGTACAACTGCAGCAAATGTAATGAAAGAAAGAGAAGAATTGATTGAACTAAGTTGTCTGAGTTGGGAAAGGTGGCTGTTCTTTGAACCAAACAACAGCCTCAAAAGACTCTTTCATCTTTTTCTTCTCTTCACTTTGAATGACCTTTGATGTGAGGAGCAAATCATGAAAAATAAATAATATATGAATGCATCATCTTCAAAATACTGATGATCTACTCAAAGTGTTCTTATTTTCTCAAATCAATGCCTACCACTATACCTAAGCACCATAAATGTTTTTTTCTTAATGATTTCCACCGTATTAGCTGTCTGATTATGGTATGAAGGACATCATCTGTTAGGTCCTGCCTCTGTCTTAATAGATTGAATCACTCTTTAAATAAAGATCTTTTGTGCAGAGTACATTGATCAGCTGAGGAACTGAGTGTCCTGTTTGAATGTCCGGCTGTCATAAACTATGTATAGGCATCTGTTACGTCATGGCAAGACTATTTGGACATAAATGGCAATATGTATACTTGTTTATGTACACAGAGAAGTTAATCTGAGGCCCCAGTCAGATTCTGGTTTAACACCCTCCCTCTTCTCTATAAACTCAGTACATTTCCACTCACTCTGCTTCCACTTTCCGTGAATCTCTCCTGCTATAAAATGTAAGAATTTAAACTTTCATTAGCTCTGGAGAAAGTAATTCACCAGTCTGTGTCCCATCTGCATTCTCTGCCTCTATTAATCCATTTCAATTAAACATTAAAAACCTTATTTCCCACAAACGACCCCCTCCCCCCTCTGACATTAGTCCAGACCAATTAGCCCAAAGCTAACACCTGATGTCCCCTCCCAGACGCCCAGGTTGATGTGCAGACCCTGAACACATTTGGCACATTTGGTGAGTTTGTGTGTGTGTGTGTGTGTGTTATCTAACCCACCCCACTGGTCTGTCTGGCCAGACCCCCTGGGAGTGCTGCAGGGAGAAGAGGGAAAGTGGAGGACAGTCTGAGATTCCAGGCATACCTGCAACTCTCCGACCCCCTCCTTCCTGAGCCCCTTTGGCGCCCACACAGAGCTCATTGGGGGAAGCGGGGGGAAGAAGCAAAAAACAAAGAAAGCTACGACTGCTGATCCGCATTTAGCTCAATTATATTTGTCTCTATGAAGAAGCCTAAAAAGCAACACCTGTTGGACAAATTTGGAGTCAAGGCATTACAGAAAAGAACTCAGAGAGGATTAGTTCCGTTATCACAGCAGTACACAGGAAAAACAAGAGTTTTACTTAAGAAGCAATACCTACAATTTAAAAAAAGAATTGTCGCAACTGCTTACAAGACTAATGGCTTGAACTCAAAATTTCAGTTCTAACCATATTTCAACTTCTTCTAGATCTCAATCCCATTCTCTGTAAGTGACCAAAGTCAAACTGTTGCTTCCAGTGTAACTGGAGAGCTGCTACTAGGGAATAACTTTTTACAATCTCTGTTTGTACTAGAGCCAGTCACTTTTTTGTGTTTGCGTATATGTGGCTTTGTGATGCAGATACACAAGGTTCACGGCTGCAGAGCATCTGTCTGCTGGTTGATGTTTTTGGTAAGAGGGGGAATGGGATCCCACATGAATGCAGACACACTTACAATAACGATGCTGTCTTTCTGTTCCTGGAGGTTTTTAAGGAAGATTTTTTTTTTCTAGGAAATAACCTCTCTCTCTCTTAACTCTCTCTTTAACCTCTCTCTCCCACTGAGCCTGTTCCCCTTGGACTAAAAGGGACAGATGCGTCACTATACGCCACAAATCTGCAAAAGCTCTGCAAAGTTCCAGACAAATAAGGCACCTTCACTTTTTGGCAACCCACGCACGAGGCATCAACCCAGGGCAAACCCATTAGTGGACGACTGGAAGAGCCAGAAGGCAAACGCTCCAAAAAAATGCAGTCTCGAGCCAGACCCACAACTGATGAGACCAGCATCTCTAAACTTAGGCGACGCGCGTCTGGATCTGCATAAGTCAACACACACTGAAGTACACATGCAAATAAACACAAACAGAGAATCACACACAAATACAAGCAAAGACGTACACTCTTCAACAGACCCCCTCTTGCACAGACACTGGAATGCACACACTCTTTCTGAGGAGCATTGCTTGGGTCCATTCACAGAGATGTTTTATGTCCAGGGAATTAATGAGTGTGATGGTATTCTGCCTCTGTGTGTATAGCCAGTGTGTCAGGGTTTGATGAATGGATAAACAAGTAGATGTTTAAATATTGGCTTAACGTTTACATCAAATCGGTCAGTAATGGTTAAGCCGAAATTGCAGCTGTGAGGGTCTGCTCAGGTCGGCTGGGGTCTGCGTGACGTAAATGTTGTCCTTAGAGGGTGTACCACCAGTTTGTTGTAAGCCACTACGTTGCAAGCGGTAGCATAAATATCCACTAAGCATGTGTGGGACTCGTCCTCCAAGTGGATAGTATAAACAGAAGAGTATTATCGTACCTTTGGACATACATAGCATCTGCTGACCATTCAAGTAGTTAGAAATAGCATATCCCTAAATGATGCTGTCAATTAAGTCATAGGATGATGTGAGTCATCGTTGTTGCATTACTCCTTCACTATCACAGTCACTTCCAGATAACTAAATGAGTCATTGCAATAGGAAATGACAAATGAGGAAGCTCGGGCCTTATTGTGCTGGACCACAGGAACTAAAATATGTCTGCAATTACTGTTTTTTGCCATGGTACATCTACCCAGGTTTATGGTACACATATTATACTCGAGGTTCCAATGTATGCTTGTATTGGACAACATTCCTGGGGAGAATATTTTCCTTATTATTTAATTATTATTTTTGTTAAAGATTAAACTCACTAACAATGTGTTAGTAAAATTCCCCTTTGCTCTGTAATTATAATCCAATAACACACAATACAGGTTAGAGTTCTGAATGTATTTGCAGAGGTAATAGGATAAAACACAAAAACGTGATGCATTCATAAAAACAGGATTGTGTTGCTGAGATCATCATACCATATAATTATATTTTAGCCTAAAAGGGGCCATCGTTTATTATGTGTACTTTTAATTTTACTGTACTGTACTACTTTTGTCAACATGTGAAATCTCAGACTCGGAAGAAGTATTTTCACACAGTGTATAGGTACTTATATTTAAGGACTGAAGACTCCTTCTACAACTGGATTGTTGCTCACAGGAGACTGAACTGAAACCATGAGCTATTCTGCCAAAATTGGGGCTTGTTTTGGAACTACATTTTGGAGTCATGTTGGCATCCACAAACACACAGTGCCCAGTAAATCACATACTAACGTAGCTGGAAAATCTTTTATTCACATTATTTATTTGCTTATTTTTTTAGAACAGGGGTTCCTGGAAAAAGTCATTAGAGAAAGATTGTGTTTAATCACAGATAATCAGTGCCATTTAGATTTACTTTATGCACATTAGCATTTGCGTTGGCATTCCCATTGGCACAGGCCAGCACTTCATAATGTCTCAAAGGGCTGTGGTTTTTTAAACAAAAGCAGTCTTTCCTCTGTAAAGCCAGCAACACTCATGTCCTCGAGATATGTCAGGAAGTAATAAAAGGGGATTCCCTATTTTTCAGCCTTGTTCTCACACCGAATTAAAAAAAAAAAAAAACACTGAAAGAGCTCCTGCTGTGGCTGTGAACACACAGTTAAGTGCAAAAATATAAATGAATTAAGTTTTTTCCAAATGCAATTTGGTGTTATGTAAGTGTTACCTATACTGGTGATGCTGTTTGTTTCTTTAATGATCTGACAACAGCAGCTGCTTTGAATCTGGTCTTTTAAATGAAAGTTAAGTGATCTGGGCCTGGCTCAATATTCATATAGATTATGAATGTGTGAAGTAAAGGCTTCAGAATTGGGATCTGAAAACCACAGTGGGCCAAACAAAAAAATGGTAATTGTAGTATTGTTTTATTGCAAAAATCTAAAATGGAGATCCATGATGTCCATGATTTTGACAACTTCCATGATGGAGAGCTCCAGTATCCATTAAGGCACTTAATTCTAATAAATCCCCCATCCAACTCCTTAACTACGCAAAGGATAAATGACAAAATATCATAAAACCTCTGTCCCTGACCCTTCACTTCGACTGAATCCTTTAATCCATCCTCTACTGCACCATCATTTCCCTTCTCTTACCTGTTCATGTTTTGTGAGACGTGTTTTATTGTGGATGTCAGAGGAGACCAGATTGAACTGATGTTTCTCAGCCAGTAATCGCAGCAAGATGACCACTGTCCGGCTGCCACACTTCCCCACACGGTTATAAACCACCTGACTGGGGAACGGGAGCACCTGTGAACACACACACACACACACACACGCACACGCACGCACACAGAAAAAAACATTATGAGAAAGAAAGAAAAAAGCAGTGATATACAGATTAATTTGGACATTTTCTTATTGTGTCACTCTCACTGATGTACAGACTAGCCAAGCTACCATCAATAGCAACTGCATTTTTTTATTAACGTATAATTAACTTATATTGACTTGCCCCAGATTTTTTTTTAAATGGCAGCCCGGCAAAACTACACTGTACACTATGCCGTACAACTGATCAAGTGGAGATGTTCTCTGTTTGGTTGGAGATGAAAGCATTCAGCAAGTGAGGTGTGGAAGATGATTTCACGGCAGTTTCACAGAGCAGTGTTATGGCAATCAGCTGTGAATGCCGTGGATAAGAACAAGCAAGTGGAGTCGAGCAGAGCCGTACCACGTAGTGGAAACACAACAAAAGAGTGAAAAGTGATACCAAGAAGAGAACAAAAGAACAAAAACTAAGGAAATTCATCAAGCTTTGGCTGCATTCTCTTGTCACTTTTCATGCAACCTTTCGACCTTCTGGTTCTCACATCTACTCACCCTGAGGCTGGACTCAATTGACCCTGCAACGTCTTCCCTTTCAGTTACGAAACACACACACACACATGAAAATTGAGTGTAGGCATGCATGGCTTCATCTTCTCTCATCATGTGCTTTTTTCTCTACTGAACTCAATGAGTCAGAGATTCTGCTGACTTCTCTGCAAAGGGATACTGACGCAACTCCCTAGTTTATCATCATTACAAACACAAGTGCGTACACACCTCATATGACTCACCAATTAAACAAGTAGTTCAGTCATGATTCAGAGAATCAAATAATGTTTATGTAAGGAGTTTGTAAAACATTGTTTCACTTTGAAAAATCAGGCTTGTGACAGTATATCCAAGCTTGCAAGAAAGAGGAAGTTGAGACTGGCATGATTATTGAACATGAGACTCATTTTAGCACAAGGACAGCAAGAATGCACTAATTTGGCAATTTTCCCTAAGGGCCGACAAGGTTTACACAAGCGGCTCCTTAAGAATGAAGCCAATGTACCGAGAACGAGAGTGACAGAAACTTGGGGCCAGTGAAAGGAATAAAGGGAAGAGTGAGACAGAGGGAAACAGGTCACTTACAAGACATCCGGAAGATTTATTTTAAAACTGACAGGGATCTACCACAAAACAACAAGGCAGATCAGTTCTGTTTTGCCTTAAGAAAACTCTTCTCCCTCATCATTTAAAAGAAAAAAAGAGCTTTCCTGTAAATCAGATGGGGGAAAAATGCGGCAGTGATAAATTCTTGTCAGTATTCCCAGTCTGGAATGGTGATTGTGCTTTTCCCAGGGGGACTTTCTGGATATCTGACGGACTGCATGTTGGAAGCAAGTCTGACTGACTGAATTAGCTAACTCACTGGCTCATGGTGTGGTTAGTTCACAAACAAATTGGCTAGTTCTATAGTTGGATGGCGACATGAAAGTTATTGCACTGTTATGTGAAATTTAGATTCATCTTTAGTTCATCTCAGTGCTCTTTAGCTCTGGTGCTATACATTGTAGTTTCCACACCAAAGAGCCCAGCATGACCGCGCACACACACACACACACACACACACACACACACACACACACACACACACACACACACACACACACACACACACACACACACACACACACACACACACACACACACACACACACACACACACACACACACACACACACACACACACACGCACACACACCCTCCAAAAGCAGCAGTCCCACCCAAGCACAGGCTCTGTAAAAACATTGAGAGCCTGTCTGAATGTTTGCCAGAGCCAAGGACAAAGAAAGAGAAAGTAACAACAGGATGGAGAGTGAAGGAGTCAAGGACGGAGAAAGGGAGAGATGAAGAGGGGGAAATCATTGGAGGAGAAAATTACAGTATCGTTTTAGTGACAGGTCGTCACTGTATCGTTTGTTTTTCCCAGAATCAGAGCATTCGACGTGCATCATTAGAACAGAACCTGTTTGATACAATGTGAAAATAAGACTGGGTAAGGCAGGGAGAACTGGATATCTGTGCTTACACAAGCTTACACGCGTTTTTTTTTACAGACATGCTTCAGCTTGTGTCACATGCTGTCATCATTTACTTTACAGCAATTTTATATATCAGATAGTGTTTAAAAAACAGCAACACTAAAAACAAAAAAAACAATGATTAATGGTTGCACTTTCTCCACTTTGGGGAAAGATTTTGAGCAGAGAGGAGATGGTTGTGTTGGATAGCCGTCCAACATTCCTTAGTGTTTACCAAGTAACTACAGTCTTCTCAGCTTATCACAATAATGAGCTGGATAAAATATATGCAGTGCAGAACACCATTCCCTGCTGATATGATGACAAATGACTGTGTCACACTTCTAACAGCCTAGTGTTGTATAACACAAGAATAACACCAAAGATGCCATCAAAAGTCCAAATCTCCCGTCGGCATTGACAGCACTGAAAGGGCGACCTTTCAGTTTGTGCTATTGTTGTTTCCACTCTGTGGAGCTAAGGTTTCTGATGCACACTGTGAGAAATGTCCACAGTGTCTGCCAGTAAGGCATTCTGTCAATAGTCGATCCACAGTGTAAAAAGGTGTTATGTAACAGGCCTGTTTTCCACTGTGTCTGATCTGGGCGCTCCTTCTCCAGAGTCAGATTGTTGTGGTATTTACAGCTCTGATTCTGGCGAGCCAATATCAAGCAGACATTGGAGATGAGTTGTTGTACCCTTTCCTCTTTGTCTTCCTTTCTCAGTGCCCTTTCTCTTCTAACACTCTGCCCACAGACTTGCACCAAAACCTCAAAATACTTCACGCTTTTCTGAGACATTTTCAGATGTGACGTCGGTTCAACGAACATACATAAACTCATCATCTGCCTCAACGCCTCAAGATCCATTTCTGCAGTGAATGAACAGAATTCTGCCACTTTCAGTCATATAACAGAGAACATGTCCTGGTTCACCACGTCAGGACCACCGCATAAACACACGCACACACACACACGCACGCACGCACGCACGCACGCACGCACGCACGCACGCACGCACGCACGCACGCACGCACGCACGCACGCACACACACACACACACACACACACACACACACACACACACACACACACACTCATCCATCTTCCACCCACAGTTCCTGGATACCCACACCAGTACATCACCAATAACCTGCACTCCACTGCTTTTAGTTAGCCCTGCTCTGGGTTCATTGCTCTCTACTGTCAACTGCTGATCCCACGCTGAGTGGAGAACAGCATGTTAAGGTTTCAGTCAGGGCAGTGTAGAGATTTTCAGCACTTCCTGTTATTAATGATCTATCCATTCATCTCCGCTCCCACTGCTCTAAGTAGCCGTGACAGTGGTCTTCCCACACTAGTATGTTTATGTAAATTAAGATTAATGGATTCTCAATGGCTGAGAGGAAACAGGAAACTTTAACTACATTTCCTCGCGCTCCTTTACACTTGAATACAGAAACTTAATGTGTGTGACAAATAGAGATTGAAATGCATTTGTTGGATAACCAATAATCTGCCAAGCATGTCCATAAGATTGTGAATAAGAATATTTCTGAGTGCAAATATCTTTTGTTTTGTCTTCTAGTTTCGTGAAAAATTGAAAACGTTACATCATCATCATTATCGAAAACCATCCAACATACTCGATCCTTTAGAGACACTTCAAAGAGCTTCACTATTGCTTTAAAGTTCTTTAGAGCATTGTTTCTTATGTAAAAAAACAACATATTTTCCAAAATTGCTTTATGAATTACCGTAGGTAAACAGGACTATAGAATAAATCTGGTGTAGCTATAAACTAGTCTGTTTAAGATTTAGTGCAATTAAGAAATTAAGAAAAAATGTGCTCCATAAAGAGACGTTAAGAAATATATTTTACATGTGTTAAAATGTTCAGGCGACATTCTTTTCATGCTTTCATACACATAAAGGCTCCTAGCTCTATTTTGAGAGCTACATTGGTTTTTCCATACGCTCTCATTTACGTTGAGCTTTCAGCTCGATTTCTAGTCTTTCCCTACATTTACCAGAAGCTCGGGCTTCTGCCTGCACACGCTGCAATGCGACCGACGTCTGCTGAAATGGAAGATCAATCTCAACTGCAGCAGGATGTCAACAAAAAGATAATTGGAGATGTGGTTGTTGTAGAGCTTGCCACTGACATGGCATTAGCATCATCTGTCAGGGAGATGCCGAAATATATGGAATAAATCGGAGTTAGCATCTTTACTAAACCTCCTTTACTGCCTTATCTATGATTGATGGTTAATTCTAGGGTCTTTTTATGAGAATATTCACTCTAATTAAAAATAAAGATTAAATTATACAGCAGATGGCAAGAGCTTTTCCAGCCCTGATTCCTGTCTGCGGCTCTTCAGGCCATGCACAGATGCAACAAGCTCCACCAGTCTCCAGATAGAGCAGCCAGTACTATGTAGCCTGAGGGGCAAAACATAGGGCAAAAAGAGTCCATAAAAACACAAGTTGCTGCTCATAAAGCTTAATGTTTTGAGCCAAGAGTAATAACTGAAGGTCATGCAGATGGTTGTATCAACAGTTTTGTCAACTCAGAGTGAAAGAATACATATATTTGACTATATTTCTAACTTTGGCGTATGATATCATGCTTTAATTACTGAACACCAGTGACTGTAGAAAGGCACACATTTTATATTATAAGTACATTCATCTTTACTAGCACCCTCTGGCTCTAGGAGACTTTTCCCTCCATTAAAATCACACTTTTCTGTGTCAAAATGAATTCAAGAGCTTCTGTGTTTGTATAATAATGTAAATACTTAGAATCATTCAGAATTGCCTCAGGACAAAGTCAAGCTGTTACACTATGCTCTACCTTCAATAAAAAATAGTGGAGACTGTTTGTGATTCATTCATTCAGACTTCATTTCCATTACATTTCTACAGGCCCATGTACTATTGAAAGCTTGGTATCAACAGTGTAACACTGGTTATTCTTAGCATTAACCCATAGTTTCGGGCCGTGGATAGAGTAAGAGCACGGAGACACCTTCGACAGTGTAACTTTGTCCCTTTTAATGACACTCTCTCAGCATAAGACAACTCAAGACTCATAATCAAACGTGCTATATCATCTCTTCATCATATTGCTCCCCCAACCGTAACTGTAACTGAATTACTGGCAGTGTACAACATGTTAGATAGTGTCCTTGTTAGCTCAAGGACCAGAATACACTACGAAGCTACAATTATAGGAAATATGTAACTTATTCCAATAACCATCTAAAGGTCATCTTACAGAATGTACAAAGTAAGCACTGGGAGCCTGTTGTAAGTGAAACATAAAAGTTTGTTTCAGACGATTTTCCCAGAAAAATACTTGTTATCACGGAAATGACAACAAGTTCACCCCAATGTTGCAGTCGGCCAAAGTTTGTTTCACATAAATAACACTTCAGTGTTATCTGCATGGAACTAGCCCTCTGGATGGGTGGTTTGGCTTTGTGGCCAGAACAGGCTTTTCAAAGTAAACACAACATATCCCAGATGTGACCTGACGGAACAGTTTTTCACATCAGCCACAAACAAACCTGCAACCAATTAAGATGAAATGTCAGGTGAGCTACGTGCTAAATGCTACGTGAAAACCAGAAAAAGCAACTCAGATTCAGCCAGAATGGGTGGTGGTGGTGGTGGGGGTCGTCAATGACGAACAAGGGGATGGAATTGGCAAGGCATGAGGTGAAAATGAGGTGGTGATTGATTTCAGAGGGAGATAATGAACAAAGGGCAGACGGAGGAAGAAAGAAGTTGGCAGGGGGAGAAAGAGGCAGCATAGAGGAGAGATGGTCATGCAGACGTGCAGCTGGATGAATACAAGGCCTCTGTGTCAGCGCTGTGCGTGTTTGTACGAGAGAGAGAGTGTGTTCAGAGCATTACTGTAGCAGTGAAGCCAGGTCTAGTTTGTATTTAAAGAGAGTTTGCACACAGATCTTTCACACAGACCTAACTCTTATCCTGGCTGAACCGAACTGGCTTGGAAACGCAGGGCAACACACTAGGAGACAGAGAGGGTAGGAAAAAAACTAAAGGCCACAAATAGCAAAATGGGATAAAAGAGGAAAAGGAGTGAAATAGGAAATGAAATAGAGAGACAGAGAGGAAGACTTACCCTTGGAGCAGGGGGCCCGTGGTCATCCAGATATGTGGATTCACCTGCAAAGACAAGATAGCATACATGTAAGGGTTCTGACATACCGGTACACAGTACAACCACTTCCAAGAACCATTCACAGAGACCAGAGGACTCAACGTTTTTAACTAAAAAAAAAGGAGTGAATGTGCACTTGCACCACTATAAAGAAGCAGGTATTTGAAGAGTATGTTACCAGTTTGAAAACCTCAAAGAAAACACCCAAGCAAGACAGTAATGTAATGGCAATCCTCAAAGCATTTGTATGAAACACAAACGTTGAAGTCTAAAGAAAATGTTGTGTGTATGTGTGATATATCTAGTTATAGGTTCTACTACTTCAAATACAGCTGTGAATCATAAGCAATAAAAAAGAATATTGAAATACTTGAATATGGTTTATATTTGATAATTTCAGTGGTCGGAGAATCTAACCACAAAGACCGCCTAATAGTAAAAATGATAATAAATAGTCTTAAGAGACATTCATTCTTTCATGAATCTTATATCAATGAATACAGTGATTCTTTAAAACACACTGCATATAAACTGTAGTTTGTTTTTAAACAAACAAGAGGTCAGTACAAGGGTCAGCCCTGAGTTAAATATCCAGTGTAGTAATCAATAGGATGAATTATAAGGTGTTGATATTAAAAAAAAAAAAAATCGAGACAGTCACAATAAATCAAGTAAGTATTCCCCTATTTATTTCCATATTTCTCTTAGAGTGACATTTTAGATCCGCTGACCATTCCAATGGACGAATAAAATAAAATCTATAAATGTAGAAGCTATAAATGTTTTTCTTGTATAACTGTAATATCTCATGTTTACTTTAAACACAATATAAACACAAATGACGTACCCTAACAATATTATCATTAGATTAAAATGGAGCTTACGCTGCCTCAGGATCGTCCATGCTTGCTGCCAAAGTGGGTGTGACTCAACTGCAGTCCACTTTAGATAATGTGGAACACTGTGATTGGCTTGTATCAATTTTTGCAAATAAAGGATGAACGTTTCCTTTTTGCTTGACTGACATGTTTCCTTGATGAGCTCGACTTGTTTTTTTTCTGAGTTAATATCGTTTTCTTTCAATGCACCCACTTTTATCAGATTCATCCAACTTAGGTTTGACTCCACATTTCCCTCATGTCACACCCTACAGTTTTAGAGGCTGCACTAAACAACAGGTGGCACTTCTATTCAAAACCCACACCCCAACACAACAAAAGCTCTGTCATCTTCTGCCACAGTCACACACAGAAAACAGCGTAGCTCTTCTGCATCAAGTCTGAGGATGCCCCGAAGAGAGTTACAACCTCTTTATACAGTATATCGAACACTATGAGCTGTTTTATGAGGGGACAATGGAGCTCATTCAAGGCTGCCCCACACTTGGGATCTGTGCCTGCTTTTCTGCCCACTCTCTGCAAATCCAGGCCATGGCTTTCAGACAGCGGCCTTTTCTTTGGTCCATCCGGACACACAGAGCCACATCACTCCCCATCACATTTTACAACATTCAGGTGGCTTGCCCAGGAGAGAAGGAGTCAGACAAACTGGAGGGTGAGGGGGGAGTAAAGCTATAAAGAGAAGAAATATTACATGCTAAAACAATCTCTCTGTGTGTCTCTAAAATGTGAGCCAATACACAGACACACACACACACACACACACACACACACACACACACACACACACACACACACACACACACACACACACACACACACACACACACACATACACACACACACACACACACACACACACACACACACACACACACACACACACACACACACACACACATTGTTTTGTAACTGGCCAAGTTTCCCACTTGGCACACTTAGAAATATTATTGTATGCATATGCTTGAAATGCTTTGCATGACTTAGTAAGTAAGTAAGTACTGTTTATACCTAAGATAGTGGTGAAAGCTTTGAGTAATTAGCTTTACACTGAGCTCCAATCTGCCTCTGTTACAATAGCACACGCACACGCACACACACACACACACGCACACACACACACACACACACACACACACACACACACACACACACACACACACACACACACACACACACACACACACACACACACACACACACACACACACACACACACACACACATACTGCAGGTAAAGAACCTGCTTGACTTTCTGTGTGTTGTTGCTCATTAATTCATCAGGAGCTGGATGTATAAATACTGACACAGCTGCAATATGCTCACCCTCAGGTGTTTTTTAGACTCTCTCTCTCTGCTTGCATCTGTCTTTGTCTCTCTTTCGTGACTTTACGCAGCTTTCCTCAGGAATGCTGAGGGAGGCTTGCAGCTCATCTCCTAAGCATTTGAGGTCACGTCAGGGCGAGGATGCAGAAAGGCAGACATCTCTGTTCCTTCTTCTGTCATCCATCATGGACAACTACCCCCCAGGACCCCTCGACCCCTCCCCACCTCCCATGTGTACTTCTCATTAGCAATTTGTATTAGGGATTGGAACTAATTTTTTCCAGGGCACGAGGCTCGTAAAAACTGACAGCTGCCCTCCGCCCCCACCACCCACTGAATGAGAAAATTAACTTAAAGAGCCACTGAACAGTGTACTGTACTTATCGACCCTGCTGTCCTCTGATCCACTGATAGAAGTCAGGAAGAGGAGGACACTCGTGGGATTCCTTGGCTTGATTCAGAAATATATTCTGAACAAAACAGCCCAAAAATAGTTCTGTACTATGTGGCAGCTGCATTCTTATTGTTACCAGTGTTAACATGATTTATTACCAATTTATGGTTTGATAACTATGATTTAACTCTGCCCGCTACTGCTCCAGCTGTTTGCACAAATTCACAGGTATACACAGAATTTAACCATTTGCACAAAACAAATGCAGATGCTCCCAGGATAGGGGTTCACTGATTGGTTGGACGACTATGAAAATTATGCGAAGCTGCCATGATGCCATGGCCCTCATAGTCATCAGATATCAACCCAGTTAAACACCTTTGTATGGATGGATTATTGAACTGGTCCAGACAAGAAATAGTAGAGCACATAACTGGGGGAGAGAGGTGTGTCATTGCCTATGGAAAAAAATTAAGATGGCCTCTATTAATCTCCGGGATGAACAAAAAAGTTTCAACTGATAACAGAACTTCAGGGTTAAGATTCCTGCAAAACCTGTGAAAAATGTGGGTGGGGGCTTTTACATGTCTGTGCCCAGGGACCCATTGTCTCATAATCCTTCCATGCACCTCTGGGAGATTTGGATTTAATATCTCAGATAGGACATACATATCTTTTGGTAGAATAATGTTAAATGTCTTTTAAAAATACTTATGACATCTCTGCCAAGGAGCACTAAAACTGTTCTGCCCATCTATTTAGTCACCGATCTGTATGTAGGTACAAAAAATACATCACGGGTCACGATGCTCAAGTGGAGGAAAAAGTTAAGTAGGAAAGGGCAAAGGGCACACTTCAGAAGTGAAGGAAGAATTCCCAAATTAAACAAAGGTCAGTGTCACCTTTGAACATCCTCCTGTATTATCGTGTGAATGTGTGAATGTGTGTGTGTGTGTGTGTGTGTGTGTGTGTGTGTGTGTGTGTGTGTGTGTGTGTGTGTGAGAGTGAGTGAGTTAGTGAGTGATTGAAGAAGAAACTAACTGGAGTGTGGGTATGCATGGGCCTGTAGCTAAATAGTTAATTGGATTACTGTGTCACAAGATCCAAGGACTCGCCCCTGGCTAAGAGCAGCTGGATAACCGTTCCAATGTACAATTATCTAGTCAATACTGAACAATGAACAACATAAATCAGTGGTGCTTCTAATTATTGATCAGTGAATTCTAAAACAGTCTATATATTGCCCAGAACATTCTATATAAACAAAATAAATGTACAAAAAACATCTAGAACTATTAAAACAGATACAGAGCAGACTGTGGTGTTGCTGTATATAATCTGCTCCATTTAGGGATGAAGTGACTTTGTAAGTGGGTGTTACTTCCACTACCACGATATTAATTCAGTAAATCAAGAAAATAAACGATCTACACAACAAGACATCTCCACAAGGGATTTTATGAGCAACATGTGCAAGTAATAGAAGCTAAAAGCTAGTACTGTTTATTATGATTATTGCCATGAATGTTATTTTCAGTATGAATCAAAACATCCAACAGGACAGAACTATTCAGAATCTGGGCAGTGAAGCTGTTGCTCAAACTCACTATTGTCATATTTTAGGATAACACGCTAAAACTCTACTCACACCACAGCAAGCCACAATCAAACTCAATCTACTGTATATCCTTAATAGTGGATGTGCACAACAACAATGAACCCTGTATTTACATGAGTAGAAGAATCCAATTAAACTTTAGAACCCAACACAAAAAAGAAAAAGAAAACATCAAGGTCAGTAACTGCCCCTGTCTGGGAACTTGTTAAAGCAAATTACCACCTACATCAATTAGTCACCCAATTAGCTGAGTTGACTTTTTTCATCTAGTGAGAAAAGACTCATGTGCTTGTTATTAATTTAGACAACTAAACGTAAGACAGATGTGTCAGTCTCTTCCATGCTTGCAGCAATTTTCGTGGCAAATTTTCTGTTGCTGTATTTCTGGCTCTGGAGTGTCCTACACAGCTCTGGTTGGCTTGGTTGTTTTTCCATATTTGAATTGCTGAAAACAACCTGAGATGTGGATGAACGATTCGGAGGTCTGGGACTAGGCAGAGAATGTGATGTTGAAAAGGGTGCAAATTTGTGTTTTTTACCTGAATACTGCGACAGGAGAAATATTTTTTGGTGAGGAGAAAAAACAGCTTTTGTCCGTTAGAATTGCGTTTCATCCACATTGAAAAAGGTTGGCCTTATTTCATGACATAGCTGATGTCAAACCAAAGAAAACTGTATAGTGTGCAGGCTTTGACCGACTGATCCCAGAACAATTCTTTCAGGTTTCTGTAATTTTCCCTTTGGTGTTGGCCTGCTTCAGGAATGCTACAGTAAGTTTGGGAATTTCATAAACATGTATTTAGAGCATACACCATGCTTCCAGAAATTGGCGACCTAGCTAAGTAGAGCTTAGGAAAGAACACATCCCAGAATAGGCAGAGGTGGGATCGGAAAACCACACAGGAATGGTTGTTGAGGATACGGCCAAGAGGATAGGCGCAGTGTTGAGGTTAAGGGGCCTTCGCTTTGCTGTGGGACACGACTCAAAGCAAAGATGGAGGGTTATAGAGCTGCTGCCTTGGAATGCTCTCCAAGTATGTGAAACCAGATTACAGGTTCCACAGACTGTGAAGACTAAACTCTCTCATCCTTAACCACATCCTGATACCACAGAGGAAAATGAGAAGGTGAAAGGTGTGTTCTTACTTCAGGTCCCTATACTGACTTTGTTGTAAGAATATAGACCGCAGTTTTTAAATGAAACATACAACAGAGTGGATGGAAAAAATAAATATCTCATGACAATCTGCACTGCAGTCCAAAATTACATAACATCTGCCTGACCCAGCTGTGTGAAACACAGCCAGTTCAACTAGACACGTCTATGGTTACAGTCCATACAAAACATTTGTGCCAAAATAGAGAGCATATGCAAACAAAGTCAGCATGTAGTGGGTTACATACAAGCTTTTCTGTGTGTTTGTCTATGAAATGTGTGTGTGGTCACCAAACCCTTTGATTTGGAGTGAGGGAGTGGCCCTCCATTAAGACCCGTAGCCTGACCCATCTACCAAATTACAGAAGGGAGTTAAGCAAAGGGCCAGGGTCTCCACCCACTCCGCCCTGCTCCACATCACCCCTCAGTCACTCGAGAATCAACAATGGTCAGATAGCTTTGTGTTATAAATAGAAAACTAGTGCTGTTTCAATGTTATTGCAGGTGCCCGGAGACCAAAAGCTGGTAGGGAGACAAATTTGTGGACTTATTTCTCCCCTAAAATTTTGGTTACTGAAATGGAGTAGAAGGACACACATGCATAGAACTGTGCATGGGTTGGGAGACTTCAGGATGATTGTCAGCATGTCATTTGTGGACACAAGTCATTACCATCGTGTATAATGTACTACAGGGACGTACAGCTGAAGTGATGACCCAGCAAAGCAGTAATGACTCTGGTGGCTGTGCAGCCCAGTAGCCATAAATAAAAGACATATTTACTGGAACAAGAAAAAAAAAAGCGTGATCATTTCCAACATTAAGAAGGGGACGAGCAAACAGGAGTGACACGTATAATTCTTGTAAACGCCTGTATTGTTACGTTTTAAAAAAGGTTAACGGGAAAACTAGTGCTGTAGTTGATAGAAATTTCATATAACAACAAATAGCATTCATAAGTCAAACACTTGGAAGAAATGAACACATTTGAATGAAATGATTTTCTCTTCACTGACTTCTCCACAAAAACAAGTATGAATCTTGACCTTGTGAGACCCTACTCTATCTGGCAGGCTGTCACATAGTATATGCGCACTGTGAAAATCAAGCTTTGAAATGAAGAAATGAGCCATGAAGTAGAAAATTGGGCAAACACTTGCAACCCTAATAGATGTCTGACGCCACACAGCAACAGTAGGAGAAGTAATCAGTCATCAACTAGTCAGCAGTCAGTGATGCAAATGCTTTTTCTTCATGACTTCTTAGGAGCGATCATGTTTATATTGCCCCAATAATGAGAAAGAAACGTAAGAGTCAGAAAACACTGTCAATCACAGGATGTGATGCTGTCAGGGATTTCTTGGTAAACTGCATGCTGTCAACTAATTGAGGAGTCACTTCCTCTTCAGAGAGCACCGGAGTGCTTGTGCAGTTTGTACATACCTCGTCTCGCCTTGTGGACATGTGGGCTCGACACCAGCTGTCTTGCCAGCCTGTCCTTATGGATAAAGAGTCTGCCGGTGGCCACTTTGACTGACCAGTGATTTTTGCCACATACCCCTACAAAAGAGTAGAGGGGACTTTTTACTTTTATGTCGATAAAGAAAACTGAATAATTAACAACAATATTTACTGGGTTATATTTATTAGTTGGTGTGTTGACAGTCAGCTAAAGATGCTACAAATGCTGAAAGAAATAGGTTCAACGATATATTCGTGTAAGTGTGTATATGACATTAATTGTAGCATGGTAGTGTGTTGAATTTTGGATGAATTGCACATTATTTTCAGCAACACACAAGAAAGAAAATGTGTTTTGAGACATATTGCTTACAAAACCCATGTAATTTCTGAATATTATAAGATATAAATAATGGTAGACCCTCGTATAACAACAACAACAACAGCAGTTCACTTCAGCGGCCAACCCATTAAAATCAACCGCAGCTGGGCAACTACTCGGCCTCTGTTGCTTTACACCACCTCTTAGCTCACAAAACACACACCAGATCTGCTGATGTGTCATGCATCACTGGCTGGGCCCCACAGCTACATACAATCACCATACCAAACTGGAACTGGAATAAAGACTCGTGGTTTTAGAGAGTCAGTGAAGTCATTTGTTGTGAGATGTTGCACAGTTAGCACAACCAGGATGTTCTATCTCCATGATGGCACATTATTGTCTTTCAAGTCTTTTATTGAATAAGAAGTGTCTGACAATTAGCCTGGACTATGGCCCAGTATGACCTGAAAACATATAGTAAATTAATCTGCAACTGCTCATTTTCACAGAAGTAGGGGGGAAAACTTAGTCTACTTTACACCCCTGGCCTGATAACCATGCAAGATGCAGTGACAAAACTTTACAGATGTGTGGTTGAGATCAAAATAAAGGCTGAGATCAAAGATGGGTGTGGTCCAAGTAACGGTGGAAGACGGGATGTAGGAAGTAGGGAAGGTGCCAAGGAGGAATTAGATCATAGTGCATGAATTTAAGATGTATTTACATAGTACACATTTTTTATAAAAACTTCATTATTTTGGTGTTTATTACAGTCTTTTTTCGCAATATCTCAACTGGAGCATTTAGAGTAGCCCAATAGTCTGTAAATCTACCACCACATTGGCTCGGCTGCAACTGGGACAGAAGGTTCTGTCTGAGTGAGAGAACCCAGAAAAACACCCTGCTTTAATTGATTGTTTACAGAACAGCTCCTTTGGCCCTGAGCCTCAACCAAACAAAATCCGTCTATCTTATTTTTATTGGCAACGCAAGCATATTTATCACATTATCCCCGTTCTTCATCATTTGAACAGAACTTAGTGCTGACCGACAAAATTACTTTCCTGTGAAATGCCACAACTATTTCATATGAATGTTCACTTTTTTTATCGCCAACTGAAGCACAATATTCCCCCAGAAAACCCTATGTGTGTTAAGATTGAACTGGTAACCATTAACAAAAAAAGGATAGGCCCTACAGGCATTGGAAAGACAAAAAAGGATTTCAATGTGTTACTACAACTCCTTTGATCATGAAAATGTCGAATGAAAACAGACAACAGCTGGTTGTGGGAACTGTAAACAATCCACACCCTTGTTTTAGGATTCAGTGGTGATGTTCCTGAGTCACAAATGAAGCATGCTACAGACAAATACAGAAACACACAAAGAGCCGGGTGCGCACTCTGCAGAATCATCACCACACCAGATATTTTCAGACCATTGGTGAACCAAATCTTAACATGTATTTTGTATTTTGGCTGGCCTGTCATGATGTTAGCCAGTTCTTTTTCTGCCTCGCTGTGAACAAACTAAAAAGCAGCCATCATGAACACTAAGGGTGAGCAACTCCTGCTGTTATATGCCAAGAATCATTGCTTTATATGTTCAATTGTTCCACACCAATGCAAAAAAAATGGTTTGTGAGTCTTAAACCTGCAGGCTTTCTCCCACTGTGTGATTTCACACTGGGTGTCAGCTATCTGCTTGCTTTGGGTTTCATGCTTGGATTCGCATGTAGCCACTGAGAAAGCCTGGAATCTGGAAGACCTTCACTGTGCTCTATCACAGTTTCACAGAGCAGCACATTTTAACCCCACAGCCAAGGACACACGTATGAAGCAGTCGTAAAAAACAGTCACATCGTTCACAAAATAGTGAATCAGAAGTCAGACATTCTTGTTGAGAGTTAGAGATATAAGATTTTCATCTAGTTAATTATCTGCTAAGTTACTATCTAGTGAGTTAAAACAATGGTGATTGAATGAAAGCTCTTCTACTTGCCTTTTTGCTGAGTATTACAATATGTGTGTCTGTGGCGACATTCCCTTTCTAAATGCAAGTGCAACGCCATGTTAGTGATGCTGCTGACAGCAGTTGGCCTGTCAGGTCAACAAAGTTTACAAAAGAGCATAAAAACAAAGAAAAAGTCCACACGCATAGCGCATATGTAACAAGACGGAGGCCTCTCAAAGAACAGGCTCGCCTGAAATTACATCTTACCACCAAAGAGGCTGCTAGAAACAACGTATCCCAAATCAAATTTAAATGACATTAATATCATTCACATGTCTGTACGCTACATATGAAGGTGGCGTCAGTTAGCTTAGCAATACGGTACAATACAATACTACTTCAGCCCTGATGTTCTACTTGCCAACAGTTTTTGGAGCTCCCAAAGCCCCAGATCTAATGCAAATCGCCTTTGGCTTGGCACTTGCAAATTAGACCTTAAGTGCGATCTGTGAACTGTTCAAAAACAGGAATCGAGAGGCTCACTAGTCCCTCGCAGACACATTCCAGATATCTAGCCAGCTAAGTAGGCTATCTGGGCCTTACTGTATGTGTTGCATATGCAACTAAGACCAAAGTTGTTGTTGCAACAGGCTATAAAAAGTAAACAGGCTATTTTGTGAACATGTGTGCCAACGATAACACCTCATAACTCTTTCTTTTTTATCGCTGTAAATCAGCCTACGACAACTAGGAGCTCTTAATTCCCTCGTCACTTCTTGCATATGTTTTCGTGATAAAACATAGTTTGGAGATGTTGTGGAAATGGATTCTTCAATAAAGATCAACAAACAGGATCGGCTTTTTCTCCGGGGTTTATTTTGCCAAAGCATTTTCCTCTGCAGACAAAAATACGTTCATCCCTGCGCCCTCACAAAGTTAGAGTCTAGCAGGAATGACCAAGAGCCAAATCGTGCACAGTCTTTTAGAGGAAGGGACAGGACACGAATAGCCTTGGTTGGGTGACGTCTTTAGGCCAAACAAAAACATGCCTTAGACATTACAATTCTGAACATTCTGAACCTCTCTTATCACAAGGTCTCTAACACAAGGTGCAGATGTACAAATATGCCATTATACCATCATGAGTTAGTTATTTGCATTATCCATTAAGAAGGTTAAACAGAGGAGACACAGAACTGTGTCTGACCTGATAAAACTATGATTATGAATCACAAATATCCAAAATTCCCATAACAGAGATGACACATACTCATCTTGGATTCCTCCTTTGTGAAAACCTTCAAGACTCTTGATTAGAAGACAGCGAGTTGTGTAGTGTGAAGAGTAAACAGATCTGACGACTTAGAAAATTGTGTAGTGGGAACTTACCAGAAATAAGGCCAAGACTTGCTCTGTCCAAAGGTTAAAAAAAAATCCCCTAGCAGCACCTCTGAAGCTTACTGCTATGCTAAGCGAATTGGCTGCTGGCTGCAGCTTCCCATTTCCCAAAATGTAAAGCTATTCCCTTAGCCAGTTATCTCCTCTGTCATCTTTTGTTCATGTACACGTGCATAACGTATGTGGTGTGCAGTGTAAATCACCTGCTGCTCCGTGGCCTGTGGGACCCTGTGTGGGGGTGTGGATAAAGTTCTGGATGGAAAAGAGGAAAGAGGCAAAATGGGGGTAATGGAGGGAAGACAAAAAGTATGAAGGAAGGATCTGAAAGAGCCAGTGAATTACTACAGAGAACCAGAATTCCCCTGAGGTTCGTCATATGATAGAAGATTCAGAAAAAAGCAGCTGTGCTGTTGTCTGCAGCACAGTGAGGAAATGAAAAGAAATGAAGAGAAAGAAAGTTAGGGGGGAGGGACATAAATGGGAAGAGTGAGTGTCAGGGAGTGGGAAACAGGAAGAAATTGTTATCAAATCAGTTTGTAAGGCCTCTGCGGAGGTCAGAATAAGAAGATGAATTGCACTGACAGTTAGAGTTTCCTCAGTGGCTTGAAATGCCTTCAACAGAGAAAAACAATGATTCCACCAGGAAGGACATATCCATGCACACGCACGCACGCACGCACGCACGCACGCACGCACGCACGCACGCACGCACGCACACACACACACACACACACACACACACACACACACACACACACACACACACACACACACACACACACACACACACACACACACACACACACACACACACACACACACACACACACACACACACACACACACACACACACACACACACACAATAGAATAAAACAAAACACAAAATGTAGATTATTGGCAGTAATTATTAAGCTGTATATGGCCTATGGAGAGTGACAGGATTTTTTATGGCTTCCTGACAGGAAGTGCTGGCCGAGGGGCTCGACCAGCTGTGAGAATGACCTGTCTTATGCATGATGGCAGGAGATGCACGCATCCCTCTGTAGAATGTTATAAGCTATGACAGAACTTTAATCATAAGAACGTGTGACCATGTGTGTACGTGTCAGCCACATTCACAAACACAAGAGCTATTTGGTGTCTCACATCTAACATCTAATCTCTGTCTGTCTCTGCGGCTGCAGCAACAGCAGCAGTTGTTATCAGACAGGCAGGGACGGTGACGCAGCTTGGCCCTGCAGAACAAACAGAATGTATGAAAAGAGATCCTGTGTGGTGCTAAGTCTCACACTGGAGTGAGGGACAGAAGAGAGGCACTTAAAGAGAAAAAAAAGCTTTGTAAGAGGACAGAGAGTGACAGAGGAGCCATACTCAGTGAAATGATGGAATGAGAGAAGTTGGGTAGCATGTGACTGGGGTCCACTGGAGTGTGCTACTTTTCTCATTGGTCCAAACAATAGATCTTTATAGGACTGTTACAGTGTTCTGTTTGACACACAGAGTTGTGATTTCAGCACAAAGATGATCCATTCCAGACATAATGTTTATTATCTCAGAATATAAAGGTCAGGCATTAAGCTATCACTGGCTGTCAATTAACAAGATATATGAACAATGCAATGGATTATTATGTTATTGAAACATATGATTATAAACAAATGATTTGTAAAATGTATTAAATCATGCTTTTGTTTATTCAAGAAAAGCTTCGCTGTGATATGTCCCTATACAAAAGTCACATTTTCCCTCTCTCACACCATTAGATAAGAAATAAACACTGAACTGGTGGGGCATAAAAAAAACTAAATCGGAAAGCCACAGCCTGTATAACAAAATCATCATCAACTTCATCATCATTTGGGCAAAAATTCCGAAAAGTTCTCTTCACTGTGGAAATAGTAAATGCTAGTTGGTCAAATAAAGTATGGCGGAGCCTCTATGACAGCAAAAAATAGATGTGCATAAACTGGAGAGAAAAAACAGCCTCCACAATTAAGCTCAAACACAATTGCAGCAATGGAAGTTTCATAAATACACATATTCCCCATGAACTGACACATTCAGCACAATCAAGTGGCAGAGTCAGAAATGTTTCACTGCTGACAGGAAATCAGACCAGGAGCAAGCCAACACGCAAGGCTACATCATGCCCAAATGCCATGGAGTTTTCCACAAATGTTAAATAGCAGATTTATTTAAATGAGATAATTGCTTTACTTCAATCCCACAAATACATCATCATTATAATCATATTTGAGTAATATTTTTCTTACCTAATTACCACTTTGGGAGAATTAAACTCTTCCAAACCATGACTTTCCCTTTCCACCTGTTTTCCATACACAGCAGTGCTGTGCAGATGCAGAGGCAGATGCAGTTTCGTTGCCAGTGTGCTCAGGCATTGCATGTATGTTTTTGCTATAATTTATAATGCACGCTTAGAGAAGCATTTAAAATATCTATATGCGCATGCACGCTTAATACTTAGCATGTATCTGCTGTGTGTGCTTTCACATGTGTAACCAGAGTCCGCGAAACCCCAAACCTCTCAGTAATTACACAGTGTATTGTAGAGCCCTGGCCTCCGTGCCTGCATCATCTGTTACATAAATACTCATTTGACGGAAACTGCTGTCAGGCTCCATCTTGGTGCACAGTGCTGGTCAGTGCCAGGTTAAACCACTGCTGAACTGAGACACTGCCACTCCCTTGTTTTGTGCTCAGTTCTTTCAGGATATGTGTGCATATGTGTGTGATATGCGAAACACTGTGAAAAACAAGGTGGTTACGTGTGTGTGTGTGTGTGTGTGTGTGTGTGTGTGTGTGTGTGTGTGTGTGTGTGTGTGTGTGTGTGTGTGTGTGTGTGTGTGTGAAAGGGAAGAAAACAAGGACAAAAAAGGTGGAGAAAATGGTGCATGTGTGCATGTGAAAAAAAGCAAAAATGTGTGTGTCTGTGTGTGTGTGTGTGTGTGTTTGTGTGTGTGTGTGAGTGTGTGTGTGTGTGTGTGTGTGTGTGTGTGTGTGTGTGTGTAAGTGTGCAAGGACATTTTACAGTGTCCATTACCAGAAGCCACAGGATGTGCGTCTGCAGCAGACCACCTTGTACCCCATGACATCACCATACACACATGTGCGCGCACATACACACCCTCACTCACACACACTTCCGAACACGTTATTTTTTCCCTAACCTCATCAGGTGCCAAATAAAGTGCATTTGCCATGTGTGGAGCACATGTCTGTGACGGTGATCTGCCCCAGTGAAGAAGAAGAGAACTTTAACAAACTTTTAGAGTAGCAGTTCAGGTATCACATATCGTGCTTGCATAATGAAGAACATGTTTACTGTCTACACACTACAAAGCTGACGACTGAACTGATTTTTTGAAAGAAGTGAACAATTAACAGTTTGGTGATAATGCAGTGACAGGCGTTTGGCACTTCACTGGACCACAGTGGCCAGAAAGAGAGCAAAGAGCAACAACCGAGCAATAAACAACAGATGGCAGCTCTCACTTCCAAGAACAACAGAGTATTTATAGATAAAGCCTTTGAAACAGGCTGCAAACTACAGTCACAATCAGGGCATTTTAAAATGAATCCAACATCATTTTTGAAACACATTTAACAGCCCAATCTGAAAGCAAACCACCGTCTGCACTGCTGACAACTGCAACAATAATAATCACATCCAAACAAAGAAAACAGATGCAAGATAAGAGGAAAGGGACCAGCTTTGCTATGAGAACCAGATGTAATGTAAGATTTGAAGTGACTTGCTTGAGGAAGTAATTGTAGTATGTCTAGTTAAATAAGCTCTTCTAGGTTGATTCATGCCCAGGGTGCATAACAGTTAGAGACAGTTAAAACTGTGAAAACAACTGGACACATAAAAGCAGCCACCTGCTAGAGCAAGTGATGTAGGTGTCAACAAGCATAAACCAACATCATATTGGGCTTCCTGCATAAACTAAAGTTCATACTGACTGTGAGGGAGAAGAATAAACTATGTTCCACTTTGAGAAACAGAGGGAGTTTCTTGCAAACATTTTTAAAACTAGTGTCCGGAGCTCACTAATATTGCACAGATGACCTAAGAACAAGTGGTTGAAGATGAATGAATGAATGACTAAAATAGTAAGGAAAAAGGGCCTCATGTAATTGTATACATGTTTGAAGGTTTTTCAGAATAAATACATGCTTGCTTTGTCAAAAAAGTACTTCATCTTCACTGAGTCAAACTAAGTCAACAAACAATGCAACACTGTTCTAATTAACTTCAACATACTGTAATCTATGAAGAAAGAAAGAAGGAAAGAAAGAAAGAAAGAAAGAAAGAAAGAAAGAAAGAAAGAAAGAAAGAAAGAAAGAAAGAAAGAACTAAATAACTAACTAAGGACACTTGGAGATCCATTAAAGCCAAACAGCCCCATGATTCTGATCCGCTCCAAAATTGAATTGGTTCTTCCTTGGCCCATGTTACACCTTACAACCAAGTTTCAGGAAAATCAGGCATTTTTCATCATTTTTCTGCAATCGTGCTGGCAAACTTAAAAAAATCATGCAAGAATCAGGTGATCATAACATCACACAAATCCATCTTGTCTGGCATCAAGCAGATCTGTTTGTGTCAGAACCACCGTGGCCAATTGGTGTCCAGTAAGGAGCTACTGGCAGCTATGAGTGTGGTTAAGGTGCATGTGTTGGGCGATTGTTCGTTCAAAACAATACCGGTTCCTAAAGAGGTGAGCATACGCTGCAATAGCATTTATTTTTTATTATTAGTTTGATAGACAGATGCTTCATCCAATCACTTGCCAGGTATTGTTTTGAGAGTGCCTGGACCTTATTTAAACTGTTTCCTAAACCAAAATCATAATCTCTTTAGTAAAGTTAAAGATCATCAAACTTGCATACATCTCTCATCTCCACATGCTTCCATCAGTAGCAGCCTGTTGCCTCTTTCAGTAACCACTTTATAATTAGTGTAGAAAGATAAATAATAGCTTATTTAAACAACAGGCCCTTAAGCTGCCATAACATTAAATCCTCCTTCTTATAACAAAGAGGCTATTCATCACGCTAATGAATATGCTAATGAACATGCTAATGAACATGCTAATGAAACTAATGAGCAAATATTTCCACGACTACGTGTTTGTTTCGACACACCTCATGCACAGTGAGCTTCTGAGCGTGACTACATTTACACACACACACACACACACACACACACACACACACACACACACACACACACACACACACACACACACACACACACACACAGTTTGGTGCCTTGCTCAACTGGCACCTCTCTAGCTCACTCTGTTCTAAGTCTGTATGGGGACTTGAACCTGCAACCCTCTGGTTCCCAAGCCAGCTCTCCATAGACTGAGCTTCTGCTGCCTGTAAACCGGGTTCCTTACAGTAAGAGCAGTAGTGCCAAGGGTATTCCTTCTTCTCTTTCTGTCATCAGGGGCAGAGGAAGGGTTGAAGGTGCTAAATCTCCCTCTGCTGTGTTAAGGCGGGGTTACACACTATATCACATCTTGGTTAGAGGCAGCACACTGAAACCCTTTACTGCACTCTCCCAAAAGGCACCCTGCTGAGCCACACTCTCTCTCTCACCCTCACAGACACATATAGCTACTGTACGCATGTAACGCAAGGCAGAGGCAAACAAACAGCATCCACACGCCAACGCTGTTGATTCATGCTAATACGGGTCTGGTAGAGCTCCACGGTCCTAAAGTGAGGGAAACTCACTCACCCTTGACTGGCCTCTCGGAAACGTGGGCACGGCTTCAAATTCAGACCAAACACTAGCTCACAGAGAAAGCTGCGGAAAGAAATAACTAGCTTTCATTCATAAACAGCATCTGATGGTCAGCTCATTGTCATTTGAGGGCAGCTATGATGATGAACTTTCAATCGCGGTTGGGTAGTCTGGTAGAATGGTGAGCATTCATTCATGGTCTGTGACTGGCATGCATTAATTTGGTCTTCACACCATTTTATGAAAAGGAGGTGTGAAAACTGAACATTGTGCTGAATATTGAGATGGTGTGTGAGCAGAACGACATAATTAAATGCCAGAGTACAAACTGTACTACATTCACACCTAATTTAAACATATTAGTGTAGTAAGAGCTGGATCCAAGTTACATTAAAACCTCAATATGTCATTCAAATATCCATGCTCATGCATTTTGACCAGCTGTATTTGTGGTCACTCATGATCTTTTTTTGTCTGCATGCTGCCGGTCACAGTTCACAAACTCAGACAGTCTGCACTGGCCTGTAATCAGTGTGTCATGTGTCATGCTTTTAGCCTCTAAATATACCAGCAGGAATCTTTCCCACTCCTTAAGAATCTGGTCTGGAGATATGATATTGTCAGAGGTATTGAAGAAAATGAAGACAAGATATAAAAGGAGACAAAAGTAAAGGACATCTGACTAATGAGGAGATAATGCAGGGGGGACAGTCTACTCCTATCTGTTTCCCTAGAAAGCATTTATTCTGACGCTCAGACATACAACCGGACACATGAACTCCTCAAAAGTCTGGTTCAAGCGATGTGGCGATGCCGCCGGGGAAGCTGGGAAAAATGGGAAGCATAACCCACATGGGCCCAGTTTCTGCTGGTCCTTCAACCCCTTTATTTAGACCAATGGGATCCTTTACTCTTATAAATAGACAGGCAGCAACTGGTACAGACTGTGGTCACATATGTTACTCACTGCCACTGCTTTAATGAATATGTGTATTGATGCTTGGCAGAGATCGGAGATTTACTACTGAGTAAATTTATACATTTACAGTATATGATGATGAGTATGATTTTGAGATACTTGTAGTGTATTGGGGAACAGTAGCGACCTCAAACAACACGTAGTTGTAATGTAGCTTTTGCTTGTGTTTCATTTAAGATATTATGCAAGTAGCAACCTCCGGAATAACTTGTGCATAGGTCGCATAACGCTAATGGGAGTGCTGTCAAGAGTCTGTGTGTCTTTACAGCTATGACCAGTGCACTGTGTAACATTACAGTTTTTGATGTGAATTAACTTCTCAACACCCAAGCCAAGGTCTCCTCTCTTTCTTGCATGTACGTTTTACAGATAATACTTATGCTCTAATTTTCATTTACATTTACGTGTAATTAAGTATTTTTGGATTTGCTTATTGCTTATCACTCTCATTCAAGGTACTGTGAAGGATTTGAATATAACTTCCAAAAATGACTGAGCTTCACTCACTAACTGAGCAAATATAACCTATTAAAAACTAAACAATGGCTCACTTTCTCATCATCATGTCCACATGCCGGCACGATTTCAGTGCTGGATTCTTTTGTTTAACTACACCAACAGGAAACACCAGGCGTATATATCCAACGTGGTGCATCATAATACCAGAAATAAACGAGATGTGTTGACTTTTTTTCTAAATGTTTTGTGTGTTTACTACTCACTAAATCGCACTGTGAGTACAGGCTCCAGCTGAGCGTGGCCTTGAGAGATCAAGGCTCTCTTTAATTTAGCAATGTGGGCTACGCTACGCTGGCTGGTGGTCAGTGGTTCGCTTTAGCCCTTCAGAAACACCTCATTAGAACAGAGCAGCTAATTTTAGTCAAGGCGACACTGAGCTACATGCTAGAGCCATGACACACAACAACCTGTTATGAAACATATGAGGATAGGAGAGAAAATTTGTTAGGGTCGCTTTTGGACTCAAGACTCTATCTTCCTTTTGATGATGGTTTCCAATTTTGTGATACGATGTCCCCTACTGTGCTCATTTTGAGGTTCATACTTGTATTTTGAAAAAACATTATTTTTCTCATACTGTCTGTATGAATATACCTGGATTCACCCTCTGTCTGAAACGCTTTGTTTTAGCTCCTGTCTCTTTAAGCCCAGTCTTTTCTGATTGGCCAGTGTTTCTGGGTCTACTCTTGGTATCTCTGCAAAATTGCAGCTGCAGAATGACTGTAACAGCACTAAGCTGCACTTTCTACCTATATATAGTATAGTTGTGACATCACAACAGTTCAAAAGTCCTGACGGCTAATTTAAAGGCACAGTTTATGAATACGGACGGTGCACATTCCTCTGTGGATTGAGCTTTTTGATTCTTTTACAGAATTCCTATAGCACCATGACCTGCTTTATGATAAAAAAAGACTATTTTTACAATATGAATATGTTTGTTTTGTGACTATGAATAGTAGCGACAATGTATTTTGACTGTATTTACTACGTGTTCCCTTACTAACAGACATAAACATATTTATTCTCCCCCTTCAGACAGTGAAACAGCAGCCATTTACAACCACAGATTATATAAATCTGTCAAGTATGTCTTGGCATCATCATTTACAGTCAGTTTTAATGAACTGCAATCAGCACACATAGTTTTCATACCACAAGCAATTCTACAAGCATATACAAATATAAGAATGCGCCCACTTGGAATCACTGACGTGGTGATGCTTGTTTACACATCGGTCAGCAAACTCTCACAAAAAAAAACCTGAGTAAACAATAAACACATGCACATGAATGGCCACGCGAATGGGTGGAGGAAGATGCATTGGAGCTTAGAGAGACAGTGGTTTGAAAAATCCTGCGGCTGAGTATATGATGGAACTGCATGTAGTGATTAGAGACACAATCGTTCCAGCTGGCAACACCACACAGCTTATGCACCCAGTGACATGGCTGTGTGTGTGTGTGTGTGTGTGTGTGTGTGTGTGCACGCATACGCGCGTGTGTGGGTGTTTGTGTCATACAAGTCCACTGCAGTGTGTAGGACATCATAGAGGCTGCATCTGTTCGCTCGGAGTTTGCTCTCCAGGAAAGAATCTTACTTGGAAGTTTCTTTGCAGATTTCCAGAAGAGGAAACACGAGGAGAGTAAAAGAAAAGAAGAGATACACAGCAGGAGGATGTAGAGGGAGAAAGTGGAAAAGGAACGGATGGGAATGGAAAAAGAAGGAAGGGGATGGAGAGAAAGAAAAGGGAGGCTGGGTAAACCGTGGAAGAGAGCGTGGCAGCTCTTAGGGTGAGAATTTGTGGTAGAGAATTAGAACAGCTTACTGCAGAGTGATAAATGTATTTACAGGACAGGCAGGTCCAACTGGCACAAATTCGGTCCAGGCCGAGCCAGACTGGTGCAGCAAGAGGCAGGCAAGTCTCTCCAGGCCAGGCCTGTGGAAACACTATACACAACCAGGATCTGGGCCAGTGAACCCGGCCAGACAACTGATGGCTTTTCAAGGGGCGTAGCAGCACTGTGTGTTTAAGAATCAGATCCAAACCATAGAGTTATCTATTTTACCTCAAGTTGGGTTCGTCTGAGGTCCTAACATAACCTTTGACCTCTTGTTAAAGTCTGAGGATTTACCAGTTTATGATGGCAGGTTACATTCCTGAAACTGTCTGGTTGTTCACAAAGTAACTAAGGTCAAACGTCTGAACTTCAGTCCATCACTTTCTCTTTCAAAATACACACACGCTAGTCAAATGCAACCTATCACTTTGCAACCATGCATTAACACCACTAACCACGCCCGCTGACTCCTCTGCCGGACCAATCCCCTGCTGAGAATAAGGACTCAACCTCAGTCTTGACCAGACGGGAAAGAGAACAACTTCTTGGAAGCTGGGCGTTTGTGTTTCTTTGGATAAAGACTTTGTTAACTTTGGACCTTGTTGCTTTCACTCAAGATGTCTCTTTAAAACATCAGGAAAAATGTGGTTTCTCCAACAGACCAGAGCATTTGTACTGGGTTACGGTTGCAGCTTGGAACTGCAGCACTGCAGTACCTCTCAGCTGCGGCTCGAAGGATCTGTTGTTTGGAGGGTAAACATGAAGAAAAAGAGTTCTGGTTATTGAAGAGTCCATAAGTGTGAGAGGTGATGGTAGGATGTGGATTTTAGCACTGACCCTCCCTTTTTTATGATGTGCCGTCAGTCACATTTTGCTCTCCCGTCTTCACATCAGAGACGAGTGTAGAGGAAAAAGTTTGTAAGCGTAAAAAAAGAGGGACGCTAAGAGAGAAAGAGAGAGAAAAGTGATAGGAGACAAAGATGGGTTTCAGAAGAGAAGAGCACATTTTGAGACAGAGGTGTGAGACTTGGCCAAGGTGAGGTTTGCTTTCGACAGGGGACAACCACATTCCATCAGAACATTTCAAAAATGCTTTTCAGGCCGCCCTCAGAGTATCCACCCCCTCCTTTTGCCATCAATACATTAATCTGTCTCAGGCCAGACAAGAAGCTCTAGAGAAAAGAAATATATAAATGTATTTTTTTGTCTCAAAGCTAGCAACAGATAAGGAAAAGTAGGAACATTGACATTTATCTATATCACATTTGACTATAACAGCTCTACTGAGATTATGGATCACATTATAGAATGTTAGCACCAAAGGACACACTTTTTTCAGATCCACCTCCAGACCCGTCAGTGTTAACAAAGCAGTCTCTGGTGTCAGCAAGTAGTGAAATGATGACAATAACTATAAGTCAGCTATATCTCCCCTACTGGCTGTCAAATCCTTTGGGAATCGTTTTAAAGTAACTGTGTAACTGACACAACAGCCTGAAGCAGACAGGTATTACTTCAGACTGACTTTCTAAGTGACCTGCAGAAATAAAGACCTGTTGCATAAGGCTTTGTTTGTACGGGGTGGGTGACAGGGGTTCTTTCTAGCTTTCCTCTTTATTTAGCTTGGCCCTAAGATATGTGGAGTAGCTCTGTAAAAACTATCTTTCTCTAAACAAAAATAAATGCATTCTTTCTAGCTTGTGTGAAGAGAGGGTTTCTTGTATAAAAAAAAACTAAAGTTAGAGTGTAAAACATAGACCAGCTCTCAGACTAAACAAGGAAAATTTAACAGTGCAATGAAATAAAAATGGAAAGTTTAAAGTCATTCCTCGCCACTGAAGCATTTTATCAATGAAACATTTCAATGCTGTATGTAAGAAGAGCAGCAGCTGAACAAGTGTAATGGTCTTTCATTAATCTCAATCCACTTCTGTTTCATCTGAGATCAAATGGGATCTTTTAAAGGCATCTAACTGTGTATATATGAATGCATTCTGCACATCAGTAAATGTGAGCATAATCACACACATTTTACGTGGTCTTTCTAATTTTATGTTCAGGGCTTTTCGAGCAAACAGGCCTGTGCAGAACAGATTAAAGAGCCTCATAATCACAGGCTGAAGGCTATAGAAAATGATCGTCTGTGTTTTGATATCGTTTAACCAAAAGGCAACTTCTGATGTCTTTGGAAACCCCACACCTGACACTGCCCTTAGGAAACATTTTACAACTGGCAAGCTGTTGACTTCTACCACCTCTACTAACACAAGAGCTAGGATTTAATGAGTAAAGTGTAGCATATTCACCGAATACATCCAAAATAAGACATATAAGTACAATAAAAGTACAATATTCACTCTTCCTTAAGCCTTGTTTTGTTCTCTGTCTACTCCTGAGGGAAATATCTCACTCTTTAGCTGCTAAATCCTCCACCAGCTAGTCACTAACTTTACCTGACAGCCATTTGGTGCTGAGTAGGTAGCATACGTCAGGTTTAATAAGAACTTTTTTGCTGAGAACAGCTGTCCACCGAATCTGGATAGAACACATAATGAGCCACCCTGTGTGCCTTAAAATGATGTTCCCATACAACCATACTGCACTCTCAGTTATGTTTCAGGTATCACCTGACTGTGGGTTCTCTGGGTTCATCCCTGTAGGTGACCCATGGCCATGTTCTCCATTGTTATTATCAAATATTCATAATAGTTGCTTTAAATAGTTATGACATACTCCGATATATAAAATAATATACAATAAACTCTACAGATTCTAGCCTCAGTTTCTAGAAAACAGCAGTAGAAAAAATGTCTCTTTCATTCTACTCAGCTGAATCCAAAAAGGCAATGGGCTATAAAAAACTTTAAAGTGCAAGGCAATACATTTCCGCAAACCAGCTCATAGTGGTTTTAACAACATGGGTTGGGCATTGCCGCTCTATCTGCCCTGCTGTATATTTAAAGTTGCTATTTTAAACCACTATATATTTTTTTCATTGCCATGAAATGAGGCTAGCAGACAGATCTGTGGTAAACCTACTCAGAATAAAGATAGGTAGAGTTCCTTGAACAAGGTATGTCGCTGACCGGGCCACATGTTTCCTCTTAACAAGTCCCATAACAACCAATTACTTGGCTTTAGGCTGTGTGTTTGCCACCCCGGACCCCGATGAAAAAGTCAGACTCCAGTTGTGGAATCAAATTGGAAAATAATTGCTTGACTTCAGTGACAGTCACAGACCTGCTGTTTGATGACAAGTGTATATGTGGCCAGTGGAACGGAAACAAAAGTTCAGCTGTTGGGGCAATAAACAGAGGAATGTGGAGTGCTTCAACACTCGTTTAAGTAAACAAAGAAACTTCCCAAACAGGCAACAACACCAGGGCACAGAGATGTGAGGAAGGACAAAGCTGAATCAAAAAAATCAACAGCGCTCTCAACGCAAACTGCAATTATTCTGTTTCTAATTCTGTCATAAAAGGAACTGGATTCAGATGAGAGGTCTTGTTCCCTTTGGTTGAACAGGGCACAGCTGATTAAAGCGGCGCATTCAGTTTACATGCTGTAAGCGGACACCTACTTTTCTCACAGGACCTCTATTTATCCTGGCACTGATCTTTTAAATTATGGGATATACTTCTTACAAGCATCAGCAAGGGTACCACCCAATGACTGTGGGCCCCAAGCCACCCACCCGTTCACGTCCCACCACGGGAGCTGACATTAAAAGTCACCACAGCCACTCATCATAAGTGTCTTGGCAACCCCTTAAAAACAGCACAAAGTTCTTAAAAGCAACCCCCTTCTGAGCTGATACATGTTGAGTTCTTAACTACACGGCGTACAAAAGGCAGAAGCTGAGTGAGAGAGGTGTGGAACATCAAACCTCACTTTTACATCATAAAGTTGGGCTATAAAGCTTTTAAAGGAATAGTTTGTTATTTTAGAGTGTTCTTGGTGAATGTTGAGAAAAATTGATGCCACGCTCACGTCTCTGCATTAAAGGAATAGTTTGACATTTTTGGAAATGGACATGCTCTCCTGATGCAAGACCGATGCAACTCCCATAGCTGTCTGTTAAATATAATGCTTTAGCCAGCAGAAGCCTAGCTTCACTTAGCACAAAGACTAGAAATAGAGGAAACAACTGTCAGTGGTTCAATGGTTACGAAATCAACATCCAAAATCTTGCATCCAATTTTGATGAAGGTTTAGGGTTGCTGGATTATGGCAAAAATCATAATCACGATTATTTTGGTCAAAACTGAGATTGAGATTATTTATAATGATTACTCACTGACTTTGGTAAACATGTATACTGAACTTTAACGAAAAAATAAAGGTAGTGGTAAATGTAAATGTAAGAAAAACATGAGGAATAAATAAATGAAATACATAATAGATATATAGACATAATAATAATAAAGAGAAATAAATGACATCACAATAAGATCAACTACATTGTACCATTAGTGCACTTTCACAACCTTCTAAAAATTATACTGAACATTCATTCAATTTATAAAAAATTCAACATATTGGGCAACATATTGGGCAAATTGGGCAAAAACACTCCATTGTAAAGGAAAGGGTTTGCTTGATTTACACCACAAGATCAGCATTATCGTGAAACTTAATGTGGAACAAGAATCGTTTTTATCTCCATTACCTTGTTTTTTCATAATCGTTGGAAGTCAAAATCATAATTGAAAAATAAAATCTGATAAACCTCCATAGGGGCAAGACGGTGTATGTGCAATTAGTTAGCTTAGCTTAGCATAAAGAACATCTATCCCGTCTCACTCCAGAATTTAAAAAGACACCTACAAGCACCTTTTAAGCTCAAATAATAACATAATATAGCTCGGTTTAAAACTGTTTTTCAGTTTTGATTAAAACAAAAGGCTGTTTATACAAATGAAACACATGAAACACATTCATGTACATTACATGTACAATACAACTGAAAAATAAAAGAAATGGTATTCAGAAATGTTGTTATAAAGTAAATTATTCTGTTATTCACCTAACACATCCCAACTTTGTAGAACAGGGGCATATGGCCACTACTTATTTGTCCTAATTTCATCCATTCTTTGCAGCCATTTGATGGTGCAGAGGCAGTATACACACACACACACACACAGTGGCTCAGCACACTAGTCTAGTCACAAACCATTGGCCACAAATGTATTTAAGATTCCTCTTGGGTTATAACCATCATTGCTCAGCAGGCCTTGAATAGCAGTTGCTGTTTAACAGTGTTGGCGCATTGTTATTTTCCTCCATCTGATCTCTCTTCGTGTGGTGAAAACAAATGCACTAATGGAGGATAATTACCCTGTGTCGTTTTAGTGTTTGCTTGCTCCCTGGAGAGGGCAACAGCAGCCTCTCAGGCGTGGAGATGCTAATTGGTAATGCTAATTGCTTTTATTATGCAATCAAAGGGTCAAAATGAAGCTATGTTTCAAATCATTTTGTATTGCATTAATACAAAAAATAAGGAATGCAAAAGAACATCATTCATTAATACAAATAAAAAAGAAAATATGCTTATCTGTTTGCATGAACAACCAAGTGATTGAAACGATCCTAATATATGAATCTAATTTATTTTGTTGTATTTGGAATCCTCCAATGAAAATCTTAGTCTTTGGTTTCCTTTCATGTAAAACGTATTATCCCTTTATTGACCCTTGAACTCAATTAACGAAGCTGGCGTGCACGTTAGAAAGCAGATAAATAAACATGCGGCCAGTCTCTGCTCAGCAAGGAGGATTGCCTGTTCTACTCACCCAGAGGGAATTACAAGCCATCCAAATGTTTTAGCACTTAGGCTGGATGTGACACGAGCTAGGAGTTGTTTTGGGGTCTGTCAGAGGCAATGCTTGGCTTTCCTTGACACTTCCATGACTAACATACTGTAGGAGAAGGGAATAAAGAGGAAGAAGGCCAAGTTGTCCTGCTTTCACCCCCTAATGAGACTCGTCAGCTGAAAGTGTTGGATAAATGCAAAATATTATTCTATCTTCACCCCCAACATCATGTGAGATTATCTCAGAGCAGCAGCCTTCGGTATTAATTATAAATGAATGTTTGTGCTTTGCCACCTCTGTTCAAACATTGCACATGTAAATAACTGAAAAATACAGTAGTGGGGGAATAAATAGGCATTTTTAGTAACTTTACCCCTGAGTCTGACTGGCACACACCTGGCAACCCCGTTTGGCTTTTTAAAATGCAGAGTGACAGCTTGGCAGTGATTTCTATTCTAGTTGACACTTAGAAAATTGCCTTAGAGAATGGACTCTGTCAATTTGGTCCAAGGGGTCTGTACACTAAATTTGTCAGTTTGAAGAACGAAGTATGACTAGATGAAATAAAGAACTTGTTTTTAATATCCTCTAACAGGAAGCGGGCGTACTGGTGCGAATGGAGTGGCGAGTTTGCTCCAAAAATCACACTTGCACGTCTGGCTCGCTCAACAAAGCCCTTTTGCATCTGTGTAGTTTGTGTGTCACTTTCCTCACTACAGTATGGGCTTCTGCGTTCACATGGATAAAACACGTAAGTGACTAAATGTGCTTGTGTTTTGATCACATTTAAGCAAATTCGGGTGGCAAGTCAGACTTGAGGTTAGTCTTAGGTCTGAATAAATACAATTCTCACTTCATGATAACAATTGTGATCTTGCCCTTAAGCAAGGCATTTGATCACAAGACTGTTGACATTGTGGCTGCAATGGGCAGGTTGTGCAGTACATTACAGATGCATGTTTTAAAAGTCTTAGTTAAAGTTCATTTATGCTGTGTGCTGCATGTTTATTCATTTCAAATGTTTATCCTAATTTGAAATGAATACAAATGAGTATGTATAGGAATCCTATCAGAAACAGTTCTGTAAGCGAGATATGCAGACATGTAACGTCGACATGAAAGTTCACATAATCAAGATTGTGTCTGAGTAACACTTACAACATCAGTGTGTTTACATTCAAGGAAATGATTTATCTACCACAACATTTCCTGCAAACAAGTTGCTCTATAGTTTTTCCACACTTCAAGACTTATGATCTCCACACCATGGGACTGCATCAGCACTGATGGAAATATTATACACATGGTTCAGCTTTGGATTTTGATTACATTTGAAAAATAATGTGTGTATTCAAGCTTGTCTGCACAAAAACACATTTGTATTGCAGTGTTGGAGGGTTTATGGTCAAAGATGTCAGCCTCTATCTTATTAGCACTTGGAAACAGTTTCACACTCACTGCATGCTTTTGTTGTCAGTAGTTATAAGTCAGGTACATCATAAGTAAAGTGTACTGTGTTTGTATGTTCCACATCGAGCTGGAGGTTTCTTCTCACAACACACAACCTTTCACTTTCCCTCTCTGCATCACTTCCCTCTCCATCTTCTGCCTCTCTTATTCTGTATATACATGTTACGTTTATTCAGTAGCACTACTTCAACCAAGTGGTCACCAGCCAAACTAAACTTTATTTGAATTCACTTAAACAGTTTACTTTCACCCACTTCCTGGCCAGCATTGCTGTTAATTTGACAGAAATGGGAGGGAGGAGATATCCTGAAGCTTCCTCTGTGTCCACACATACCTGTCTAATCCCTAACACCGCCCTCCAGTCTACAACTCCACCACTTTGCTGGCAAGTAAAAGTGATGTGTGTGAGTGTTTCAAAGTTACAGAGTTCTTTTGAGAGGCAGGATGATGTTTAGTAAGAGATACACTCAAGATTTAATCAGCGTTTGTGATTTATGATAGAGGGATAGGGAACCATAAATACACACAAACACAGAAGAAGACCAAGTACATGTTTTCCCCCTTGGAAGGATTATCAAGGATTCAGTGCACTATGTGTGTTGGCTAATCTTGAAAGATCCATCCCAATAACTGAAATATTTGAGAAAATTCAGAAAGATCCTTCTCTCTGTTTTGCTCTCTTAGCTCAAAGGAGCTAGAAGGGGATGGCGTGCAATATCGAAGAGCAACAAAAGTACTTTTCCCATCAGCGTATTCACATTCCTTGAGATCATGACAATACTGAGAGTCAATATGTGTTTGAAATGTCACTGCAGACATCATATTATATCTATAATTATTATATATAATTAAACCTATTGCGGCCTGCTACAAAAAATATTCTAGTCTGTATGTTTAGGTCCATGAAAACAATGGGGGGGGGGGGGGGGGGATTTTTTTGCACCAGCCTAGATATTATTTTATTGGAGATTAAAGTTTATGAATTATTAGGGAAGTGGTCTCTTGAGTGACAGCTAGCGGCTGGCCCTCGCTTCGCCTCGGAATTTACGTCAGTCGGATGGATGTATCTCCCTCCCCCCCATTGTCACATCAATGTCCTTTTTTGGTAAGAGGAAATGAGGCGGAGTCATGGTCTGACAAGATGGCTCCCATAGGAAATTACGATTGGATCAAATTGAGAGAACGGACCTTAATGTAGAGGCTATGTCCATTTTTTATACAATCTATGGTCTCAACTCCAACTCTATTCTCGCGTCTCATGTTGCTAGTTGGACCGTCAACAATGACTGTTGCTCTTAAGAGAAAGACTTGGTCCGGAAAGCCTCTGGCTTCACCGGAAAGCCCAAAATATTAACCGTTATCCCCAAAGGCTAAATTGTCATCAGGCAGATAACTAATGGGCTTCAGGATTGTACCAAACCAAAATGTTTTGACCACTGACAAAACAAAACTCATGTTTTCAACCTTATCAGAATGTCTCTGCATTGTTTTCCTGACGGTTAGGATGGCCTACAGCTATGAAACATGATGTCCACCTTTCTATAGAAAAAAATGTAATCATGTTTTCATCAGAGACCTTCACTCAGCCAAGTCAGACATCTAGGGCATTCAATGCTACACAGTCAGGTGTGATTGTGCAGTCACACATGGAGAGACACACACCTTTGCAATACAGACATTTCACTCAGATGGGTTTTTTGGCAAAATAGCTGGGTTGGTCAAGGTAATATCAGAGAGTGTGTGTGTTTGTGTGTGTGTGTGTGTGTGAGAGAGAGAGATTAAGAAAGTGTGAGAGAGAGTACATGACAAGCTGTCGACCCAGGTCTAAAGGTCTGCTCGTTTTAGTTGCTGCAGCTCCACGTTGAGTGACACCCTCAAACACCAACCTCCCTGCTGGCCCAAACAAAACAGGGTCTGTTCCCTCTACAGTGCATCTGACTGAGAGAAACACACACATACGCCTAACACACACTCGCACAAAATCAAGCCACTATTCTCTCTTTCCCATACACACACACAGACATTCACTTACCCCACCAGGAATCCTCACCTTCATCTTGGCACTGCACAGCCAAAAGTAACACAGGTCAGCTTAAGGTAAATAAATCAGCTAATCACTGGATGCTTATAAGAGGCTGCATGCCTGTCCATCACAAACATACAGTATACATACACTGGAGGATTATTAATACTGAATATCCTCTTTATTTTCGCATTAATTCCAGTTGATGGGGTACGGAATTTCTTCTATACAGTTTGCTGGAGTTTCCCTTTGAAAGTTTGAGGTGTTTGAGACAGAAGAAGTAGATTGAAGACGAAATGACACAGTGTCTGTAATTGACAGGTATGGGACATTAAGATTGTGCCAATATAACATTCTTCCAAGCCAGGCCATCTTGCCACCAAACCATAAGAATATTCTGTGCAGCAAGCTCTCCGCCGTCCCTCCTTTCTGCCACATTTCTTGATCCTCACATCTGAAGCCTATGAATCTACAATTATTTTCTCACTCAACCTTTCAGAATCTATCACAAAACAAAATCTCAAAAGACCAATAAATCCAACCTAAAAAACTTTAAAAATACATTACTTCATTTGTGAAATCTGACTTATTAATTACTTTAACACAGTCACATCTTTCAACTTGTAGCAATCTGAGTCTGGAGCAAAGTGCTTTCTCCTTTAACCAGTATCGTAATGAGCAGAGACCATTACTCATCCAGACACCAGCTGAGGTGCTAGAGTGTGTTTGTGTCACTGTTACATAAGAACCCCCCCTTCTGAGGTTGATTATAGAGGAGTCAGTGTGTTTGACAAGGATCAGGCCCTCAGGGTCTCTGTGCAGAGCTGCAGTGAAGATCAAGTCATGCAGGTGGGCCCAGACACCCATTCAGCTCCTAACAAAGGGGATTCCTTGCCCTCGTGGTCTACATGTGTTGAGTGTTGGTGGATTATGATGGTGCAAATAATATATTTGTCTCTGTCTGTGTGTGAGTGTATGCTCTTCGTACACATATCATTTTCATCCTGTATAGGATGTTTTAGATCCAGCTAATGACTAAAGTGTGTTCGTGTGTGTGTTCAGGATATAGAGCATTATCAGAAGCAGAGTGCTCCTTATTGAGAAAGAGCGTGAGAGACATTACAGCTGTCCGACTGTGTATGCATTAGCTTTGTGCAATTACTCTTAAATAAAAATGTACTTGCATCGACTGCTGCAATTTCTAAATCACATTTAGGTTGCAAAATTTAATCAGAGTGGTGATGCTTTAGGGTGTGTAGTGCATATAGAGTCTGCTCAGGCAATCTACGAAGTATAAACACTCTACAAATAAAGGTATAAAGCTGTCTTTTAATTTGGTCTGCACAACATTTTTAAGATATTGTTGATGCTAAAAATACATGTAGAAAATGTTTGTGTTGATGTTTTGAATCACTGGAACAAATCAAAATACATTTTTGACAGCTGCAGTGCATCACATGCATTTGTGTGTGTGTGTGTGTGTGTGTGTGTGTGTGTGTCTACAGGAAACCAATCTGACCCATGGGATTAGTGGCAGACTTGTTGAGTGACTCTCATTCTGTTCCAGATGTTTATCACGCCATAAAGGCCTCAAGCCCTGTGTGAGAAATAGGTAGGAACACAACCTCCTTTCAACACACAAACACACACACACTTCCCAGCTGCAGCCGGAGTTGTAGCAGTGGCTGACATGTTGATAAGAAATCACCTCTGTCAAGACTATCAGTTGCTCTTAAGTCACTAGAGCACACAAGCATACACTTCCTTTTTTGACTTCTGATACATCTCATCCTAACCACATGTGCTGATGTAGCTAGTTCTGCTAGTTATCCATTATAGCATAATGACAGCAATAGCAGTGTCAAGTCATATCTAATTTTGACGCATTCCCTTCAGGGCGTACTATATAAAAACTCTTAGAAAAATCCACTGCTCATGCCCTTTAATGTATCAATTATATAAACATCCAGCCTAAGACATCGCACGCGTGGATGTCTTGAGAATCTGTAGAACACTAATGCGCTTGTTCCACTGGTGCCAGTCGTGCGTAATGAGCGCTGTGTGGCAGGAGCGCACCAGCCGGCTCTGCACGAAGAGGTGTCAGTCATCATCCATAGAGCATGAATCTTTACAGTTGCGATGTTCTTGTTACCACAATAGATCCCAATCTCGCTCCGACAAGTCAGAACTGATATTGAAATGGAGCAAAGAGGAGCGCATTCCTCAGGTTTGGATTTTAAACTTGAGTGGGGAACCTTCTGAGATCAGAGGAAAAGAATATTTCAAAATCAGAAATGGTTCTATCCAATATCTACGCTCTCACTTAAACGCGTAGATGTACAGTGAGTTCACATGGAGCCACTTAAAGATTATGAATGACGCGAGGATATTAAGAGAACTCCGCTGAGGTGAATGAGGTCGAGGAGACGCCGTGGCATCCGGTCGATTTTTATAAAAGGAGGCTTTTACCCGGTTGTGAATAAGAAGTGCCGGCCTCAATAGTTCTCTTCTCAGTGTGGACGAACTTTCCTTTACACGTCTGATAGGGCGTCTAGACTTGCACTCAAACTTCTATTCACAAGAATCTGTTTGATGATGACGCGCTGGAGCCAGCAGAGGAAAATGAGAAGTTCTTACCCAGATACTGTCGGATGTCCAGCAGGATTTTAGGGGGTCCTCCGTTCAGCTGGTAAAAAAGGGAGCCGAAACAGAAGAGGAACAGCGTAGCCATGCAGAAACCATAACCTCGCAAAGAGAATCGTAACGGTATAGCCGAGAGTAAGCTGTACTTTCTGTTGTTTCGCTCTCTAACGTGGTTGGGAGTCTGGCTGTTGCTGTGAAGGGGACTGCTGCTGAAATTCTTCATCATCTCCTCCTCACAAAGCGCCGTGGAAAGTCACCCATCCGCATGTGGAAAGTGAAACTTGTCGTTTTGAGACCATTTGAGGCGGACGGTCCAGGTTATTTTGGAGACGCGCAGGCACCCAGCTCTCCTCTCCGCTGCCGCAGCCACGGGGTTGTTTTTTTTTTTTTTTTGCGCACAGCGTTTCGCTTCTGCTCGGTCCCTCTCGTTTGCGCTCGTTGGATGAGTGTTCCTTCCTTCCGTCCTTCCAGCCGAGTTAAGAGTCCATCCTTCTGCCCTTGAGTCTTCTGGGTGTCAGATTACTGAACACGAAAAGAGGAAAAAAACTTCCACCTCATACAGGATTTGGTTTGGATTGCAGTGCGTCAAACAGCGTCACCCAGTGTTCGGGGAGGGAGGGGCCTTCTAAGAAGTCAGTGGGCATTCATGAAAAGAGTTTGATATGTAGAGACTGGCAGGAAGTCTGTCCGTGGAAGGACTTTAAAGGCAGCTGTGGATTTACAATTTTCATTTCCAAAGCTTAGGCACTATGATAATATAGGTCTATTGTAGTTGATTGATTTAAAGATATAATATGACTTTGACATGCCATCGGATAAAACCTTCATCCTTAATTGAAACATCACAGCAAACTATTTCCTGCATATAGTGGTTATTAGTCATAAAATGGAACAAGCTTTGCTATCACCACTTCAGGATGGCGTAAAGATGTTTGATGTGTTGAAAAGAAGCTGGTGGGGTGATTATTATCTGCACCCTTCTTCTGTATGAGAGAGAGTGTGTGATTGAGTGAGTGTGAGCACGAGTGTGAGTGTGTGTGTATATATGTGTGTGTGTGCATGCACGTTTTAAACTTTCTCTTTCCCCCAAGGCCAGCTGTAAGGACCTTACGCCAAGCCATATATCTTTCCACAGCAGGGCCAGAACCCACCATTAAGACTACACCTGCACTTAGGACGAGACAACATACATTCAACTCACTAACCACCTCAAAAAGAGGCTGATGTACTTTCCCCGGTGACAGCTACAGCAGTCGAGGAAGCAACAGCAGCTAAGAGAAACAATTGGGCTTCAAAGACAAGAGGTTACGAACTTGAGCGCATGATGAGGGCCGTTGGTATCGCTTTTCAACAGGTAAATTAATTGTGAATGGTGCAGTACTGCCTTTTGCAAGCTAGGCACAATAAAAGTAAATGCATTATGGGTTTATAGGCCAATCTCGCCTTCAGCACTGCGGTTTATTACAAAGATCAACAGTATGGTTGTCAATAAGGTCACTGCTGTAAATCAGGCTCAGTCTAATTAGCACAACTGACCATGGGATTTAAACCAAATCACTTCTGGTGGTGCGTTACCTTTTCTTTGGACTGTTGATGAAAAGCGGAGCACCTGGAAGAAGCACACACAAACTCCAATGTTTTAGCTGTTAAATGTGTACCTCGATTCAACTGTAGTTCCTCTGACTTTGTGAAACCTCACACACATTTAGTGTGTCTATTCCCTAGTTATTACTAAAGGTTTTGTGTACACTAAAGTAAAATTATTGAAAAAATAGTAGGAGACTGAGTGGAATTAACTTAATTTTGGCAAGAATACTGCATATTTGAACAAGGCCCACTGCTCTTAAGATTAAGAGGCCATTTAATTGATTTTACCCGACCATAAAAAGAATCAATAGGATTTGTTGCAGGGGGAATAACCCTGGGAGCTACAAACTCAGATCATCGGAGTTGCTGTCAAACATTAAGATAAACTTTATGAGTCAGAAGCACCACAAACTTTCAGAGTAACTACTAAAGCGATCTCCATGGAGTGAAACAATTGGCAAGAGCATTTCCTAAAAGGGTCGATAGAAGTGTGACACTTATTACAGTTTTCTGCTGAAGAATCTTTGGTATCATAACGGCTATTAACACTTTGCTGTGACTTTGTAAATTATTCATCCTCTATCACAATAGAGTAGGCTGTGATCCTGTCATCTGAAAGGAAATCGATTGTTGGATACATTAAAAGACTGATCTAAAAGTGTGTGATAAATGCTGTAAAATACAGTGATCCCCCAGCAGACGTTGGGGGAATTCTCAGTACAAATTGCTTGCAGACACAAGTAGAGAACATTCATAAACACTGCAGAGGAAAGTGGTCTGGAGTAACGGGAAGAAACTTGAGCCAGAAAGTCTCTCATTGCAGTAATGTCTCGTCTTTTCCTCCTGAGAGTTTTTTAATTTGATGAGTAGTTGTATCGGTGAAAGACCGAGCCGTGAACTGGAAGCTAACAGCCAATTACAGCTGCATGAAGAACAATTTTTGCACAGCAGCTTGAAGGTACTAGCAATAACAAGGAAGACACACTACACAGGGTTTTTTCCGATTTTTACTGAAGGGAATGCTTGTTCAGTTGTATCCATTTCCACTCAGAAGAAAGCCAAACATCAGCTCAGATAGAAGTGATGCAAGTAAAATCTAAGATGCAAGTCTTATGAGACATTTTATCAAATTGGGGGTCCACTGTCTGGTGCGCACCTATTTGGGGCTTCTTGAAATGAACAAGGCTGGAAAACCTCTCTGTGGTTTCATTGACGACAGCTGCATGGCAACAAGAGCCAGACAGGCAGTCAAACTCTGCTGTCTTGGTCCTGAGCAGATGTGTGTAGGTTTTTAAATGAGGCATTACAAAACAGACACGGCAAGACAATGTTTTTTAACTTTTTGATTTCAGAGCTACCAACCAACAGCTCAACCTTTAATTGTATAGTGTGTAAAGATTAATCAGAGATACAGGAGTGTACATATCCCAATAAGGTCGCATAGTTCCATCCTTTTGGCCAAACCCTAGAAAATTAACCACAGCTTCTTTTCTTCTGACCGAAATAACACGTTTGACAGACAGGTTTTAATCATATCAAGTCCAGTATTATTATTCTTTCTTTTGCTCACCCACACTTTTCATTTTTAATTTCAAAATGTTATTAAAGTTATCAACAGTCCAATGACCTGTGTCACAGTTGAAACCACCCTGATGAAACGAGCCAGTGCCCACGATTTTCAATTACTGTGAGTGTGTGTGTGTGTGTGTGTGTGTGTGTGTGTGTCTCTGTGTGTGTGTGTGTGTGTGTGTGCGTGTGCGTGCATAGTCAGAATCCAAAGGCCAGTGTACTGCAAGAAACAGTTTTTATTATTTTTCAGAATGACAAATAGTTATGGACATTACTTTTGTTTCAATACACAAGCAAATCTGTATGGACAATCATTAGGTAGATGAAAACCAAATAAAATAATTTGTACACATATTTTACAATACATACTGTAGTTCCTCACTGGCTAAAGCAATGTGCATTATGCAGGAAGGTATTGCTATTTATATAGTACAGCTAATTACAGTTGATATGAAAAAAGCAAAAAATAAGTTATTTAAATATCAATTACATATACAGAATGTGCAACTTCTGCTAAGCATTTCATATATGTAATTAAGAATTTATTTTTATAAGACTGCAAAAACAAACTGGAAGTGAATACCTGGAACAGGTTAACCCGTGAATGGTTATCAAACTTGGCATTGGGAACTCAATACTAAAATAAAATACCAGCATAACCCACTGACACCCTTTACAATACCTGACTACAAACGTCCATGTACGGACCTGTGAACAAAATGTAGCCAATTCCGCCTATAAAACAGCTAGATTTACCCTCTAAAGTGCGTTTACAGTGTCAGTATTTTCATTCTTTACAAAACACTTGTTGGGTCTTTTTACTTTTTGTTAATAATGACCCCCACCCTCACTTTCTCAGAGCACCACTTTGATTGAAGAGAATAAAGGCATCAAACATCTACCTATCAAGTGCCCACTGCAAAAAGAAAAAAACATCTTCTAATTTTAGCAATAACACTTGGTCAATCTTTTTTTTTTTTAAATACGAACTCCATGGAATAAGAGTTCAGTTCTGACCACGAAAGACAGAACCTCACTGTTAAGAGTGTAAAAACGAAAGAGCAATGAGTTCCTGGTTGTTTTCAGTTCCGTTTTAGTAGTAGTTCTGTGGTCTGACCCCATGCAATGTTTCCCTGCTTTAGTGTCATAATATATGCTGGCCTTGGAGTTTAGCTTCTCTATTCTCATTGTGTAGATGTCCCAAACAGCTTATTATCCAGCTATAAACACAAGCCCTCAACACTTTAACCAAAATGTAGACAGTCCAATAAATTCCATATAAGATGGCCCAGATGTCAGCTGTGTCTTTGGAACATTTCTATTTTCTCCTCCCACAACCCTCTTCATGGAACACATACAGTGAATGTGTTCAACATGGACGTTAAACATGCAAAGATGTCTGTGTCATTTCTGTGGATTTACCATCTGAGCTTCACAAGTACAAACCACAACCCATTAGAGGCATGTTTTGTGGTTCACATCCATGTGTATGGCTGAAATGATCTAGTTGAGTGTGTGCGTTGATGAAATCTCAACTATTTCTCAGACACATTCAGAATAAAGAGACTTGCACCTTTAGCACAGTTCAGCCTCCTTCATGGTATATAGTCATTGCTATACAATATGTTTTAATTTGTAATGGTAAGGCAACTTAAAATGTGCTTGGATACACGGGGAATGTGTTGCTGTGAAAGCTGATTGTGGTTACTGGAGTAAAACAGAGCTTTCTGTAAGACTTATATTCATATCGGTGCGGGGTCTGCATCCATGATATGCACTGAAATAGGACACACATTATAATAAGAAATATTAAGGTGTGAACTGGCCTCAAAATAAGGCTGCAACATTCAAGAGGCAAAGAAAAATTTTAACATATAAATCATTTTAAAATGAAGATATGCGTTATGCTATAGTACAGAAACATGACACAAAATAAGCCATCTCAAAACCACCAGTTTGGTTTATGAATTTAGTTGATAAAAAGTTCAGATATTATCATTATGAATCTATTAATGGAAATGAAATGCCGAATGAGGAGTAAATAACTTTGGCCAAACTACTTCCTTAAAGACCCTTAGATAATGTTGCCTTGCCACAAAGGATTAAAATGAAGCACTTATGAAATAATGCAGGAAGTAAACCGTCCTTTCTGTATTTAAAAAACATCCATCCTACAAAAAAGTGTGCTATCTTCCTTCAAGGCAGATCCAAGTCTTTATTTTAAGACTTTGGGGGTGTCTTCAGTATGGACGCCATCCCACAGCGTGAGTCTACAGTCTTCTTTTAGAAAAGGCATCTGATATCTTGTCTTGGCTGTTAGGAGAAACTCCTCAATGCCGTAAACATTTGAGAAAAGAGTGATAAAGAGAGAAAATCAGAGAGCACAGTGGCTCACTTTAAGTCTTTTGACACATGCGAGACAGGAAGTACTGTAGGGCTGTGGTCACTTTTGTGATAGTGGAGTCTGGTGGCCAATTTGTCTTTGGCCGCCTACTGACCATGTTAAGATGAGATGGTGCTGACCAGTGAGTTGATACCTGTTATTTTCTATGACTTCAACATGGTTAGGACTGCACCTCTCTGTGCGAGCCGACCAATTGTGCTTCACTGACCAGCCGGCGGGCGTGTCTTTCATCCCGCACCCCCGCTTTCCACACACCGCTCTCTGTTAACAAAGCCACGCGACTCAACGTGTCGATTCCCGCCGCCGCCAGAGATGCAGCGTACATGGGCAGGCCGATGGAGGTGAGCCAATCAGAGACTGTGCTGATGTTACCTGAGGGCAGAGGCTTTCGGCACATCTCTGTCAAACCTCCAGAGGGAATCTGAATGACACAATGGAATAAAAAGGCATTAGTTACAGAGCGACACACATTACTGAGAGAGACTTGTGTTGGAAAAAAACAGGAACATTTTCAGCAACTTTGGCTTTCTTTTTGCCAAATCACATAAAGTTATAGGGTAAAGATAGACTTTAAGTCTTGATTCAGATTTAGCCTGCTTACAATACAATTCCCTCTTAAAATATATCTCCACACATTTACCATGCTTGTTAGATATTTAAGAAAGCATAATAACGCCAGCCTCTTAATCATGGCGCCAGCTTACGGTACCGGGAAACTGCTGTCATGATAATTTTCCAGTCTGCATTGTTACGCTCCACTTACTAAGCATTTATCAAGCTCTATAACTAATAAATGCTCCGACATTGTCTCCATTGATTTGAAGTTCTCAGGATAATCAATGCTGTTGCCTTACAGCCATGCGGTGTTGTTTACGAAGCTCTTTGACTCTGAGCTGGTCCATGGTGGAGGCCACGTCCTTGACAGCCTGCTCCAAGTCCTCGGAGTAACGCTGCACCAGCGGCTGCGGGATGCCACAGCGGCCATGCTGGAGGAGAGAAGGGAAGGGGGAGAAATGAGATGAGAGCAATACATTTAAATAACAAATAAATACTAATCTATGTTTTCAAAGAGGAGGAAAACATGTCAGACACTTTGATGTGTCAGAGAGCAGCGGTACGACAACTAGTGAGCAGCTGATGGGCATCATGAAGTGGGCTGACGTAAAGGAGCATTTTGACTTATTACAGTCATTATGAAGACAGAGCAAAGCAGGTAAATGGTGTCAAATTACTTCCCTAAGAACATCGTCTGGCGACATAATGAGCACTATACTAAAGGGCGTCAGAGTAATATGAAGACAAACACACTAGAATATAGACACTATAATTATACTCTAATCAATAGATTGTTTTTGTTCTGGTTCCTATGCAGTACATTACAGATAATTACTATTTTCATTGACACTGAAAGGACAGCTAGAACATGTTTCGTACTAGTCCTGTGATTAACATCTTGTTTTGCACCAAAAAAAGAGTGCTCTACATAATGGATCTTTAGGATTTCATGATTTACTATAAATGACTTACAACACATTTGTTATGTTAACAAATCACTTATCAATCATTTACAAACATTTATTATTAATGTATTTTATTATTAATTTCATGTTTTGTTGACTATTAGTTCATTATTACTTATAAATAACTTATGACGGATCGTTAAAGCATTGCCCCATTTTATGAGCAATGACTATGTGAGGGATGAAAGTAGGCAGAAAGTTCTGCTGAACTTTTCAAACAAGCTTTCTTGTTCTCTCTCTCTCTTTGTGTAGACACCTGGAACAATGGCAGTTTTCCAGCAAGGCCTGGTTTTGGTTGGCCGAACTGGACCGGAGGTCCTTTGAGGATGAAAGGGTTGAAGGATGGAGGAACTGATGTCTCCGGAGAGAGGGGTGGCCAAAAGGTCATACAAGGCAACCCTTCGCACTGCCTGGGTTAGTCGGGCCAGATGCCTTTAGGCAGCCAACAATGAACATATTTCAAGATGTACAGTAATTTGATTTTTTCCCCCTCATATCAGGCCTTGGGCTGGATATTGTTCCTAATATCTGTGCCAAGATAATGAAATTCAGATGATGTTTGATAGCTAAATAATGTAACTTTTTTTTAAAGTTTTGAACATGTCTAACCTACAGTATATGATGAGTTGTATGATCTTATGACTGCATTTATGTGGCGGCTAAGTACATGCTGCTACTACAGCAGCAGCAGTGTGCCTCTCATGGCCCTGCCAACCCACTTGTGACTAATAGGAATCCAGCAGAGCCGCACTGTGGTCTAATGCACTATTTCTCACCTCATCTCTTGATACCTCTGTGTGTTTGTTGTTTCCCTGCAAGTGTCGGGGGCTCCAACATGTTAAAGGGGCCCAGCCTGGGGTCTGGCGAGTGGCAGAGGGTTTTATAGCCCTGTCTGCCTTCAGTAAGATTCAGCCCATAAACTTAACAGTCTGAACCACATCATAGTTAGACTCCACAGTCTATCCCTCAGCTCCAGGCAGCGTATTTATTAACACACACACACACACACACACACACACACACACACACACACACACACACACACACACACACACACACACACACACACACACACACACACACACACACACACACACACACACACACACACACACACACACACACACACACACACACACACACACACACACACACACACACACACACACACACACACACACACACACACACACACACAAACACACAAACTTTAGAGTCTATTAGTCTCTATTTTTAAAACTAAATGAGTTCCAAAGCAAGCTGCTGGTGTTGGTAGACTGAGTAATTTGGATCCAAGCTGCAGTCAAATTATGAGTTAAGTAAAGCCTGTTATGATGCTAAACTAAGAGCCTGACGCCAGACAAGTATAGCCCTGAGGTGTCTTGCCGCCCCATTATCACATTAATCATGGAAATATGACTTAATATAATTTTGTTGCGTTGGGTGTAGCTGAGTGTGTGTATGTTCATTTCAACTATCAGCATAAAAACATATGTCTGAAAAGTTCAGAATGATGAATTACAGAAGGAATGTGTTCAGAAATGTTTGAATATTGTTATTATCTTCCTTAAGTGTTTAAGGTTGCATCAGTAAATGCTGCATCTTTCTACTTATCGATCTGCAACATAACCAAGGGTCATGCCAAATATATCTGCAAGGCAAATTGAGAGGTCATTTTTCTTCTCCCATATTTCAATTAATGATACTTTGCTAACCTTGTCAGAATAGGGCTCCTCTGTAAGATCAATGCCCTCAGCTTCCAGACGTTGTTCCAGCAGGGTGAGCAGGTCAGTACTCATCTTGGCATGGGAAACCTTCCTAGCAACAGCCACCTTGCCCCCGAGATCTGAGAACCATGGAGGCTGCACTGCAGGTGGAGTTCCAGACTCCTCGCCTATGGATGAGGCGGATGAGGCGGCACAGGGGCTGGCGGGGGTGCTCGGGGTCTTGGCAGGCAGAGCTGGGGCACCGTAGCTGGGGCTGCTGGGGCTGCTGCGGATTATAGGGCTACTGGGGTGAGAACGGGTGAGGGAGTGGGTAGGGGAGGGAAGGGGTGATGGTGAAGAGGGCAGGGAAAGAGGGGAGTGACGGAGGCCATTGGCTAGTCTTTCCCTAGACTTCTTGGCAGGAACAGGAGGAGGAACTGGAGGCTTTTTGGGGTGAGTCCGGATGACCCTCTCCCCGCTTGCATTAGAATCAGGGGGACTTGGAGTAGGACTGGAGAGGAGCTCTTGAGGGTTAGAGGACTGGGTTGTGGCACAAGGGCGGCGGAGAGGCAGCTGGGAAGGTATGGGTGGTCTGTCAGCCCTCCCCTTTGGGCTCACTGGAGTATAATTTCGAGTTGGAGAACCCTCATCTCTACAGACCTTGGTTGGGCTACTGTTGCCTGATTTGGGTCCTTCCTTGGTGAGTTTAATCTCCACACCCAGATCCTTCTGCCCAAAGTTCTGCTCCCAGTGCAGATCTCCTAGCGAGTGGGAACGTTTCCAGAGTCCAGTGGACTGTGGTCCATCTAGGTCCTCACAGCTGCGACTGGCAGGGATGGGGGAGTGTCTTTGGGCTTTGCGCAGCCCCAACAGGTTAAAGCCCTTCAGGGAAGGTTTGATAAAGAAGCTTTTCTTTGTGCGCTGGTTCTTGCTGTTCTGCTGCAGAGCCTCTGTTGAAAGGGTCATGGGCAGTGTGGGGTAGTCTGGAGACTGAAGAACAGCTGACGAACGACTGGTACGGGAAGCCTTTCTGCTCTTACCTGCAAAATGAAAACATTTATCCTCTCTTAGTAATGTAATGTAGACACCTTCACCCAAGTGCAACCACATTTTCCCTCTTTTGTGAAACTGCTAAGAGGGAATATGACACTCAGCTGTCTCAGCATAACCATACCTTCTTTAATATGAAAATCAGAGCCATGTAAAAAAACAAACTGATGACTCAGCATTGCTCTATCTTGTTCACACTATTTCCCTTTGTTTATGATAGATCATGTATGTTTGCAAGATTGTAAAACATGTTCACAACACCAATTACTTTTAACAGAGCAGTCATTTGGAAAAAGAAGTCTTATACATGCATTACATCCTTATAGGTTGAGGCCTATCTGTGAAGCACAGTCAAAGCAGAGAAATGTTGATAAAGCAGGAGTGGAGAGCCACAGGAATAAGATAAGCTTTTTGACTCATGACCGAACTGGCTGATTTGTTGTCATGGCAGCAATCCCAAAATAAAGATATTTGGATGGGATAGTTCAGAAACATTGGAACAAAAGGCTGGAGCAACTTACCATCTATCCTCTGGCTTACAGAGCAGAAAGGATGGGTGAAATGGATGGGTTCCACATAGTGTGGCTTGCCAAAGAGTGTAAATGGTGGGATGACAGAAGTTCAGTAGATGGAATGTTGTAAAATATCTCAACGGTTTCCAGAAATGCCAACAGTTAAAACATATTGGTGTTTGCGATGTGATAAGGCACGATGGGCTATAATACATTATACTAATACAGTACAATACTTTAACTAGCACGTTCATTTTTATACATAAAATCCAGAGAATTTGGTCTGCTAGCTGTCCAATAAAACACCCTTCTATAAATTAGTCAGTGACTTCTGTTTGGTCGATGCATTCATAGATTGTATAGCAACACATTACCAGTGACAAGTTATACGTTAAAATGACAGTCTACTATGTGTGTTTTATAAAGATAAATATAATAAGAACAGTATGTAGAATGTGATGGACTCGACCAAACTGATTTAGATCAATAAAAATAGATACAACTAATTGTTTATATTAAAATATGAGTAATGATAAACTGATTCAAGAAACACAAAATGTGGCGTTTTCAAATAAATGTAACCTAAATCTCATGTTTTTAATTTGTTTGCTTAATGGGGATTATTGACTAAATTATATCATTACCCGCCTTTAACTAAGTGAGCACCACCTTATGTATGCATGTGAAAATGATGAGTGAAAGTTGAGAGATTACAGAAGGCATTTGATGATGTCAGGAAGAATTACTACATCTAGTTACAGGGACGTGATCAGACATGTATGTTAAGAGGAGGTCTTTTGATTAAAAGTGCATACATTCAGGGCTCTACGGTGACTTTTTTCCAACCAAAAGAAGAAAGTTTGAAAGAGATAATCTGCATTATGATTTTAAATCATCTTCAATCATTTAAATTTTTAAACGTTTCCTTTGCCAATTCTCTAGACTTATACATATTCAGAAGTATCTATTAATATACAGTAATATATGAATGATTTTATGAGTTTGTAAATGTGGGAGAACTGTGGAGCCCTGAAACTGCAAGAAGAAATGTAGAATTTTACTAAATGTTATGTAGCTGGTTTGTGGAAGGACAAAAAAAGAGGAAAAAAGGCGAAACATAAAAATCAAGCAAGCAGCACCAGAGTCCTTTTATTTTAAAGAAGTGGCTCAACTTAAAATCTCTACTGTGGCAGATTGCACACTTTACTTTTAAACCTGAATGACACATACACACATACAAGGGAAAACCAGTCGATACACTGGAACCCAACAGATATAGAAAGAGGACAAGGTTTGACAGAGCAGTTATTCATGAGTTATGGAGCTGTTAAAAAGCATGTTCTGTGTGTAAGAACAAAAGCATACAGTTATGAAGGAGGATTGAGCAGCTTCAAAAAATAAATCTCACACATAAGACCTCAGTAACCTTCTATAATCAGAACTCTCTTACAATCTATGCACTACTATTTAACAATATTTTCATCCACATCTTTTTTAGGCACATACTGTACGATTGTTTGTGCAATATAGTCACTATAAACACAAGGAAAGTGATAAATTAAAATGGTATGAAGACGATAAATGTATATGGCAGCTGTGATCTGTGATCTGACTAGTACATTAAAAAAAAGACCTTATCAACCTACCAAAAAAACAACAACAAGCATTTATCGACATGCTACGCTGCAAGCTGTTTTTCTATGATAAAAACACTTAAAAGAAATACTCTCTGAGCCCATAATCATCCTCCCGGTAGCCTCCTTTTATCAGCCTCGTGTCCACAGGCGGAAGAGCTGGAAATCTGAGTCCATGACTGGGCAGTGAGTTTGTTCTCATCAGAACAGTTTTGTGCATTGGGGAGGATCTCTCCCTCTGTGATCCCCGCATTGTGCGGTGGTCTAGGCTTAGTGGTCTTGGACCTGGCTCCCTCTCTGTTACAATTGGACTTTGGCACTGATGACACAGAATGCCTATAAGATGGAAAAAGTAGTGCAGAAAGTGGAGTGAAAGGATAGTTAAAGTTTATAGAGTATGAGATGAGAAGGGATTCTTTCTCTAGAGCACCCAGACAAGATAGGTGAAGGTCAGGATTGGGGAAAAATAGGCAGCAAAAGGAGCTGTTTGACTGGCAGGCGCTGGTCCAGAGGAGTGACATGAGCGAGGTGTTGCAGAAGCATGACAAGAGGAAGAGGAGGAAAAAGGCGTTGGAGTTGCTGTGGCACTACAGTAGAGCTAGGGTAGACCAAGACTAGGTCTCAGCCTTGGGTGTCAGTGGTCTAGACTATGCAAAGCTATCATTACCATTCTCCAGGTTCTCATTGCTCTCGTAGCAACCAGAATCTCGCGGGGAGTCTCCCACCAGGCCCCGACCTTCAGACAGCAGCTTCTCCTGGGATCCTGACAGGCCGCTGCGCTCTGGATCACTGCTACCTTAAAGTAGACAGACAGAAAATAGCAACATTAGGGTTGAATGTTATGCTATGATTTATTTATTTTTGTGGGGCCATTTTAGGCTTTTATTACATAGCACTGAGTGGAGAGTGCAGGCTCATGGTCTAAGTCTTGACCTCAAAGCCAAGGGAGTACTCCTTCCTGTGATTTAAAAATGATCACTTCCTACTAATATCTATCCCTCTTTCCCCATGAATTAAGTTTTATATTACTTTAAAGTTTAGTTCATTTTTGTTTACACTTAAATGCACACACTTGAACTGAACGCTGGAGAAAAGTTATTAGTAACACTGCAGCTGATCCACTTATATTACCATACAGTAATAATGACATATTAAGGTTGTACCTTAGTACTTAGGAAAAACATTTCCATGCATGTTCATGCTGCATGCCTGGAGTTGGCAGCTTTCAAAATTTCAGCATGTAAATAAACATACTGGTTTCTGCAAATACTGTATACTTCAAGGGAAAGGGAGTGGATTTTAGTGAGAATTCTCAGTAAACACCAGGATCTTAACTCCAGTCTCATCAAAATACAGATCTGATACATCTTTTATAAAGCCTAGGAGCTTTAGTGAGTTTGAATAATAACCTGATTGTGTTCTCACGCAAAATGTGTTTTATTTTTTCTACTTACTGTCGTACTCCTGTAGCAGCTCTACAGCGGTGAGCAGCACAGCTCTGTGCTGAGGATCTCTGATGTTCAGCTCATCGAGGTCCTCCTCTTCCAGCAACTTGAACGTGTCCAGGTCCTCGTAGCCGTTGAACAGGAAGGTAGGCATGTGCTCCTGTATGATAAATGTCACGTCTGAGTTTAAAGTTTCTTTTGAGGAGCTAAGAATCAGGGTGTCTAAAGTCTGAACAAAAATACACTTTGGATCTTAGTCATGAAAACAGTGACAAAAACGTTGGGCCTGAAGCATATAATACAAGACTACAGTAGGTTACACACTTGTCATTTGCTCATAATTCCCCATCCACACTATATATTATTAAATCACTGGTGAGCCAACATACTAAAAACGATAAATAAAATAAAATCTAAATGTCAATCTGTCTAATCTAAATGCTTAATGTTCTTTTTTCGTTGGCATATAATCAATTTAAAGCCATGACTAATCCAGTTATGGTTGCCTCAACAGGTATGTAAAACTGAGTTGTAGCAACATTAGCGAGATATACACACCTATCAAGTAACAGTGTGTGGCCACAATAGCTATGACCAAAATGGAAAACAAGACCTGAAAGGGAAACCCCTCCAACATAATGCGGCAACAAGAAGAACCAACGATGGAGGCTGTTACATCAAAGTATTTAGCCACAGAAATTTTACACACTAACACAAAAAAAAACCAAAGCTAGCCACCAAAACCACCATGTTATCTGAGAGGCTGCAGACAAGGGGGAAAAAACACTTGAAAATCTAAATACGCCCTTTTTGAGCTGACACTAACTTTGAATACTGCTGCTCTCCACGTTTGTGTGACCCACACACTGTTAGAAGAACACACAGACTGTGTGTCACCAGTGAGACCAGCAATTACAATGGTGGAGTCCCTGTTATATTTCTGCTGGTTGATACAGGACTAAACAAAGGACCACCAATTAACACAAACACAGGAAGCTGCGTCCTCTCACTCACAGTATCTTTTGTCTTTTTCTTTTAAACACATTCCATATCCAAAGATTATTTAGCTGAGAACCAATCTGCCCCTAAAGATACAGGGGTGTGGATATGTAAATGTTATGGTTACAGACAGACTCCGTGGATGTGCATTCCAAATGTTGGATTGCCAGTTAAGCCAAATGGTTCTTAGCCTTTCCAAGAGCATACAACCACAATAGTCTCACTTCTTTGATCTATGAGAGCTCAATCACAACTCATGAAGTATTTATATAGCCTTTGGAGATCAATCAGTTTTTGTGAATCGACCATGCAGAGGCACTCTAAAGCAGTGTTTAGTGGTATTTTTACTTTATTAAAAGTATCAATACCCCCGTGCAAAAATACAAGTAAAAGTCCTGCATTCAAAATGTAAATGTACTCATCATGCAGAATGACCGATTTTAGAATCATATTATATAGCTGGATTAAAATGATTAGAAGCATTAATGTATGAATATCAATTATGTCCCAGCTGGTAAATCTGAGGCTCATTTCAACTTCTTCACATACTACAGGGTAGCTTAATCCATACACTTACAGTAATACATACATCATCATTTATGAGTTGTGTTATATTTTGTATTAATAATAGTATTCTGCAAAGTCACTAGTAATGCTGTCAAATAAATACAGTGGAGTAAAATGTATGATATTTCCCTCAGAACTGTAGTGGATCAGAAGTTTAAAGTAGATAAGACAAAAAAATATATAAGACAAAAAAATTACTCAAGTCAAGTACAAGAACAGTACTTACTGATTGGTCTTATTCATGAAAGGAGCAGAACCGTTTGGTTTTATCTTGGTAAATATCTGGACCAGTGTGTCACAACCATGCAATCCATTTATAAACTTGTTTCAGATAAAAAGAGACTGGTTGAATAGCCAACTAATAAAAGAACACAAGCTGAAAAATTGAATTGAAAATGGTGCTCGAAAAGATCATTTATTTATGGATAAGAATACTGTGGGACTGGAATTTATTGTTACTGTTTCATCATCATCACAAATCAAGTAAAGAGGAGATTGAATATCTGGTGCACTGGCTGCAAACTGGAAACTCTAAAATGTTATAAAAGTGTTTAGTCTAACTCACCCACTCCAGGAGTAAGAGGGGACATGAGCGTTCTGATGAACTTCTAACACCCAGACTCAGAGCTTAGAAAGCCTGTGCGGTAACATTATAATGCACTCTAGATCTTTAATCTGTGACTTAGCCATTAGACTGGTCAGAGATAAAACACACAACCCACAAAGTTCTTTTTCCCTATCTGGGGAAGTGAGGCCTGCAGGCTGCCTGAGTGGGAGGAGATTATATCCAGCTCACAGCTCTGTGTAGGTTTTGATGAAAGAGTTTGATGAAAAGTTTGTCGGGGCGTGGTCGTGAGAATATGGGTGTTAATGTTTATGCACCAGCGTCAGATCAAACATCTTAAGATGTGCAGCCTCTAATTGCATAAACTATATTTATCTCTGTTTGTCTGCAAATGGATTTTGAAGATATCTGGCTAAAAAAACATTTTCATTTATTTCTTAAGATACATTTTTTTTCCCTATGTACTGTAGGTGCCAGATGCGTCTGATTTCTCAGGTTGGACAATTCACAAACAAAACAAAATCAGTGTAGGTAAATCCACTTAACTTTACTGATACTGAACAGACAGTATGTAAGTTGACCTGCTGCTGTAAATCCAATCTATTTGGTATTCAGTACTGTACCTTGAGGTTGATGCGCTCCAGCAGCTCCTCCACTGATGTGGGTTTGGGTGGTCGGCCCTTCCTCCTCCTCCGAACGGGCCTCTTGGGCTTCTCCTCTTCTTCACTCAGCACATCCACATAGATGAACTTGAAGGTGCCTACTTTGTTGTTCAGCAGGCCCATCCACGTTCCCATGGGTGGCTTACTGATTATGTCAATTACATCACCATGCTGGAAAATCACATTGACAAGAACTCAGAAAGAAAGACACAACTTTGGCATTTACAGTTTGGTGGTTCAAAAAAGTTAGCCCTTAAAGTAAAAAGAATGTAAAAGAGACATCCACAGCATCCTCCACAGCATCCTGGTCTATGCACAATCAACCATGCCCCAAAGTGTGCTTACCTTCAGTTTAAGGGAGTCGGAGTCATAGGGGCTGGGGGTGAAGTCTGTATGGACTCGGGCACGTCCACAGAACGGCCCTCTATATGGCGGCTCTTCGTCATCGCCATCCTCTGACTTAACGCTTTCTCTATTACTGGCAGATGAGTCAGTGGTGCTCACAGTCTGACCACCTGGACACAAACACACACATGGATATTTATATAAGCTATAAAATGATTGCCTGGTCACTGTACAATAAAGCTTTACAAGGCTAGAAATGAAGTTTTACGTAATTTATTCAAAGGCCAGATAGATTTTTATCAATCTTATTTATTGTTGTGTCTGTAGTGAGTGGAAAACTCAAGTCTAAACACTTGTATTACAGATCCTGGAAGTATTTTCAGCATATTTTTTTATTTATCTGGGGTAAGTCTGCTGAAATCATGCTGATGTGTGAAAAGAGACAAGACTTGTCCCGCCTAATCATTACCGTATGTTTGCCTGCCTGTTTGTGTGCATGTTCTATGGCTTCTAATGACTAAGTCAGCCAAGTCTAAAATTGACCCTTGCTTGAGACGATGGAGGGTAAAGACGTGACGGAAACAACAGGTGTAAGTAATCAGAAGTTGTAATTAGATAAGATGACCTGAGAGGCCACTTGAAAACTTGATGAGATCACAACACGTGAGGCAGCTGGGTGTGATCAACAGAAATAATTGCTCTTCATGGCCATCACTCCACAAAAACCATAATTGGAATACATGTAATGCCAGAAGGTTAAGTAATCTGTATGCATTTGAAATAGCACGCGGCAAATGTTACAAGCACCATCTATTGTTAAACATTGCTCATAACAGGCTGTTAAAATAGTAGTTGTTGTTAAGCTAATAATAATCGTTAAAATATGCTGAATTGTGTTCTGTGGGGGCAAAAACAAACTGTACTGTATGCTACCTAAATCTATTTAAAAATATCAGCCCTAAGAGGCAGATAGTTGGATCTTGTCTTACTCATTGAACTCTGTCCACTGAGTGAACTACGCAGACTTTCCACCGAACCTCCGGCCTTAAGCTTGGGCTTTTCCAGAGAGTTGGTGTCAGGTTGAGGGGACTGAGGGGAGCCAGGGGTTCCATCCGGACTGGACTAAAAGACAGAACATGAGGAAGAGACGCAGATGGTTATGTAAGGGCATGGGGAGAAAATACAGGACATGTTGTACAGTTAAGAGATGAAAGGATGTGAGTGAGGGGGAAGTGTGGTTAAGAGGTTGACATACGGAGGATACAAAGAAAAGATGAAGATCATAGGTGGAGAGGGTGGGAAAAGGAAGGGGGTTGTGATAGAGGTTTGTCAGTATTTCCTTTAAAAAACAGGCAAAGACATGTAGTTTCCAGCACAATTGTGATTATTAACTATGACTTTACCAACTGTGAAAAACATATTCTTCTGGAATATTCTGGAAGATTAATCTTCTGTGTTTTCAGCTATATATCGTAAAGATCTTTACGGCTGTTTTTCTTTCATTTAGAGACCTCATGCAATAGGTAGTTGAACCTAAAAACAGTACATCTCAAGTACTGCCAATAAAATCATAATCAATAACCAGCTGTTCCTTTATGCCTCATAGTCCATTGGCTCACACATGAGCCAGATGCCTCACTGTCCAATGCCCTGTCTGAACAATGTATTTCAACAATAATTACATCAAATTATGGAAGGAATGCTACAATTTCTTTGGACCATTAAACTGATACTTTTTGCACTGAAAGGTGAGTAACTTTAAAATAAATCAAAACATTTTTCAGATGTCATTTGAAGTTAAAGTCATAATAAAACAGATCGACATCTACTGTACTGTGCACATTTATTTCAGTTATCCACTAGGTGGCATTGTTGTCTATGAGATGGCCATGTCTGAGAAATTGTAACATGGTTATTAATTTTTCTTTACTGTTTCCCAACCAATGACTCCATGATATGTGGGTCACAGTGTTGAGACCACCATGATGGACAGATGTGATTAGATGTGATTCTGCAGGGTTACATCAAACTGGAGGGCTGGACAGGCCACTAGTAAAGCCACAGGGTGCCCACAAAAATTAGGCCAGTGCAGATGAGACAGTCACTATACTCTCTCACACTTGAAGTCTCCATTTCCTGAGAACTAGCCTCTGGGAGACTTGCATCACTCCATGAGCTCAGCATGAAGCACACACTCCACCCAACACACTGGGCCCAAGGAGTACACAGCAGGGAGAAATCCAAGTGTGTGTGTGTGTGTGTGTGTGTGTGTGTGTGTTTTAGCGCTTCGTGTTTATTCTGTAACTAACACAAATACTCCCACCCACTCACAGCCTGTGGACAGAATATGTGGCTTACACTGCAAAACATCCACTAAATGTTTGCAGAACACGGGGAGCTTGTATTTATTCACAGCTGCTTTTGGCTCACTGTTTTAAGGATTAAAAGCACAATGTGTCGATTTGTGGCTCTGTTTGTATTTTAGCTGTTCCATTTTAAATAAAGGTAAGGTTCAACTATGTTATACAGAACTCATTTGCCCTAAAAACAAGGGAAACGCGCAATGCTCAATGTTATCTGAACTTTCTCCAAAAAAAGCAGTCAAAAATTGCATCCATGTGTGTGTTCGTGTGTGTCCAAATGTGTTTATGTCTAACCTGCTCAGACAAAGAGCTGCTGTACTTCTTTGACATGCGTTTCCTCATCGTCTCCTTGACCGACTTGACCTTCTTGCCCAGTGAGATCCGAGACGTGGTGGGGGATTTGACCACTTCTCTGTAAATAGCCTCCTGTTCTTTATTCTGTGGTTAGAAGAAGGAAAGGGAGAATGGAAAAGGATGGACAGACAGGAAGGAGATGACAGAGAGATGCGAAAGAGGGGGGGGGGGGGGTGAACAGGATGATGACAAAGAGCAGGGAGATCACAAAAAAGAAGATACAGGTGAATTAGTATGACAGGAGAGTTTAGGTTGTCCTCACAGCTTCTTTGAATTTTACATGCTGCCAGCACTTACATTGGCGTCCGAGCCCGCATTGACCACATGGAGCGAACGATTGGACAGGTCAAAGCCTCCAAAGCTGCATGTTCTCTGTGGGGGAGCCAAAACACAATCAAATGAGTCAAATTCAAAAGGTCAGGTTACAGGAACTCCCAGTCCACACCCACTGAGGGGTCAGCTCACAATGATTCATGCTTGACACAACACAGGCAACACTTAATTAATGAACATGGGTATATGGTTTGTATATATGCGGGGGCATGATGCCATATGGGACCTGTGGACAGCCAACAGACATGATGTAACACAAACTGTTATATGAGCTCCTCTTTAAAATTGCGAGTTACTGCATGGTCCTCGGCAAATTAGCGGTTATATTGACCGTGGAGAGCACGCCATTGGCTCCAACAAGTTGCTCATATGCTTTAAAGCTTGAATCCCTGGAGATAATAAATATTTCTTGATGTGGCCAAGCTAAAATATTTAACTGTCCATTTACAAGGGAACATATATTCATTGCATTTCAGCCTGATGCAAAACTTGTGGTTAATTATGAGAAATGCAAAACGGGGCTTAGTATGCAAACATGCACAACATATAGGTTGCTTAGAGCTGACAATATGTTATTCTCATCAGAAACATTTTAAGGGAGCATAAATAGTTTCTGCTGAGAGGACAGGGTGATATGGAGAGTTTTAGAGGTCAACAGCAAGATAAGGCGTAGACACAAAGGGGAACTGTGACATGAGAGGAAAAAAGAGATCCTGGATCTTATCACTAAGCTGGCGTTGACTTTTTGAATCCTCCCAAAGCTCTGCAGTAGGTCACACACAAACATGTAGACACAGACATGCACATACGCATCTGCCAAAAAACACTTTCAGTTCAAGTGGGGCACTTGATGGCATCTCTCCTTTGCTTCAAAAGCAATTACTTCTCAACTGCTCGACTAAACTCCCACAAGCCCTGGATGAAGATCCTCCATGTGAGAAGGCATTGCACGTTCAGAAAATAGTTTTCACATTAGATGTCCACAGCTGCAGTCCACATCACAACTTCCCAGGAAAAGCACAGTTTGGAGAACAAACATGTTAGAGGCGACGTCCAAAAAAAGAATTCTGAATGTGATGGCGATGTTTGATGAAATGGACATGCACCCAAAAAAAAAAGTATTTTAAAGATAATTATAGCAAAGAAAAACAACTAAAAAAAGAAAAATCACATCTGCAACTATAGCGGCACGGGCCAAAAAGTAACATGAAAAGCAACAACAGAAAAAGTGGATTTTTTGGAGAGTTTTTTGATGAGAACGACCTCGGTGATTTCACTAGAACACGATAGGATTCAGGTACCCTCAAAGCTGCAGGATAACTCCACTATACCACCACCTAGAGTATGTGTCACTACTACTGTTGATACACAGGCTATTTGATATGTGAGGAACAAGTGAGTTACTTGCAACCAGACTGTTAAACAAGTTTTTTTCATGCTGGGTTTTAGTTAAAAACTTGCATTTTACATTCACTGTGATGTGTAGTATAGCTGTTTTTCAGTTTGAAAGTTGATAAGCAAAAAGACCATTAATTCACTAAAGTTGACTTAATAAGGCCCTTCATTTAATACGTCTGAGGCTACATGCTGTGCCGTTCTAAGGATGAGCAGATTCAAGCCTGTACAACATCTCTTTTGCCCACAGGGATCAGTGTGACTGTGCCTGTGTTCTTCTGACATTTAAAAAAGGCACTTATGATCCTCTGCTGTAACTTAACCTACCAAGTGGGTCACTGCACATAACCACTTCATATTCAGCTGAAATAAAAAAGGTTTAAAGCCAAAGGCATTCACTTCATAGAAGTCATAGAAGATGACATTCCTCTCAGGGCAGTTAAGTCTGTGATAGATAAACCAGTCCATGGTCTTTTCTATACATGAGCATAACTTTAAAGCTTTCTTACAATATTAAATACAGTGAAGTCATTTAACCCGGTGTGTGCGTGTGTGTTTGTTGTACCTTCCACTATAACCTCTGAGCTATTCTGCAACTTTGAAGCACCGAGTCCTGCTTACACGAGGCGGTCGATTTAAACCTCATGGTCTGAACTCACAGACTTCTGCTGGATGCGTAAGAGCACACGCTTGGTGCAGCGGTCCACACTAGCCGCCCACTTCCTGTCCACCTCACGGTCCTCTTCCAATAGACAGCGGCGCTCAGCGCGGCTGAGGGTAACTGGGCGGACAAGCTGGGCCCAGTTGAGGTGACCGTATAGACTCCGTTCTACCACATAGGTGATGTTCAGCTCACTGACTGCTGTTCGACCACGCAGCCTGCGGGAAGGGAACACCCAGCCCCCTCCCCCACTCCCAAAACCTTTTGATTTGGCTACATCACAGCGGGCAGGGGAGGAGGGGGTGACAGACAGAGGGGAGACAGGGGTCTTGGCATTGCGTGAGCGTTGGTACAGTAGGTGTTTGGTGGAGTAAGCGTAGTTGGGATCAGGTTTCCGGTGTGTCCAGCTGCCATGGTGCCGGTTGGCAGGTTGGTGTTTGGGGCTGCCTTGTGGACTATCATCCAGGGAGATCAGGAGGCGGGACTGGGCATGGGGTTTTTGGCGGGGTTTGGTCAGGCCATAGTAGGCGTAGAGAGCCTCGTTGTTACTTACCCCATGGGAGATAGAGCTCAGGGCCTTCCGCATCTCGCCGTCGGTCGTGGAGCGCGACAGCTTTCCTTCGTCGTCCAATCCACAGCCATCCAGCTCTGAGAACGAAGAGCCACTACCTTCCACACCAGAGATGGACCCTGCCGGGGTTCTCCTGGGGGGGCGGATGAGGCCGTGGGTACTGGAAGATTTACTGAAGGTTTTGACCAGCTTGTGTCCCGACCAGGTGTCCAGACTGCTGGAGGAAGGGGAGTTGGTCAGACTGTCTGTGTCTCCATCCAGAGAGAGTTGATCCTGAGTGAGGGAGGGCAGGGAAATCTCCTGGGGCAAAGGGGGTCTCTTTAGGACCCCTGTATACAGAGCAGCGTTGTCCTCACATATGGGAGGTGTCCCCAGATTCAGAAAATCTAAAGACGAAGAACACAGAAAACTGGTTACTCAGAGGAGGATTTAGACATCAGATTCTCAATAGTCCCATGACCTATCTGTGGTTTACCAAACCACAGCTAGCCTGCAAATATTTCAAAACACATTCTCAAAGTCTGACTACTGGGCAAAATCCATGACAGACAGGAATGTTATACTTTGGCATAAAATAATAAAACCTACTTTTTCACACAAAAGTCATTCATTTCCAATAACCCTCAGCTGGAAACACCTATATTCCGAAGACTGAACTTTAACTTCAATTTAATCAGGACAAACAGCTCAAAGTAATGCAAGCAGAGTTTAATACACAGTAGAAGAATGATGCCTCAAACAGAAACCCAGAAGGCGTGGAAAATACAACACGCCGACATCAACTGGCTGATATAAGCCAATATCGAAACAGATCTAAACTATGCTGAACGGCAAGAAAATCAGGGGAAACAGACCTTCAGAGCCATGTTTCTTGCCCTCCTCCACCTTGATGAGTTTTTTCCTGACCCGGCGTGTAGAGTTAACCAGCTTATGAAGCCGTTTAAACTTCACAGAGTCCTCGGATTGCTCATCGTCTGACTGTTCACGAGACTGGTGGGAGAGAGAGAACAAGAGGGAGGGATGATAAAATAAAAAGACAGTTTGCTTCTCAATGGAATCAACCTTTAAAAAAACAGATCAGTAAAAGCAGGAGGCTCTTCTTCTGCGTAACATTTCCTAAATGCAAGTGTAACGGAAGGTTTTATTTTGAATTTATTTGTTATAAAAAGTAGTGAGACAATAGAACACATACTTTGACAAATGTACTTGAAGAGGCTGCTGGGACGGATGGGAGCATTGTTTAGGGTGGAGTCAAAGTTAGTGAGGTATTAAATGGAGGGTTGGTGGCACACCACATGATGTGAAGTTCATATTCATAGTAAACAAAGGAAAAATGCACTGAAATAATGAACCAGATGAAACTGTAATTTGAAAATGATTGGTACGACTGAATGACACAGGGAATCATTGTAACAATAAATGCTCTATTTGGTGTTAGGTTGCCTCTCTCTCATTGATGCTCACTGCATTTAACGCTCTGCACAGTGTAGTGAAGTGGAAAAGAGACTGAATAATAAGTCACAAACTGTTTCATCACCCACACACACTCAAGTCTATACCAGTGCACACAAACTACTCTAGCTGTAGGCATATGTGTGTGTGCCTAGTCTTGCAATGGCCTCCATGCGATGATACTGATGAGCTGAACTAAGGCAAGCAGGAACTACCTAAATTATCATGGAGCTCAGAAAACTTCATTTGTTTCTATTTTCGACTTGTTTCCACAGCAACACCACCTCTCTTGTCACACAGCCAGTTCCACGGTCGAGGTTGACTGCATTGCTTGCAAAGGGACACACATGCATGCATCGCATACACAAAGCTAGACAGAGCAGGCCTGTAGGGTGCTGCTCTCGGTCTTATAAAACGCTGTCTTCTCCTGCAACTTAAAAGCTAACAAGGAAGAAACCGTTTTTTTTTTTGCTGTTGTTGACCACAGGGCCTGGCTCACAGACTGCTGACATACAGTAGGGATGATGTTAATAAGTGTGGCTTGGTTGGAGCAAACAGATCTGACATTGTCCACAAATCCTTGATGGCACCAAACCACTTTAGCAACATCATGGTATTTTGATTCCTGCAGGCGTGGGAGAGCTACAAAACCTTCCTGTCGCCAAGCTGGAAAAGAAAACAACACATTAATCAATGTGGCATCATGCCAGCGTACTCGATCAGACGTCACCACTTCAAGAGGTGCGTGATCAACTTTTGGGTCTCCTGTATATCAACCCAGCAGACCAGAACTAGGGTATAGTCATTAATTTGGCCTCGGACACAACTGCAGAAATGGGCTCTGAAAAACCATAACTCCACTGTCCCTCAGTCCAATTCTCCCTGATAATCCCTCAACTGAACCACATAATTCTGGCTACAGCGTTGAATCTTTCAACTTTCCATTTGCTCTTGAAGATGCTCGAGCGTATTGCCTTCAGAGAATGTAATATAATACAAGGCTGTGTCAGAGAGGACTGATAAAAAAGGAGGTAGAAAGGCTGTGAGAGATCACCAAACGTTGGAATGATTCGCTCCTGAATCTTGGTTCCTCTTAATAACCGTTATTGACTGGTGCCCTGGATGAAGTCATATGGGAATGCAAATAGTGGGGATAACTATGTGCAGGATGTAATTTCATTGTTAACCCACATGGTTTTTTCTTCTCCTTGTGTGAAAGACGGAGATAAGGACTAGGAGAGGGTAAAGAGCAACAAATAATATACAAGTCTTTACCCAGTTCTGAGCAACACCATCCATACAAATGACCACATAAACAGGGGGAAAAGACACAGAGGGAAAGCCAAACATAGGAGGCCATGAATCAAGCAGGGTTGAAAGGCCACCATCAAAAACAAGGTCAAAGCAACAATTCCACTGGCACAATTACCATCTGGCTCCACAAATTACTCTGTGTATCATTCCCATAACTTTAGAGATGCAGTTAAATTTAGAAAACTCCAAACCAATATCTTCACGTTGCACACCAAAATCTTTCTGACATCCTGCACCACAAAGACAGAACAGGAAAATCATAAAAGAAACAATCCAATTCAAACAGTTAAGAGCACCAATGTGGCTTAAAACTTACCACCTCATTTAAAACAGCAGGGTAGCACTTTCTTTGTTAACATCCAACAAGTCTCGTAATCCATAGTGCACTGGCCACATCCTCACGCATGCACAATCCAAAATAATATCTGGCCTCATGTGCACATGCTGGCATACAGATGCAGCCTGTTAAGTGAATTCAGCCCTGAGGAATGAGGGACTGTTTGGAAGTGCCGTGCCGCACAGCAAGCAGAGAAAAGGCGTGTTGTGCATGGAGAACAATGCCAGCGTTTGAGCCCCTCTGACCCTGACTTGGCCCCCACATCGCTAATGACCAGCCCTGGAATGTGGGCTCCGATTGCCAGAGGAAGACGGATCGGGGAAAGACAGCATCAAAGGAGGCCACAGAGCAGCCAAAGATTGTATACTGCAAAAATGTCAGCTCCATGCATGGACTGTATATTAACATGTCTGTATATAGAGGCACACACAGACACGCAAAACTGTTACCAATTTGAATTTAGGAATGACCTAATTCCATTCATTGGAGGGAAGAGGGGGTGTCAATGACACCAATAGAGGCCCCAGCAGAGTAGCAATATTTCCTGAATTGGCCAATTTTGGAACTCAAGGCAAGAGGGGACAAAGAACTTCCCCCTTTCAGGGCCCGGGGGTAAAGTGCAAAGTCTTTATCTTCTCTATTTTTCTCTCCCTTGTTTCCTCTCTGCCTCCAGCTCTTGCATTTGCTCACAGCCTCCAGAGTAGAGTTGTGTGCTCCTCTAAACAATATTCCTTTCGTAACTTTTCAAAATTCTCCCATCTGTAACCGCCACAATTATTCAATCTTCTTCCCAGAGGAAGTGAGCTGCAAAGGAGTAACGTGAGGGTTGACAGACTTATAAGATGATCAGCAAAATCATGCAGTTTACACACCCACATCAAACAGCAAGACAGAACTTCAGCTGAGGTTATGTATGGCATAATGAATATTTTTCATATGGAAGGAAATCATTAATCATTGCGCAGAGGAATTTAATAGGGGCCCTTGACAGTAAAACTATTTTGAGTCCCTATTCATGGTTTTACAAGTACTGATTTTGATTTTCTTGAATGCAAGAAATGCAACCCATAAAGTTGCTGACATTGAGGAGTAACAGACGCAGCTATGGATGTGTAGAAGTTGGGGCGCACTCACACTGTCCATCCGTACCATGCCCCAGGACGTTTCACAGCTAAAGTCTAGTGCGTTTGACCAGTGTGTGCAACCGTACCGTGCCTAGGAGCGGTACGCTTGGCGGTTATGGCCCGTTTGGGAGAGGTGGGCTATGTAAAGCACGTTTGCACATGTGCGAGCACAAGCGACGTCATTTTATTTGCGCCTGTTTGGACATAGAAAAAAGAAGGACGGACCAACCATGCGCGGACATTTAAAACAATGGCGGCGAAAGGTTCATGTTGGTGTGATGCGGAGATGGAGTGTTTACTGCAGATATGGTTGGATGAAAATATTCAAAAACAGTTGGACAAGACGCACAAAAACTCTGAGGTCTATGGAAAGATTTGTAAACAAAGCGATGCATCGCGATGACTTCAATCAATGCGTGTGACGTGTTACGGCGTGATGACGTATAGGCAGGCAAGAAGCATTCGCACAAGGCCCAGGTAGTGTGAGTACAAACGGGCATGGCCCACGGGGGGAGAGGGAGGGGGGACAAGTACCTTAAAGCACGGGGCACGGTACGGATGGACAGTGTGAGTGCGCCCTTAGGCACCAATCATTCAAGCATACTCATCCACTTTCAAGAAATAGTTATTATGTAAATGCCACCCTATGCATTATCTAAAGCTAAATCTATGTGAGGGTTTACATTTTCTTCAACAATAACAACCTCAAGTGCACATGCATAAGCTGCATTAAGTAAGTAAGTAAGAGAAAATGCAATAGACTGGTTATGGAAAATATCCGTGCAGGGAATTAGTAGCACATTTCAAAATAACAATAATACATGTGTGGGGAATTATTTTAGTAATTGGAATTTTTGTGTTTGGGTAAACTCATTTCCTGTAAGGAAAAGTGGATCAGTGTGTGACTGCATGCTAGTCCCATACAGAAGTAAAAGCTGCTTTGACCACTTTAAATCGGCATCAGAGCTGACCTATATTTAAGAAAGGAAAACATGCGCACACAAACAGAGAGCGAGCAGGAGAGAGAGAGAGAGAGAGAGAGAGAGAGAGAGAGAGAGAGAGAGAGAGAGAGAGAGAGAGAGAGAGAGAGAGAGAGAGAGAGAGAGAGAGAGAGAGAGAGAGAGAGAGAGAGAGACGTCACATTGTCAATAAACACCCATCTGCATCCAACAAGACCCGATTGTCTGAGCTCCAGCTCTGCAACACAAGAATCCTCAAAGGTCTTGACTCACTCAAAGATGACCAGGGAGGTTCTCTCCATGGATCACAGCTGACAAAAAAATCCCTTCTAACAGCTCACACCACAAGAAGTTTGAGGTAGATTTTAAGTGACTCTGCAACTTTTCTACAGTTGATTGAGTGATTGATGGAAACAGACAATACCAAAAGACAATTTCCTTTACAGAATTTCGACAATACTGAGGACATATTTCAAATGCCAATGACAGGACAACATGATGAATAAAATATGGAGGAGGACTTGCAACATATTGCATATACCTCATTCTGACCGCCAATTAATGAGATCACCCTCAGAAAAAACGAGGTACGCGATGGGCCATGATTCCTAGAGGGAACACCCATAGTAACAAGATGCATATGACATGGTGCAGAGAATGTATGTGCAATGGTGGATAAATTGTAGTTTGGCCAATGCATTAAGAGCAGACAGAGAAGTGGAGATAAAGGGAGAGGAAGGAAAGATAAAACTTGAGTGAAAGTGGTTTATGCAATGGCATATAGAGTAAAAGTGTCAAAAAAAACAAAACAAAAAACCGTAAATCTAATAAACGGGTTTTATTAAATGACTAAACATCAAGCTAGTTGAGTTTACAGTCATTTGCATCTGAATAACCCACACACGCACATCCATGCACACATGTCGAAGAAATGACTGGCATCCTCCTTTGCAGCCTCCTTGGCTGAAAAGTCAAACTTAAAGGTAAGAGTGGTCTCAGTGAGAGTGTTAAGAGAGGTAGAGTAAAAAGGGGGAGGTCAGGTGGGGGTGGGGGTGTACTTACGTTGCAGTTTGAGGACTGGTTTAGATTGGATGCAGATCCGTCAGTCCACTCTGCAGTGTCAGAACTGCTGGACTGTCTGCTGCGCTCATACTCCTTCAGCTACGTGGAGAAGAAGAGTTTAGAGAGGCAGAGGAACAGGGTGGGGCCACCCACTCTCACCCGGCATGCTACATCTCTCCATATGCTAACAGAGTTATAGGTGTCGATCTTGTGCATTCACAGTTGCTTGTATACAGACAGAGCAGAAGGATCCAACCAGTGATGTAACGGTAAATAAAAGGACACTAAAAATAAAAGTTTTATGTTAAGCATAAATTAAAGAATAAAGTATTCATATAATCCTGTGAATGGCCTTTTATGTGTGTGGAATAACCTTTTGTCATGAAGATTAATGTTTTGCCTTTCTGAACACACATACATCTTAAGTAAAATCTGAAAGACAGATTGAATATTATTAGGTTTATACAGTAGGCCACTACATGCCTGGTAACATACTATGTACAACTATACTGCCATACTATTACAATCAATAGGCTTATATTGATCAGTGGTACACAGAACACTAAATACAGATACACAAGCACAACAAGAAGTCAAATCAAATATCCACAAAAGGCTGATCATTGATTGGTTTAACTGAGTGTCGATCACTAGATTATGAAGCTGGAACAAAGCTATTGGCCCAAAAGAAAATCAAAGTTCTGCAAAAAGATGTAAGATAAATCACGATCCGCCTTGTGAAGAGCAATTCAGTGCTCAAATGCTGCTGAACGGTCATGCTACCCATGAGTAAGGCATTAGAGAAGGGGATTGAAAGGAAGGAAGGAGGGAGGGAAGATGAAGAAAGAAGTAGGAAAATAAAAAAAGACAATCACCAGAAATTGATTCAAAAAGAAATATAGGAAACTTAAAGGAAAGCCAAGTAATTATCCACCATGTCCACCAGAGAGAAAACCCTCAATGCACCAGAGCATCCTCCCCAACAGATGGAGCTGTTGGGTTACTATGACCACCAACCTCACATTTATGAACTGAACACACACCCAAAGAGCTCATACACTAAATTTCCCCGGACTCCTGAACCTTTGGAAACACAAACGGTCTGGAGTTTGTTTGTGTGTGTGTAAAGAGGAAAATGCAGGGTTAATGTGCAGGGCCTCGTACAGGTTAGTAAGAGTCAGTCGTTTTAGTAAGCCAGAGCTATGTTGGGAATATGGAGCAGCAGGGAGGGGAGGCTGGAAACTAATCCAGGGTGAGGTGAGGGGATCTGGAGGTTGAAGGGCACTTTTAAGGGAAGGGGTTGAGTGAGCGTAAGGAAGGTGCAACTTGAGGCAGGAAATCAGTGCAGCTTCCTACCCGAGCTAAAGCTTCTTCAACAGTGATCATCTTCTCTTTCACCATCATCATTAGTTGGATCCGCTCTTCATCGCTCATGGTGATCTCACTGGCCACATAGCCTATGTCTTCTCCTGAAGGGTGCAAAGGGAAGAGAGGTCAAATATGGAGCAACATCTATTCAGAGCAGTAGATCTGAGATGTAAAGATAGACAAACCTTTGGATGTCTGTCGCATAACTGGTTTGTGCTGTGACTTGCGGAAGTTCTGCCAAAAAGATTTGTTCTTCTTTTTATTGTCCCATTTACCTAAAAGGAGCGAAAGGTTCAGTATTAAGTTTCCAAATATTTGCATAGGTAGAAAACTTCCCTCTATTTCTTGCAAAAATAAAGTATGACCCTTACAGCCAAAAATGTCTGTCTGGTTATTCATATATTTCAATATCATCCCAGAAATCAATAAATGGATTGCTTCATCTTACAGGAAACAAACAAGACAGCAAAAGAAAAAATTGGAAATGTATTAAAATTGAATTTACCTCCAGATCCATCTTCAGAGCTGGATTTGTGCAGGGGCATTCTGTGAGAAAAAGAGAACAAAAAGTAATAATCAACATAGGAAAAATGTATATTCCCTCTCTCACACCTTATCATAAAGTCTATTTTCTCTGCTAACCACAGAGCTTTGAAACAGTTTTGTTCTTTTGCAAGGAGGGCTGCAGTTCTATCTGTTCACCACTTGGGGTCAGTGATGGTACTTATGTGACAGCAAAGCCTGGCTCCTGAGGCTTGAAAGGGAGAAGGTGGAGGAGAGGATGTGGACAATGACACCCCCGTTGCAAAAACAGGAGGGTCAGATGGAGATGGTGGTACTACAAAGTGTTTAAGAAGCAGTAAAGAAAGGTCAACAAAATGAAGAAAAATACAGGACAAGCATGTGAAAGAAAAGGTAAAGTATGGAGTTGAGGTAGAGAGGAAAAGAAGGAGGGGAGGAGGAGGAGGAAAAACCGCAGGGCAGACTCAGCCTGTTTTTGTTTCCACTTCCCTCCACAGGAGAGACAGCCAGGAGGAAGACAGAAGGAAGAGTGGGAGAAGAGGGCATAAGAGAGGGAGAGATGGAAAATAACAGTAAAAAAGAAAAAATTCCATAAAGCTTCTTAAATAATCAGAACTAACGGGGAGATAACTTAAAAGCTCCTTGTGAGACAGACTGCACTCATAGACTGCTTCCCATCAAAAAGTCATGTATGAGCAGCCTCACCCAATGTTCTAGAAAGTCCGGCGGCATGTGAGGCTGCGGCTGACTCTCGCTTGTTCTGGAGGAGACGAGAAACCACATCAATGGCGATCTATTTTTGTATTCTTTATATAAAATAGGGGGATGAGCTTTTGCAGTTCATATTCAGAGTAGCTGCCAAAAACGTCACAGAGGGAGAGACTTTGTTTTCAGACTGAGCTAAGTGGGCAGAATAAGAGGGTAAAGAGGGAATGAAGCTTCAGGGAGGATTATATCTGTGGCTAACGCCCTACAGGTGTAGGGCGTTAGCCACAGATATATATATCTTTATATATATATATATATATATATGTGTGCGTGTGTGATAATGGCTGCACACAATGAGCTTTATTAAAAGGGAATACATTATAAGCAGGAGATAAGAACTACGCATTGGCCAGGCTGAGACCCTCTGAGACCGATTAAGTAAATCTCTCTACTGTCTAATTGTCTAACTCTTTTACGGCCTTTTACTTTCACACATCCACACACCCTTTATGACTGTAGTCCAGTGCACATGGGCATACAGCTGCTGATGCATGCCGAGAGACAGGTGGCTTCCTGCCAGTGAAGCAATGTGAAAGTGTGTGATGGGATCAAACAAGATGAACAGGTCACTTCCCTCTCCAGTGGCGTCATATATATGTGTGTGTGTGTGTTCGTGTGACTGTGTGTGTGTGTGTGTGTTTGTGTATACGTGTGCGTGCATGTATTCATATGTTTGTTCAGAAGTAGCAACCCTCTTGGTGCAATGGGAAATCTTCACGTGGCTTAAAACCCGGCTGCTATGGCAACATAATGAGATGCTAATTGAATGGAGGCCTGTATGGTCTGCCCCTCTGTTCATCCCCCTCTCAGATAGGCTAGGGCCAGAGCTAATGCTAATAGAACTCACTCAATAGAGGCTTTTCTGTGGCAGCGATGCGCCCCCCTGTCCCATTCCTCCATGCTCTATAAATTAACCTCCCGTGCAGCACACACATGCATGCGCTCACACACATCCGCGCAGTCACACACTTTTAAAGAGCCAGAACCTCTTTCAAAGAGGGTGTCATTCCAGGCTTTGTGTGGCTAGGCAACTTAATTGGTTTAACCTTAAATCTTTGGCATGGCTTTCTATTTCAATTCTGTTCTTTGCATTGAGTAGGGGACATTTAACCGCTTTTATCTCATTAGCATAAGAAGTAAACTTTCTATTTTCTGCATATTATTAAGTATAGTATCTCAACTTTGGCCAAACCCATGTAGGATAGGTGAATATTTATTTTCATGATACCTCTGCACTGTGAAAATGGCAGGTGCTAGAATACATGGGCTAACGCCATTGAAGCTAGATGTGAATTGTAAGTTTGTTCAGTGAAAATGATATGTCTGACCGCACTTTCCTTAGCTCAGATGTAAAAATGATAACCTGTCAGTGCTGTCTATGTTATACTGTAGCATGAGGCTCCACTTGTGTGGTATAGCTGTAGGTGTGTTAAAAACATACGATCAAAACCCTGCAGAGACACATAATCTTGCAGGAAAATGTGGTAGTTGCACAAGCATAAACACTCACAGACAAACTCCTGAGTGTGAAAGAGAACATATCAACATCAGGAGAAAAAAGGATGACTGTATAAGTGATAGGGAGCTATTTTATGATGCAGTGTGAATCACAGGTTTAGCATCCTGTGTGACAGAGCTGCTGTCCTGGAAAGATGATAAACCAGGACCAGATTTGGACACACAGCTGTGCACTCAGCAGAAATCCCAGCATTGCACACATGTATGTGTGCATGGTGTGATTTTGTTTGACTACAGGGCTGGCCACCTGGAGCGAGGTGATCTCCGGTGTTCTGGTAGAGACAATGAAAGCCAGCGACCCTGTGCGACAGTGACAGTGTCCACAGGAAGAGCAGAGGGATGATCTCTTCAGGGGTCATGGAAGAGGTCAGAGGTCATATTGAAGGGGAAGAAAGAGGATCATATGGCAGAGAAAAAGAAAATCATACCGATAAAACACACACACTTGAAAAACTGAACATTTTTTCTGCCTCCTGTGCTCCTCTCTCAGAAGCAAATACGTTCCATGAGAGCTGCAACACTCAGCCACAAGTGGTAAATACGCTGAGAAAGTACTTTAGTTTTCCAACATGGTACTGTTGTTCTAAAGAGATTCTACACATGGCACGGCTTACATTTCCATCTGATTATGAGTTGCATAAGCTGGGCTTCCAGTAGCATGACTGCCTCGAAATTTACAACCTTATTACCTGCCCTGTAAGAGCCAATAATTACCTATTTGTATCCTATGCCTGTGCACATGTATGCTTTCATCAAGATCCATTTTGCTGTGCTTTTAACATCTCTGATAAGCATGCTGGCCCTTCTCTGCAACAATGACCCACCAATCAATCACCTCTCAAAACAGGAAGTCCCCAGCTTGAACGCCCAGCCTTCTAAGAGCGCTCTGTCATCACTACTTGCATACCAGCCATTATGGGAGCTGTGCCCACCTCCTGCCAACAAGTTGACAAGGAGACACACAGCCAGAGGGGTGGCACAGCCTAAAGATGACGTCTGGGTAATCTCCTCTGGGAGCTATTGTCCTGCAGAGAGGTGATGATGGGGGTATCCGTGTCTGTGCGTGCCTCTTGTGAGGTTGCGAGGAATGTGTCATGAGGAATGGAGGGGGCTTGTCTATCACTCTGCCTACACATGATATATCACTCTACCTGAAACCCATTCACCACAGTGGAAAATGGACAATGGGCAATGTAATAGAGAACAAAGATGGGGGGTAGTGAGAGGAGAGGGGCTGGCAGTGAAGGATAGATTATAAAAAAGTCTCTGAGGCTTTGGATGGGGGACATTTTGTCCCTGAACATAAAAACTTTAAACAAGATTAATTAGATAAAGGTGATTTTAAAAAAGCCTTTCATATCTAATTTTCACATCAGAAAAGAGTCTGGGGTTTTGAAGGGAAGAAAAATAGATAGAAGACAGTGGAAATGACAGAGGTGAAGAGACAGGTGAATGTGGAGCAGTTTCATTAGAGATTAACTAAAGACTCGAGGTGAGACATAGTCTGAATGTTTATGAGAGAGGAGATGTGAGGCACAAGAACAGAAAGAAACCAGACAGGAAGAAGTTAGGGGCTCTTTCTGGGACTCTCGAACAGCAGAGAGACGTCATTAGAAATTTGGCATCTGGTTCCCATCATGTGCAGTATTTGTCTGTGCAACATATACAGTCATGGGAGAAGAGATCATGTCTGTGGTATGCGCTTCCTCTGCCGCACGTGGTCGTCACGTGAACATAACAATTCCACTGGGGGTCACACGGGTGATTGAAAAAGGGACAAATTTAAATAAAAGGAGACAATTTCTCTATTTTTTTTAAACTTTAGCCCTGGCAAACATGGCTCTGGGGTTTGATTGAGGCTCCCAATGCCTGCACTAATCTATCCATCCGCTCATATCCATTTAATCTCTTCTTTAAATGTGATGGGGATGGTTATGGTCACCACCTACAACACTCTATTCTGTATTGGACTCATTTTGTTGTGAGGAAAATTTTGAAAATATTCTTGACCTTAAGTCTTCTTTAACAGAGATCAAACAAACTGAGTTCCTTTAAAAAGGGGCCCAATGTGACTGTGAGGAATTTAGGAGAGTGGTTTTGCTGATAAACTTTGACTGCTTTAAATGTGTAAAACACTGTATAACAGTGATCTCATTGGGCCATGGTGGAGAAGTTCCATACACATACAATAAATCAGTGTGCAATAATGAACACACACACTTTGTGTTACAGGAACCAGTGAAAAGGAACCCCACCCATGCCCGGTTCCATCCTGCTCTTTCGTTCATGCTCCTTTGCTGTAATCATTTGGCCATCGCCCTCTCTGTCTTCCCCCCCTGCTGGAAACAAAGGCAGGAAGGAAGCATGGACGGCCAGAGAACAGTGAACGGCTGCTAGGCAGAGCAGGTCAGCTGAAGGAAGCGGTCAGTGGTTTTCCTTTAACCACAGTGGGGATGTGACTAAAGGAGCTTAGGGGACCGACTGTGGGTCAAATGTGTGATGTCTGTGAATTTTGAGGGATGATTTGATTATCAATTCATCAGTCATCTTTATATTAATTAGGTAATGTTGATATATGGGATTTATTTCATTCTTAAAAACATTGACATGTTTGGGGTGAAACTTTAAAGAAATACACTCAATTATGTTCCAAGTACACCTACAACCCAGGTCAGCCATAGTTGAAACTGTGTCAATTGCTCACTCACATACCACCATCCCCACACTCATCCATGATGTTAGAGTTTTCCACCTGAGGAGCTGACCTCTACTCCCCATGGGCAAGGTCAGGGACCTTTTGTACAAGCTGTCACATAAAAGATCTATCAACCACATTAGCTGCATATGGATGTGCGTGTATTTCCATTCCGCTCTCTCCATCTTTGGCTGCGGACATGCAGAAAGGCTAAGTGTGATCCATGATTATGTGTGCAGGCATGTAGGGTTTGATGCGATCCAGACGCAGACAGCGCTGCACATTGTTTTGACATGCAACAGACACACATTTCAATCCGAGCGTGTTTCATGGTTCCACCTGAGCTACGGTCAGTGTTTAAGTAGGTAAAGAAAACTTACTTTCTGTCTGTTTCTGGAGTGGACACTTCACTGCTGAAGCCTAATGATTCCTGAGGACAGAGAAAAGAAGATAGGCGTCAGATTAACTTTTTAAATCAAAGACTGGGTAGAACTGACAGTGTAAAGCTAGTGTTCTGCCGACCTGGATCTCAGTACGGAGCTGCAGAGATGTGCTGCTTGGATCTTGTTTCTCCTGAAAAAAATGGGGGGAAAAAGAGAAGAAAGAAGGAAAAAAGTCAGTGTCAAAGTAATAACATATGAACACAAACTGAACCCAGAATAGAGAATAGAAAGGAAACCCAAGATCTGTATAAGGAGCTGTAGTCAGCAGTCAGGTGACTACAGAAACAACAGATGAGATGTCTAACAATAGCCTCAGGTGGGAGAGACGTTCTTTGGTCAAGTTCATGTAGACACACCTGCATATCAGTGAAAACAAACAAGCACGTGTGTGCACACCAACAGCTTATACATAGACAGCTCAACAAGTCTAATCTTGCTTCAGGTACCCAGACCTGCAATACTTGTTCTGATTGTTATTGAATACAACTGGGCGGTGGTGTAGACTAGTGAAGTCTTGACTTTTCTAGCAGAACAACATATCACAAAAGCACCTACGTAAGAGGCTACATAAATTCCAGTGCCATTACAGTGACGTTAGTGCGCAGCTCTCTCCACACAAGGTAACACCTGCTGGATTGCCTCTCATCTTATAATACAACATTCCACATTGGACTGGCTTATATGGAAAATAGATACCCAGATTTTGGCCATGGATTTAAGGGACAAATTACTTGAAAGAACGTCCTGTACACGAACCGTGGAAAATAGCGGTTTACTTGTTGCTAAGCTTCTCCAACCCACGATGTCTGTTAGGGTTGTTTTCACTGTTACACAAGGCTGGTGCTCGCATATGTCTAAAACAGGTGTCCTCATCATGGAATATCCAGATACAGATGTGCCTCGAACCAAATGCTTCTAAAGGCAGACATAGGGGCTGTACAATCACAATAAGTCTGCAACTTGGATTTGAACCTGCCGCATGTGATAATTTAAAGCCAGTGAACCGTCTTGAGGGATTAGTCTGTCTCGTGCATAGAATAGCATAGAATAGAAATACTTAATTGATCCCAAGCTGGGAAATTGCAGAATATAGTAGTTACTTGGTTGTGTGTTCTTTTGTGCTTTTGAACCCTCTTGAAAGAGATTATCTAACTCCCTGTACTCACACTACCTAATGCTACCACAGTCTTGTACGGTGTTATATTAAGCACAACAGAAACAGATGGGGTCAGCACTTTTCTTAAGGGTGGTGACACAGTTTCAATGTGGACCAGAGACAGCATCTCTAGCCTGAGGTCAACATCATGTCAAAAGTGTTAATTTGATCATTTCCTTGCTCATTGCACAATGAGCGATATGTTACTTCACTCTCTATGCCTTTAATCGTTCAAGGATGAGCCATGAGGGTTACCAAGGATAACCAACCCCCTATTTCTTATTTCAGTTTAGCCTAAGATACCATACGGAGGCAAAAAAGAGAAAATTAATTTTGACCTAAAAAACAATTTAGAAAATATGAATGCTTAGGCAGGTTTGGGAGTTTTATGCTGATCTTGGCATAGAGATGATCTTACTTTAGTAAAAGTTGTGACGACCTCTTTGCTTTCATATATTTTGGGCATTTTTTGAGGAAGTGTCAACATCGTGTTATTGCTGAAATTCATTAGCTCTGAATTAGAACAGAAAATGCAACTCCAGACAAGTTCCTGTTTCTACTTTCTGTCTGACTTTTAATATTTAACAGAACAGAAAACATCTCGATGCAGATGCTGATATGACCATTCCTATTTTTGTACATGTGAAAAATCTGCCTCTGTTGTTCCTCTATGAGACTATTGCTGACCTTTATAAAAAAAAATAACAAAAAACTTCCCCTTGTAAACCCCTTAGTGCAATTACTCTCAGATAATGAAATGTCTCCCAAAGGTATGTCTTTTTTGTCAAGGCTGAAGACTATTAGAATACATACCAATGCTTTCTGTCAAATCAGCTCACACTCAAAGTTGTAGTGACTTTTCTCGTCTTGTACAGATGTTTGAATGCAAGCCACAATGGCAGCCAAAGTTTCATTTTATTTAGTTATCTTACTAAAGGATCACTATGCTTGGTTAAAAGAGTTGGTATCAGCCAAGTATGTCAGTAGAAGCAGGTTGACTGCTGCAAGGTGACTAGCTTTCTAAAACCATTAAATGGCACTTGCCGCCACTGTCACAAAGAAAAGACTAATTGTAACTGGAGTTTCCCCACATAGAGAGCAGGAAAAGAAAATAGGCTGTTTCTGAGAAATGCATTCCATTCTCCATCTTCACACCAAGATATTAGATCGAAGGATAAGTCACAGAAAGCCAAATCTAAAACACTTCCTACAATTGGTCTGTGATGCTTCCTAATCAGAGTGACCAGTAGTCTAATCTCCTTTGACTGGGCCTGGACAAGGGGGAACAATCCTTACACGCCCTTATCCTCTAAGCATGAGTCAATGAGTGGCTCATAGTTAAAGGACTTGGAAGTGACATGACCTCCTTTAAGAGCTCCTGTAGCCCGCAGGTCATATGAAGAGTGCTGAGATGGCTAAAAGCCTCAAAATTAGCCTGGACCCTACACTTATCCCAACAGTAATCAACTGTAGACAGACAGTCAAGATGTTAGTGAGACAGTCTGGCTGGCTTTATCTTTAAACATCAACTTTAGCCACAAGTCCCCCTAGCTTATTTGCCTTGTTTAACTATTTGTCTGTTACAGTGCTCAAGCGGACAGGTACACGTGTCCGGAAGTTTCATCGGAAAGCAAATCAAGTAATGTCAGAAAAAGTATTTGTACATCTCGGGGAGTATGGCGAGTCCCATAAGTCAGAGAGCAGGTACCTGTCTAGAGTCATAAAAACCTCATCTACCAGACCTACAGAGGTACAGGGTTTCGGTCTCATTGCATTGCCAGGCTGCGCATAGGGAAGATCTGGTACATGACTGAATGCTTTTCTTACAGAGGGAGGGCTTATATGAGACAAAGAAACAACACATATATGCCTCAAACAGGCACAGCTTTGATAGTCAGCTCTGTTTAAACAACTGCATGGCACAGAATAATGTGGTTGTACTCAGAAAAACGCACATAAAGAAGGAGCAAGGTGTGTGCTCACATGCCCACGCAGTTTCAGATTCTTTTACAAAGCTAGCGGCAGATTGGTTTTGCTATCAGATCCTCTTTGATGGATTCTCCGGACGGCAGGTGACAGGAGAGATATGCCACCCTTGCCGATGGATAACTACAGGCACCAAGCCACCTTGTTGTGAAGATTATTTTAAAACACATTGACAACTCTCTGCCTGGCAAACACAAAAAAACAGCCAGGCACAAACCCTGACATAACCACATACATGCAACCACAGACATAAACCTAGACAGCTCAGGCGCACCTACACACACACTCAACTTGCCTCCACTACCACAGAAAGAGCTCCTAAGAGACATAAACATAAAGCAGCTCTCTGTTCCTCCACAGCTTCCCTTTACTCCCCGTCTGTGTGTGCCATCTCTGACAAGGAAGGAGGGGGTGAGAGGGGGGTGGGGGTGGGATGAGGAGAAGATCTGCGTAAAACAAACAAAACCTAAATCCTGTTGCCTCTAACTGCAGGTCTGTGAGATTAATTTGTCACAGCACGTGGAGAAAAGATTTGTGTAAAAGCTTCCCAAGGTTAATCTTGGGTTTTTCTCAGACTTGGGCATTGCTAATGAAGGAGCGAAAGTAAACGTGAAGATGGTGCCAGCGTAACTGACACAGTTTCTAAAAGAGAATATCAAATCAATGCGGTTTTGAGGGGGTATCTGTATGTGAGACTTAGATCTCACAACACACTCCCAGAGGGGGCATGCTATCCTCTACTTGAACTTACCAGCATCAGCTTCAGATACTGCCCTACTTACCCTGGATTGACACAAATGCGTGTGAATGTGCACATGTTTTCCCTCCAGATATCCACAGGGTTTTTGTGCACAATATACTCTGTGTGTAAGTGCGTGCAAGATAGATGTGAACGCGAGACCCTGATTGCTTAAGCATGACTGAATTGAGTTAAAGTAAAAGAGAGAGAATGCAGTAAGGGCGCGTACGAGGAAGAGCTCAGGCTAATGAGGTTCACTATGTCAGCAGACAGAGAATGTAGCATCTGAAACAACTCAATCCCAGCATACACCCACCCACACACACACCCACACACACAAACACACACACATCAAAAAACTTCTGTAAAGGGAGCACCACATTGCTTTCCATCATTAACCCAGAAATTACAGCTAAACTCTGCTTTGCTACAGCAGCACCAGGCACCGTTAATGAGAGGGAAAGGACAGAAATACAGATGAGTGTTAAATAGCAGCAGTTTACTCCAAACATGACTGCAAAGCCCACCAAAGGCACATGCTCCCACAGGGGAGATACTGCCAAACTCAGAGGCAAAAAAGCGGATATGCGGCAAAACTAGAAAGACCAGGTGGCTTAGTGGATGCACGCCAACTGGCATGGTTGGGTAAATCTGGGTGGGCAAGTAGGAGAGTACTAGGTAGGAAGTGGAGATGCAGGCAACAACTGGAAAGCCTGGTGCAAGCCCAAAAAGACGTTAGCGGTGGGACCAGTATGGCACGATGCAAGCCTGTGGAACCGGCTCATTTGGAAGATCTCACAGGAAGATCTCTACACACTCATAACTAAACACAATGTTTTACCATGTATGTCTCATTCACAAAAACAGGAAATACATTTTCTCAGTGGTCAGTAAAAAGAACAGTCTGTCATGCCAGCTCTGAGCTGCTGCACAGTAACACCTCTATCGGCTTCCTTTCCAGATGGCTTGTGAAAGCGTATGTATGCATGTGTGTGTGTGCTTGCTTCTACAGTGTGGAGCATTCCTAAGCCATGAGGATCATCATGGTTTTGGTATTTTAAGACAAATTCCAGAGTTATTACAAATTCCAATGACAGAGTCACAATCCCAATGCTGAAATCATATAATAAATTGAAAATATACCACTTGCTTTCCATTTGGGCTATGGCAATAATGGAGCTATGCCAACATTATTTGAAAGTAATCCTATGGCAACAAAGGCTGCCGTTGAGTGGCTGTGTTTCTATGCAAAAGCAAGAAGGTAGAGGATAAATAAGCAGCAGAATTCACGACAGTTTGTCTTTCTTCCACACTGTAGTTTTAACCCAGCTGAACTGACCCACTTTGACGGTTGAACTTCATGCAGGCATTAGCACGTTAACCACACTCTTCTTCACCTCATGGCAAAACAAAACACAAGTCTGTACTTGAGTTTTGACCCCCAACCGTCAAGCTACTCAGCTAGAAAACTATTACAGAGCATTCCTGAGGCACATCAAGCTGACAACAGCTGAGGAGTTTTTGTGTAAAAGTGTTTCAATTATCAAGTCAACAGTGAGGCCAACGACTGAGGGGTTTTGGCAAAAGCATCACACTTATCTTCAAGGGCTGCTTGTTTATCCATGACTTTAAAGTTATTCTTACCACAGATACTGCTGCAATGTCTCATTATGATTTACAGCATGTAGAAATGTGTTCAAAAGTTAGCCCTGCAACCCAAAATTCCAAAGTGATCCATCTTGATTTATAGTTGATGTACTTCATCTGACATGCTAATATCTAGTTTGATGTCTTCTTCCTTCGGCTATACACGATTATCCACCAGACCTACTAGTTTCTGCATGCTTCTGAGGTCCGTCTCATAGCTTCTATGTCCAAGTTTTGGCATGTTTTCAGTTTAAGAAGCAAATGCAGTGTTGAATGAAAAATAGCAAATGAAAAGAAAGCAGATGGAGAGACAATAAGTAAGTACAGATCTGCATATCCTGACTTATAAGAAGCCATTTTTGACTGACACATGAATCACAGGCAGATCAAATGAAAAAAGTTCTTCAATGTGAAAAGAAAAGGTAACAAATTGTATACCCCACAAGCCAATCTACAAAAAAACAAGTAGTTTATCTTGAAAAAAGAGCACTCCTACAAAACTCTTAAAACTCATAAGAGCTGAAAGGGCAAAGCAAATACTTCTTATCTCTGTAACTGAGGTCTGGAAATACACTATGTTTTTGTAATGTATTTAATAAAGATAAACAAATATACAGTACAGCAGTCACACCAGCAATTATCCAAAACATATGCATCCTTAAAGGCTTGCTCTGAAATGTGCTGTATAGCTCTCTGGAATGCATGATGATTGCATCTATGTAATTATCTACACTTTATATTTATCAGTAAATGCTCTAAATGTTATTTGAATCTTTACTTTTAACCTGAGGTTTCACTGACTTGTCACTTGAAATAAACACATTTTGTTGAAGTTGCTGAACTCTTTGCTCCTTTTCAATACTTCCCATCACTTCCACTAATAAGCCTTGTGCATCACCAAATCAGCATGTCAGTGAGAGTCATCCAAACTCCTATTGTCTATAGGAGCGCTGGGTAACATGTGCATGGTAGCACTAATCCATAGGTCACATTCCCAAAGGGGGATGTTTATTCAACCCCTTGTGTCCCTGCTTCTCATAAAACCAACATGAAGATGCAGAAGAACAGCTCAGCAGAGACCAGGCAGGAAGTGGGTTCATGGATAGTCATCTCTGAGAGAGCCTCTATCATCAGCTCCTAATAGCCTTCTCCCACAACAGACAACCATCACTTTGTTAATTGAGAGGCCCCTCAAGAGCAGGCAGACACGTTGCACAATTGTAAAAAAAACAACAAAAAAAACCCCACAAATGTAAAGCTCCACACTTTTCTTTTTAAATGTAATTGTTGCAAGAACATTTCTCATGAAATGAGCCAAAAACTCCAAACAGAAACCAAAAGGTTCCCTCTAAAACAAACTGAATAGTACATTTTTTGGCCTAATAGTCAACTTAAGAAGGTTTCTAGAGAACAGAAACAGCCAAAAAGAGGGCTTCTTCTTTTTCTTTGGTGTCACCATGCTGACCAGAGTTGAAGTACAGACACTGGGGCTTTCTTGTGGGAATTTAGTTTTGTGTTGACAGCAGCAAAGTTAACAAATGTAGACTTTGTCATACATTAACCTTAGGCTCCTTTCTTATGGCTCCATGATTGCCCCTCTCCAGCACCACCTTTATCTTAACTTCTGCATCTTCTTGTAGACTAAGTGTGAAGACCAGGAGAGGTCAAAGCTATAATCACCATAGCCTCATAATTTGGAACGACTGAGTTACCTTCTTGGTCGCAAAAAGTATCTTTGGAAAAGATGTGAGATGATTAGAGGTATCAGTCAAAAATTAAAAAAAGAACTGACCTATTAATTTGGAGTAAAAAAAAAAGTAAGACAATGACTATAGAGGCAGTGGAGACATGATTGCGTCACCAACCATCCTGTACCCTTTACTTCAAGTGACAGCTCTTTCCCTAAAGGGCAAGTCCCTCAGGAGTGCAACTTGCAAAAGGTCTCCCCATTAACGTGGCTCTTGGACATTGTGACCTTTCTAACCATCTGCTATTGGTCCTGAGGGAGGCGGCTGCATGACGTTGGCTTGCAGCCACTGATTTCTGGACACACTTCACAAGAGTCATTCGCTACTCTCTTTCTGACTGGGTGTCCATTCCGCGGCCCTTATTTCCACTTCATCTTGGTGACTCATACTCTGCCTGTCTATTTCCCCCTCATCTCTTCTTGTGTATTCCTTTCACAATGTATTTCACTTATTTATTCTAGTTTTACAGATAATGTCCATAGCCTTTCAGTCTTTGAGGGTATTAAGCCCAGTGGAAAAATATTGCCTTAAAGGAGAAATTTTGTCTCAACCTACTCTTACCCTCAGTGTAGAAAAACCACTGCTCTAGACTTGAATATTACCCAAACCTAGTTTTAGAAAAGAAATGCACTGAAATGTAAGGCAAAGTTCAATTTATAGTATACAACGTTAGTTGATACTGTGCTTTTGAGAGCTCTCAATAAGGTGTTGTCTGACCTATATTCCTTTCTTCATGTTATGTCTCTCCCCTTCTCTTCCCTATATTTTGTTGCCAAACGTTGCAGAGTGGCAGGACAGCTGCAGGCTCTCACATCCTCCAATCCTTCTCTCCATTCTCCTCCCTTCACATCCTTATCCTCCTCCTGTCCTGGGCTTCAGGCTCAGGGCCCAGCTCTTTTCCTCTCTTCTTATTCCCGGGCTACAAAGTCTGCCCTGATTGCTCCTCCACCCCTGTTTTATCTCCTCAGGATGAACCAGTCCCAAACTATAAAATTTCCACAGGTAATCCATGGAAACTCCTACCATGGCCACACAGATAGAACACTTAACCTATGATCAGATGCAAAATGCATCTATGTATCCACAGCTATGGTTATTTATGCTTTCAAATCCGTCTCATGAAAGTTGTGAGAACAGGATCTCAGCCTGCAGTCATTAAAAGGTAGAGTACAACAAATCATTTTGCATCCAACCCATACCTGTCAACCCAACCAAAACCACATGGCTGCCTTTGAGCAGAAGAGGCCTCCTATTTTACCGGGAAACCAGTAATAACAGACAAAACTAAATGAGCAGAGACAATTCGGACAGGGGCTAAAAGAAGAAAAACTGAAGTAACATGATATTAGCATGAGCAAAATCTATAGAGGGAAACTGAACCATTATTTTGTCAGGCATTATTATTATATCTGATCTGCCTCATTGTATTTAAGTTGGACATTTTCTTACAAGCAGATCTATGCTGTAGAGTAGCACCTAGTATAAGTCAGAAAAAGTGGCTACTTTTCATATTTAATTGACTTATAAATTGAGCACAAATGGCACTCTCTGAGGGTTCAAACTAATTAAATTCACCATGAATCAGCAATCAAGCAATTATGAAGTTAGCATAACACTTAACACTTGTGTTTTGGACCTACTGGGTAGTGTGCTACAGAGAGCTAGGCAGCACCAGCAGCATTCCTTTATACATTTGTGTGAAGCCTGGCAACCAAAGGGGTGCCCCAGTACCCTACATCCTTGTCAAAAGGACCCCCCAAACCCCCCAGTGAACCCCCAGGACACCAGTGCATTCACATCAAGAAAGGCATACTGCCTTTGGGGAAAGTCTTAAACCTTATCACACATTCAGGCTTGTTCCGTCGCCGTTGTTCCTTGCCAGGTTGTTGGCTAAGACTGTGGAAATTACACTGTGTAAAAGCTATGAGACTGCTCTAAAAGGGGGATTTTTATGGTCATTATTAAAGCATTTGCAAAAAAAATTGGTTTGTCCAAAGCAATTCCGAAGCATGTAAAGTGAGTAGAGAGCGAGAAATGCTTTAGCTGACAGCTGGTTTTGCTCAAAACATGTTTCTACGCAAGTTTTGTTTTTTCTTTCACGTGTGTGTTTGCATTTACCATGTCAAGCTCTTGGGAGACTCTTCGTTTGCGTAGCTCCTCCATGCGGTCACTGACGTCACTAAAGCAGGTGTTGTAGTACTCAGAGTACTCCTGTGCAAGGTCATCTATGTTGCCCAGAGAACCATCCTGCAGAGAGGAAGAGAGGAAATGGTTTAGCCAGGGAAGTACGACATGGATAGAAAAGGTGATGTTTTCCTCAACAAAGGGAAAATTACTTTGCCAATTTGGACAATTTGGTAAATCCCTTAAAAACTTCATATAGAAACAAAAGAAAATCACTTTCAACATCTCACTAGTGCTTCAGGAAAAGAGAATGCCTGACCATGTTAAAACACCCCCCTCCATCCTCTCTATGTAAAGCACAGCCCAACTTTATGAAACCACTGTCACATACACTTACAATTAGTGGTATATAAAAGGTACTCATAAGCATGCATTTGGGTAAACCTGGCATGACTTAAGGGTGGCGCGGGGAAACACACATGAACAGAGGCTACATGTGCTGTTTCCAATCTAGTGACACAGGCCACACAAACAGAAAAACCTAAAAATACCCCTCAATAGAAGGTTTGCATGTTTTTGACAGTTTATTCCATCTATCAAGTCCCATTCAGTGTCTTTATCCAGCTTGTCTTTATCGAGGCTCATATCAAGGATGCCCTTTACCTCCTCAGACATTTACCGAAACAAAAACCCAACACACTCTTCCGGTTAGCTATAGTTTAGATCAGCACAGTTCCTGTCTTTGTGTGGAAGACGTGTTTAGGATTGAGGGAGGAAGCTGTGCTCCAAACAGTAAAGACCTTACCTAACAGAGTACTCTTTGGATATCATGTTGAAGACTGTTAGTTTTAGAAACAAGAATAGTGTTGTGGGTTCAAACTTGGGTTCTATGAAACAAGTCAGCCATCTTGATCTACACACCTGTAAAGTTTCATGACTATCTTGTGAGGTAATCGGGCCAGGGGCGTAATGTTGGGGGGTCCAGGCCCCTTGCTCGAACTACATGCAAAATCCAACTCTTGCACGACAAAATACTCAAAAGTGCATCTATGGTAGTTTCCGCTTCGTGCCAGGAACACCTTTTGCCATTGCGCGCACGCACACACGCACGCACGCACGCACGCACGCACGCATGCACGCATGCACCGACACATGCACGCACACAAACAAACAAAGCAATATTAGCATCACTGACGTGGCTGGTTTAAATGAATTTATTCTTTTAATTAAGCCTTAAAAAGAGTGTGGGAGAGTAGACCGACACCGGTAAAAATGTTGGCCATCCTGGCAGTGATGGCAAACTGTTGAATATTCATCAGCGTTGATCTAATCTGTGCCAGGCAGACAGCTAGCATTGAGTCACTGTGCAGGGTCCGAACAGTCTCTCTCAGTCTCTGTCTTTCTCAACCGGACTCCCTATCTGGGTGCCAGGCCACAAATGAATGGATCACTGTGAATCTGAGTGCCACACACACTCACATGGGCATAAGGCCCCTGTGAACACACATTAGCATGCACTCACATACAAGCAGGAGATTTCAAAAACATTGGACCAAAACAAACTGAGGCAGACCAATCGTATACAACACAGCTCAGTGGATTGGTTTATGAAAGGACACTTACTGACTGTGCATTGAACACAACATCACTGAAAGATACGCATGTTCTGTCTCAAAAGTCCCGTTTGGCTGGCTGTGATCTATCCTCCCACTCTCATTACTTGAGAAATTTTGTTTCTGGCCAGACATATGGTTTAAGATGAAGGAGATTCCCAGTGGGAGCACTCCCTGAACAGACACATGCTTTCCCCTCCATTCCTCACACTGATTGAAAGCACACTCTCATTACAGAACTCAAAGATGTGGTTAATCACCATACACGTGCCACGATTATGCTGATCTATTAGCCACATCTGGAAGACAAGAATGAATCCCGTCCTGAGAACACACCAACTCTTGATTGACAGAGAGCTTCTCCAGTTGGGGTCAAAGATTAGTTTGGTCATAGCAGCAGGGTTAGAAATCTCCCAAGGGAACACTGGAAAAAAAATCAGCTGTAGACAGGTAAAGCTGCACATGCTTTGCTCTTCTCAGATTGCTCTGCGTCTGTTACTGCGCATGCAAGAAGTCATGTGTGCGTAGATAACTGGGATTCCTCCAATTCTCCAGTGGCATAAGCTCATGGGGGTCCAACACAGCTGACCCTCACACTCCACCATCAACTTGTAAAGTGATACCGCATTTGCACAGTTATGTATGTCCATGTGAAAACAAGTGTAGAGAGTGAAAATCCCTTTGGAAGAATCACGGCGGGTGAGGGAAAGAGTTGAGAAGGGAAAACAACTATTTCGTAAGGATTTTAGCTTGACTGTATGTCAGTAGATGAGCGAGAGTTTAGTGCACAATGTGGAGAGAATCCGTCAATGTGGGAATGTAGATGGAAAAGCATGGAGGGATCTGACAGTGGTCCACACATCCAGTTTGAAAATGCAGGCAGAGGGACGGGGTTGGAGGCTGGACAAGGGATGATTTGTGGGCTACTGACTAGTGCAGCTGTGGGGTGACAGGAAGATAAAACATCTGTAGTCTGGGAAGAATAAAGTCTGCATCTATAAGAGAGATTCTAAGGATGAGTATTAATATTCCCCCACAGCTTATCTAACCTGATAAGAGTATTGGCCTTGGCAAATTAATAACCATTGAACAATGCCCTCTCTTAAAATGTACTTTTAAAACCATTATGAAATAAATTTACATCTTTTTTAATGGAGGTTCAGTATGTTTGAAAAGAAGGCTAATACTAGTTATGCTGATGTAACTGCTTCTCCACCCTGGATGTGAGGGAGGCCAACTCCCAGTTTTGACTGGAACAATGGCAACAAAAAAACAACACCCAAGCACAAATGTGTGAGTTAGTGTGTATTTACAGTAAAGAGTGTGCATGTGACATTTACTGTTCAAGCCATCTGATTTGTCAGAAATAACTGTGTTGCATGTCATCTTTGCATCAAGACTTTGCACAACTCAAAACAGAAAAAAGGTTCTGAGAAATGCTGTGGGATACTGTCAGTAGTTGTGAGAAGTGAGTCTGTGTAAAAGCTGTAATAACTGTCATTTAGTGGGTGTCATGTTGTTCGACCATGAAAACACAAATTACTGGTATTGCCGCACCGTGGATAAATAATGTAGCAATGTGATTATATGATTGCCACTGAGCCATAACCAAGTGATTTACACAATATTAATTTAAGATCGCATTGGAGGATTTTAAGCATTCATCCCAAAATTCCAAGATATGAATATGTCTCTCATGGAAAACAAACCGAATTTCCTCAGCTTTAGTAAGGGAAACATACCATAAATGCTCATATATGCTCACAAAAGGCAGCATGGTTGCATGCATGAGAATGCTAACATGCAGACCCAGTAGCCTCTGCTGGCTAAATCAATTAGTCACGGTATTTCTGCCATTCTTGCTACCACAGAAGTTTGTCTCCTCAGATATTCAGAGTCAGTATAAAGCAACATCAGTCTAAATGAAGAGCAAATGCTGTGTGCTGTGTTAAAACCCCTACACTATATCTAGAATTAAAGCTCCCAAAGATTCTATCTCTATGTTAACTACTAGAGATTATGTTTTTGCATTCTCACCAATAAACCTCATTTTCACCAGATTATGATGCAATAACATTCAGTGTTCATTTTTAGGTTTCACAAAATAAATACTTTGAGTTAAGTAAGAAGCTATTTCCATTATTGTAGATATACACATTGCCAAAACTGTGCAGTCCCCAGTAGAAGGGTCAATTTATTCACAACAGAGCATCTGAATGGCACTCCACTAAAGCAATCTCTTGCAAAGTTATTAAAAAATTCCACATTGCATGCTGGCTGTGGATAACTTAGGTCACCGTGCGTGCTAAGGAATCACTGCCAAGGCACAAAACTAATCTTGCAATCAAGTTACACTCAATTCAGGTTTTCCGCATCTTGTTAGATGTTGCAAGGTCTCTCAAAGAATATGCTTGTTTATTATACCCATAGAGAAAAACATGCCAAAGTACTACAAGCCATTAGCCCTGGGCCTAACTTGTTGGTTCTGGTCTATCCTTTTGGCTTACATTCCTGAATGGGCTGAATGGTAGTGTACATGGTATTAACCATTGTTACAGCCTGGCGACAATAATAACAGGTTATAATAGAGTCACACAATCTTCGAACGTCAGTGGGGGTGATCACTTTCACTTACTACGCAACCTCAGGACAGGTGAAGCAGCATCTTGCATTATGTTGCATTCTACTAAGGTTTCATTAGGAGGGTACCAATAGAAATGTCCACATTCACCGTGAGTCATTGTTACACTAACTTAAACCCAATCCATGCTAGAGATTGTCTGTCCAACAGTCCCCACACAGTCATCATAAAAGTAATAGTAAGTAATCCATCCTTTACTCCACCCAGGCCTCTATCCATCCAGTTCCAGCTCCTCCAGCAGGAAAGATTTCACCATCCACTTTTTTTTCCTGAACTGGTAGAGTCACTGTACTTCCAACCAGTCATAGAAAACGGCCCAGAAGGAGAACGATAAATTAAGTCAGATATGAGAAAGGTGGAAAAAGATAAGTGAAGACAGGTGGATGAAAAGAAAAAGGTGCTGCTCATTGGCTATGTTGCATCACCCAACAATAGGAGTTCTGTAAATATAGGATGCACTGTAGTGGAGAATTCCACAAAACACAGTAGAAGTTTGACTAAAAGATATAGTATTGGCCATGGGAGACAGAGGGGGAAGACTGTCGAGGAAGGTGAGGCCAGGGGGCACAGCCCACCTCCTTTTAGAGGGCTTCCTGAGGATATCCGTGGCCTGAGCGGAACAGTGCTAGACCGTCCCAACAGAGGAAACCTGCCAGATCTCTGTGCAACCTCAAAAGTGAGTAAGCGAGGGACAACAAAAAAGGAATGAGCCGATTTGGCATGGGCAGCAATAGACAAAACTAAGGCTATGACAGAGGGTGTTTTTTAAAAAAAGTGGCCTAGCTCACTACAGTTTGGAAGAAAAGGATTGGAGCATATGCTGCCACTCCTTATGAAGTGCTATGTGGGAGGAAGGACAGAGATCACCTCATCTAACCATATGTTTTCCAGACACAATCAATATTCATGTCTCAAGAGCGGTATCCAATCCTTAGGTCAAGAGTAGAAACGCTGTCTCGTACATAATCAGTGTTTTCTAAATGGACAAAAACTTCCACCCACATAGTGTGAAACACCACAAAACTCTCTTCAAACAGAGGAGGATTCCCTGCAGGCAAGTAAAATATATCCAAAAGGCTCAAGATGACCTTTCAAGCAAAAGCGAGGTGAGGAGTTTCTTTGAGAGGATGGATGTCTGTCAGCTGTCTAAGTTTGTGATCAATTAATGTAGATGAAGAAGGAGCACAATCAGAGGCTTGCCCTGAGTGAAGGCATGTTCTAACATCTGAGTTGCATCTCTCCTCTAAATTGTATTCAGAAATACAGATTAAAAACTGAACCCCCAAAGACTCGTAGACAATTTGCCAAAGGAGATGCAATGGAGAAGGACTGGAATGAACTATTACATAGATCTTAAAGTCTGAACAAATGAAGCATACAACACATTACGCCGATACCAAATTGTTGGTTTCCAGTCAGGCGAGTTTAATGCGGCTCATTTAACATTCAATAAAGGAAGTTCAGGTCTGAGGAAAAACACTCCGTCTCCAAAAGTTTGGTGGGACCAGAAGCAAATACCCATTCAGACATCTGTAAATCGGACCACTTAGACCAGCTATAGCTCCTGCACCATTCCGTCATAAAGTGCCTTTGACTCTTAATTAGCTCAAGTACTATTTACTCGGCTTCAACCACAAATAAATGACTGGCTTACTTAGGTATTCTTATTAAACAAATTCCGCAACAGGCTGCTATGTATGGTTAACCTCAAAGACTAGGCCCCCTAAAAAAAAAAAGACTGCAGACTGAAGTGCCCTTTGATTTACATGATGAAAACTTATTTTGAAGGTGCAAATGCAGATGTTATTACACGGAAAAACTCTTTGCCATCGGCTGTTTTAACTTTTATCTGGGCTGTCACTTGAGTGTTAAGAGTAGTTCTTGTGTTTGGCATGTGTGCTGAAACATATCGTAATCACTGAAAGACAGGAGTATAGTAAATATGTTGACCAGATCTATATCAGGGTGGATATCTAGCTCTTAAAGTATGTAGACCTGTTCTCTCGTGTGGGGAGCCAAGACAAAACACATTTGTAACAGTAAGTTAAAGTTAGGTCAAAAGGCTTGGGGCAAACTTAAACTTTAAAGGGCATTCCCATATAGGTTCCCAAGCAAAACAAAAGCCATTGAAAGTCATAGGGCAGCAGTTATATATAGCAGAAGCATTTTGCTTTGAGATGAGATGGCAGTCATTGTACTCAGGAAATTCATCTCATAAAGAATAATGCTCATTACAAAGAGAATTTAATTTAATTTGTATTGTATCTGTGTACTATTTAAGCCAATAAATGAATAAATCACTTTAAGATATATTTCTAGAGCAGTGAAAATATATTGTACAGTTGCTCATAAAACTGCAAAGAAATGACAATGTTTTAACTATTATATCAACATAAATTACACCTGCAAGCTTCTCATCGGCAAAAGTCCATTCACTTATGGAGAAATCAACAGAGTACTGTGCGCTGTCATGTTTCTCATTAGTACTAGTATGACAACTGACTCTTTAGCAGACACTGTCAGCAGCCAAGAAAAACGATCAAGTTCCGTACTTTCACATTTCTAATCTTTCCAGTATAGTTTTGTCGGAAAATAAGATGGTCACAGCTATCCATGCCTTCCCAAGACTGAAGACATGCAAAGTGATACAGTACACGGAACATGACTCAAACAAAAGCTGAGATCAGTGATTTGGAAATAATATCGGTGTGTGCTACAGTACGCCTGCTGGTGGGATGGCTGATGATTCTGAAATAACTTCAGATGAGGGCTGCAGGATATTTACTGGCAGGATAAAAATCTATGATACAGAAAAAGACACGTTCATTTATATTATCAACTGGTTCAAATTGAAAAAATGTTAAGGATAATTGCATAAAATATTGGAATTAGGTGGAGGTGGGTGCATGTCGCACATGTGTCAAGAACAAAAGAGCTCAAAAAGCTTGTTTTTGTAGTGTGTGTGTGTGTGTGTGTGTGTGTGTGTGTGTGTGTGTGTGTGTGTGTGTGTGTGTGTGTGTGTGAAAGATGAGCACAGCCTTGCAGACATTTGCCTCAAGAGCAATAAATCTGTATAAATGGCCTGGCTGGGAGCCAGGCCTCCCACAAAGTGTCAGAGGGCAGAACAGCCACCCCCTTCTATGTGGAGACATACACACACAATTCACATCTTCAGTGCCAGACCAAACCAAATTAACACCTCTGTCTTTAAACAGACTGGAAGTGACTGCAACACATTTGGTCAGCAGATCAATCAGACCCCTTGGCCTATAAAATCAAGACTGCTTTTACAGCCAAACACAAAGGCATTGTTACAATATACAGCATCTCCAAAGTCACAAGCATTTAAGGCACAGACATGTAAGGCACGATAAATAAGACTCCCTGAACTGAGATAATGTGGTTTACAAAGAAACCAGAACACACTCAATCTCTTATGAACAAGGGGGCTGAGACACTGTGGGATATTTGACTTAACTTACAATATGCAAATCAATATTTTTTTTTAAAGTGACTGTTTCCCTGATAGCCACAGCATATGTCTAGGATCTCAGAAACCTTAAGGTGAACTTCAGGAGGCCAACGCATCTTTAATAATGAGCAGTTTTATGTTTGGCACTGTTATCATTGCTCCAACACAGACACAACACATCCGGAGGCCTGAGCAACAAAAGCATGTGATACTTAAAAATAGCAAACTGTGCTCCTCTAACTGAAACAATATAGCATGGCAGTACAGCAAATGCCAAGGTAACAAAACACAGAAACAAACACAAAGAGTTGATCGTTCAACGTGCAACATACCATATTCTCACTCGATTCCTGTGTGCATTGAGATCCGACCGATTCAACAGAATTAATTCGCCATCAGCAGGCTCCAACTGAACCACTTAAGTCCCGGACCACATGTGAGTGCTCGTGGATTTGGAACTCGGGCCTATAAAGGGCACCAGTCGCATGCGTTTTTTTGATGCGTGATTTGCATGCAGCGACAAGTTGGCTACACACAATCGCTCATTCGGCAAATCAGTGTCAAGTTTGAGGAAGCGGGTGAAAACTCTCAGTTAGATGTGAGCCTATGATGTCAGTCTATGGTCGTGCCACCCCTCCCCCCCCCAAAAAACTTACCAGCATCCCCATAACGTCCGTCCACAGTTGGGAAAAACTGTCGGACCCAGCAGCGCTCTCTGCCCGGGGCTCATCAGAAGGCGCACCGGTCCCCTGATCCCCTTCCATAACGTTAGAATATGTTGTGCTCTGCCGGACCAATCTGGTGCAAAGCTCGAATCCAAGCCCACAGACAGGGGCCTGATCACAGCAATAAACGAGATGTGGGTGCCAAGGCTGCTCCTAGAGAAAGTTGCCCTTGACGCACCGGTGAAAGGCTCCAACATTGCTTGGCACGATCCGACGTTTAGCGCATAAATTGCGTGCCGACATGTTTGGAAACTCCCACAACAACTCGTGCGTCGAATTTTAATACTTAAAAAACGCCAAAGGAAAGAAAAGCGGCCTTGAGTTGTTTTTTAAGCCACAACAGGTCTGAAAACTTCCTTGCGGGCTGTTCCCTGCCTCCCTCCACAGTCCCCACTGCACGGATCCGCGCACGGGCACAAACCAACCGCTACACCGGGGAAATGTTGTCCAAGTGGGAGAGAAGTTTCCGAAAAGTTATTGAAATCCCTCGATGACTGACAGAAATCTGTCTAAACTGGTTGAGTGTGAACACATAAGCTTATTCCCATTAAACATTTCGAGTGAGCGAACGCCCGGAGCACAGAGCAAATCCTCCAAACACTGCGCCTCCCCCTCTCTTCACCCGCCGTCTCTCTCTCTCTGCCCCACACACTCCTCCCAACAAAACATTACAGCTGAAAAAAAACAAAGCACTTGTCCAGTGTCAGAGGCACAATGGCCAGGAATGAACTCAAACCACTGAGGAATGATTCCTATATCAGTAGTAGCTTAAGTCATGTGAAAAGTTATTCATATCATGACCATATTTATTTTATATTTTGTTTTAAACCCTGAACATCACACTCATGTGAATGTCCAAAAGTCGCCTGTGTTCATTGGTCAGACCCTACTTAATGTTTGTATGTCCCTTTTGCTTTCTTTGAAAACTTTTAAATAGTGAGTTTATAGTTCTGTTGAGATCAGTATATGTTCTAAAAGCCAGGAGTGCAGTTCATTTAAGGTTTTTTTTAACAGCCCAGAAAACTTGTTATCTCATGCTGACAGGGCTTTCCACAAATAGGACTCTGCAGCAAGCATTGAATAGGGACTGTGAACAAAGGACATTCTCCACACAATTGTATGAAAAACAAAAAAAGCGCATGGGAAAAATGTTTTTAAGGGGGCGATGCATACTGTGCCCTAGCATGGCGTAAATCTGGTTGAAATGCTGAACAATAACACAAAATAACATGAAATTTTGACTGTGACTGTAACTACTTAATTTGAGTTACTGTTGTCTATGCATTGCCACACTCACAAATCAGTTGGTATACAATGTAACAGAAATATCCTCTATGATGCAGATCTCATTTGAATACATAAGATAAAAAGAACGTGTTATGTACAAGCATGAAATTGCACAACGATCCTGTCTGATCAGTCATTTGTTACGCCCCGCCAGCAGGCTGCTCTATTGTAATGAAGAAGTCCTGAGACTCTCTGATTCTCCATGTTGTTGTCGAAAGCACATTTTCTCAGACTTGCAACAGCTGCCAGGTCTTGTGACAGATGCCAGAAGGATGAGAGATAGAGAGAGCCAGATTTAATGGTTCAAATCACAGCTCCACGCTCGGCTCCCTTCCCTGTGGTTTCAAGCCAATCTAAAATGCTGCTTCACCTGCTGTTTACCAGATCAGCCTACAACACCACATGGAATCAGAACATGTATTTAAAAGTAATAAAACCGAAGTGAAAAGAACAGAGCAGGAAAAACATTAACAACACATTCCTTCCTGTAACCATGTAAAAGGCTATCAGTTACACGATAATCCCCAAAGCTACAGTTTCACCTGTAGTGCATGGAGATATGCGACAGGAGGCATGTTGTGGGTTAGGCAGGGTGCAAAAGGCTCCCAAACGTTTAACTGATGTCTTTGCATTTTTGCAATCGTGATTGATATGTGTGCAATTTTATTTAATTAAATAAATTATAGACACATTTATGTTTAAAACAAGACTTACAGGTTGCCTAGCTAATCCAAAAATGGGAAAAGAGGTGGAGTGTGGATGGAGCTTTGGTGGGCTGAATGAAGCCTGCAGTCTATGTGTGCCACCTGTGATGACACCCACTTGTCACTTAAAGCAGCCAAGCATTTAAATGGGGGAGTTATATAACAACTGAACAGAGAAATTAGCTTGAGAGACCAAAACTGATTATTTATTTTTTTTAAATTGTAGCAGGCTGTAAACATGTTTATTTCTGCTGTGAAGTTGGACATTTTAACATGAGGATCTATGGGGGTTGACTCTTTTTTGGAGCCAGCCTCAAGTGGCCATTTGAGGAACTACAGTTTTTGGCACTTTCGTGTTGGATTCATTTTTCAGCCCCGGAGGTTGCCGCTTGGTCTGAACCAAAGTTGTGTACCCATGCACCAGAAATCCAACTCATCATCCAAATTACTCTTCTCGTCGGCAAAAATCATTCCTTTATACACAATATCATTGCTCAAAGGGTGTGTAGGTGAAGAATGACTTTCACAGCCCCTGGATGAGCGGCAGCTATTCAACAGTATTCTGCTTACAGTCTAAACATACAGAACACACGCTCACACAAGAGCAGCTCTGTTGGCTAGCGAGTTGTCAACCTGGGGGTCTGCATTGCTGACCTCGCATCTGCAACCTCTTTGACAGCAGCAGCAACTGGTAAGACTGCTAGTGTGTGTGTCCATACTGCCATTGCATCATTGTGCTGTCTATCCATCAGTCTTCCTCTGTTTCTAAAGAATGATGACTACTCTGATCCTCCCCCTCGAAGCCCCCCCTCACACACATACACACACTCCCACCACAAACACTCTTCCTGCCAAAATCCCCCTTACCCAATTACGAGACAGTGTGACCCCACCTGGCACAAGTCAAACAGAGGGGTCAAACTGTACTATCAATGTGAGCAGGAAGCCTGTTGACTCAGTGCACACTCAAACACTATGCTGGTATGTGTGTGTGTGTGTGTGTGTGTGTGTGTGTGTGTGTGTGTATGCCAACTTTCCCCCCTCTTTCTTCACACTACCACTACTACTACCACAACCACTAATCAAGGTGTCATGTTGCCAGACGAAAGGAAACAAAAGTCACATGCTAATTATTCCACTATAAGCTAATTGCCAATATATTACATGTCTGAGTCGTCTCCTTTAATCAGCTCTTTGCTCAAAATGTGACATTTGGTCAGAAATAAGGGTAGAAATCTGGAGCATATGAACACTAAGGGAAGTCGCCTGCAACCAATTCACAATGTTAATACATTTGTCCTGAAAGTAGGATGTGAGAGCTAAACTTATTTCACGGTTCTCATAATATATAGGATGAAAAGGATGATGTCATGAATATAAATTGCTAGATAGGGTTACTTTGAACAGAGTCTTGAAAGCCTCAGGACTTGGACTACAATGTGATGGAAGTTAAGTGTGAAACTTACTTTGACACTTTCACTGCCTTTCATCTATCTTCTTTCATCTCTTCTCCTACCTATTATTAATACTTAACGGTACTTTATTGTCTTATCGTGCGTTCTTCTCCTGTGCTGATCCTGCTGGGTTCCTGAGGGATGGGAGGAAAATTACTCTGTCATCAGGTTTGGGACAGAACAGGAAAACCTCTAGAGTAGACGTGAGTCAGGAAGCATTTATATCAGCAGTTTTTATATGCCAAAGCCAATTCGGCACATGGTCATGATGTCTGTGACTATTTGTTCAATATAAATCAGTTAAAAACAATCCTGTTAGGGACAGGGATTTGAATCAGCATTGGCAATGAATCAATTTACAGAAGTAGGTAGGAACAGGAAGAACTAATAAAGAACAGGTCAGGGCAAGACATAATCTCAGGGAAGAGCTTGCCTTTCTTGTAGGTGTCTACAAACAATCAACTAATTTCCCACCGACTCCTGTGGTTTACCACTCAAACACTCCCACAGGCTAACTAATGTTAAAGATAAACTTCCACCGAGATGGCAGGTTTTCTATAAACACACTTGCCCTGGATTTCAGTGTGTCACAGTGTTTCATTTTCTACTGAAGATGACTCTGCAAGATTATCACGAAAGCGGGCAGTGTGCCTAAACACACTCATGGGGGTGATGGTGCATGGTAAGAGCCGAGAAAGGAGAGAATAGAGAGGAGGGGCAGACAGGAGATAAAGGTGTGGGAGGAGTTAGAATATTGCAGGGGAATCTCTCAGTCTGGTAACATAATGGTAATTGGTATTCGATAAAAGTTATATTATGATGTAGATGTAAAAATAGTGAAACATGCTCCAACCCAACGCGCCGACACTGGAAGACTGGCAAGGGATTTTTCACGAAATCTACAACATGGAGAGACTGACATTCGCTCTAAAATTGCATTCGGAGAAATTTAAAAGTTGGTGGTCAAAATGGATCAGTTATATATGAACAATGAGATCTGAACTGCTTTAAGTACCTCAATTAATCTTGATGGGAAAATGAGCAACTGTGACTTTCTTTGTTCTTTGTTTGAATGTTTCTATTTTATACATTACATAGTAAAATGAAAGGGTTAGAAACAGCTTGGAGAATATGTTAGCACAATTGCTCAAAGTCATGCTTTTGCTTAGCCCTGTATGTGTGTAACAGTGCTGAAGTGACTTTTTATGTTTCCCCCTGATAAAATAATTAGTTGTTGTTAGGACTAAAAGGTGGCACGAAGAAGAGGTAAAGAGACAGTGAGCCTGGGGGGGAAAGGAGACAGAGATAGAAAATGAATGCAGATGACATTAAAGCATAGCAGTGGCTGGACCTCCCCTGATAGTGAGAGTGACCCTTCCTGGAGGTCAGTGACCCCAGGCCTTAAAAATAGCCCCTGGGGGAGTCACTAACAATGCTGCCAGAGGCGATTAACAACTTGGTGGACAAACATCAAGGGCACCAGCAACACACTTAAGGAATGCTGTATACATGACCACACAGCACTACCACATACCTGTATATTAGTAAAATAAAGTTTTACAACATGTATCCTGTAGATTGTGAAGGTACCAAATGATAAACGTCTATAGTGATTAATGCCTTAAGGATGGTATGCAGTCACTTCTTTTCCAGTAAATCTTATTTAATTTTAGACACATTTTTTATGATGGTTTCAGAGGCTGAAAATAAAATATAGGTCACAATAAACTCTCACATTTGCCTTACCCCTAGTTTTCCTCCTTTTTTTTCAAATCCACATATACAGGTTTATACCCAAAGCTTAATTGGATCGATTGTCCTGAACCCTTATTTCTAGGTCCACAGTGCACCTTCTCTCTGTGATTAATTGGGATCAAGATTTACACATCATTAATTCAGCTTAGTCAATGGGTCAGAGGCCTGGCAATCCCCAGGCGTTTTCTTTGAACCAATCTGGATGTGAGCATTTGTTATTCTTTTTTTTATATGTGTGTGCATATCTGCATGTTTATGTGTATTACAATGTGCAAAAAAATGTGTGTGTGTGTGTGATGAGTAGGTGGCTAGGCCAGCCCCTCAGTGCTTCACGCGCCACTGAGCCTTGTGTGGGAGTTATCACACAAACCCAATTAGCATGACAACTAATTACTGTTGCCTTGGTCCCCTCCCCCAGCTAAGCAACTCATTAAATTAAATCAACACACTGGTCTTTCCACTGAAAACAATGCTTTGAGGCAGTAATAATGAAATGCCTGGCGCTTGCTGTTTATGTACTCTAGGTATTACTTTTCATAGGGCGGTCAACCATAACACTGGAGTCTTTTGAAAGCTAGGGGAAACTTCAGATATCAACGCAGGGACTACTTTGAGGCTAGAGGGAGAGAGAGAGAAAAGAAAGGAAGAGGAAGACAACTGGGACAGTGTGAGATAAACACAAAGTGATATGCATGGGCAACAGGGAGAACACGGAGAACAACAACAAATGGATACAGAAAATGAGATAAAGGTCTGCCTGGGGTATGGGGTGCCTGTGATAACAAGCTGTTTGTAGTCCAACACACACTGTCTGTCAAGACATCTCCAACAGCTCACACAATGCACGGTATGACGCTCTGGATGTGGGGGCAATGTCAAAGAAAGCACGCCAAGGATGCATACGTGCGCCCACAGAAGACAATATCCTGTGAGGGTGTCAATGTGATGCAGGAATTTAGATGCAGCGAGGATAAAGGAAGGTCCTCGCGGTTTGTAGCAACATAACCGCTGACAACAATTTAAAAACATTTTCATTGGAAATGTTCAAATTCTTCTACTTGCATTTAAGTGAATTTGACATTTTATTCTAAGAGTTTTGAATTTGTTGTCTGGCTTCTATTCGATTGCAGACAGATCACTGAAGTGCATGTAGAGTTTTGATATGCATACTGTTTAGTTACAATAAATTCTATTGTGTCTCCTACAAACAAGCATTTCCAAGTAGGATTTACAAGTAGTAATCTACACTTTTATCTCTGCAGTTATGATTGCAGTTCCTTTTCATGAGCTTTGTGTAGAAAGCTGCCGATATATAAACAAAGCATATTTCTGCTAAGCCCTGTATCCCAAAATTCTCCATGCAGTGTACGCCTCCATGGACATGTGGTAGGTGATTATGTTACACTATTGTGTGTGTCAGAGTGTGTGAACTGAGATTCCAGGGTGTTTTAATCAGGCGCGACTGAAAGGACAGATGTTTTGGATGTAAGCGAGCTTCCAAAGGTATGAGCAGTACTGTGGGAGATTCCTTTGACTGCACAGTATTTTTGAGCTTTGAGCATTTTTGCAGGCAGGAAGGTGCGTTTGAGAGAAAAATGTGGAAGAAGAATAAACTGCATCTTTGTTTAAATGCTGTTCACGTGTGCTCGAAAACAACTAGAACAGAGTGTAGAGTGTTTGTTTGTGTGACTTCAGAGGTGCAGACAGTTATGTGTTGGTCTCACTGTGGATAGAGGTCATGGGACTGGACTGGCAGCTGTGTTGGTGTCAGGGTGGGAGTGCCAGGGTAATGACAGCTAATGTCCAGTGTGTCATGCATTCGACTGGTCATCTCACTCTGTGTACTGGAGTTCTAATACTGTAGCAGAGCAGTCACAATAAGGAAAAAGAATGTGACTGGACAGAAAAAGACCTACCAACCTAGTCCCTCCAGTAACTATAATGAAATGTTTTAATGATTATGTGAAAGTACTTAAGTAATCCGATACATTTCTGGAATAAAATAACCTACATTTTATTGATTAACTTCACTGAATGTAAGACAGCTAAGCAAGTAGTAATATTCCCTTTTTATTGTGTACTGTATACTGTCCAGTGCTTTTATAGAACAGGAAACTTGTTTACTCTGTACTGGAAATGATTGAAAGAGTAATGAACACTATAAAAACAATATGGCTTTAGTAAAATGATTGACTTTAAAGTTACAATCTCGAAGATCTATGTTTCGTTCTCTTTAGCGGCATCTGTTGTGTTCTTTTGTATCTAACTTCCCAAAACCACCCAGAGGTGTCTCATCTGTTTAGCCTGACCAGACAAAACGTTTTACGTTTGCCTTTTTTCACATGAAGACGGTGTTGTCATTTGTCTCTTGCTTATCAGGAGCTTCCACATCGGTATATGTTGCTTTCTTTTCTTCAACTTTCCAAACCCCTTTCAAAATGTTGCTTCCTCTCTATATGTTTTTCTCCAAGTCCCTTGCATGCGTGGGGATGGTTGTAAATGGGACATCGTGGTGCCCCCTGCTGTTGTCGAATATACTTAAAAACCACAGGGCACAGTGCCTCCTTGCCCCTGCATGCCACTGGACTGTCTATTAAATCCTCTTGCGCATCCTGTTATGTCAAGTCAGCCACTCTGCCATATGTTAGCCTCTGAGCTAGATTCAGTAAAAATAAGCTCGGCTTCAATGTTATTAATGACCATGTGTGCTGTGAACACATAATTATCCCCTGCAGTTTCATCCCAATCTCAGTTTTATAGTACTCGCTTCAAGTTTATGCACACACAGTTAACACAGGCATGCATGCACACTCAAGCTTGCACAGACATTGAGCAGCTTTGCATTTACTGTTCAGTTGTGTTAACAAGACAGTAGGGAGAGGGCCTCAATACAGATTTTATGTGTATATCGCTGCTTTGTTTCTCAGACTAAATACTCTCATCTGTTTTCTAAGCTTGCAGCAAATAGCATGGAGCGAGAAACCACAGAAAGAAGCTGCGTTGGTCAAGCATGAACGTATTTTGGCTTTGTTAATGTGTGTTTGAACAATTGTAATGAAAAGCTAGGAGTGTACTTGTTTGGTGGTCACCTTGACCAGTGGAAACTAGAAAAAATTCAGTTCCAACAGAAGCAGCGAAGTACAGAGAGTCTCTTGTGGAGTGTGGCGTGAGAGGAATTCCAGTTCTGGAGATGCCACATTATCCCTGGCAAACATACATAAACAGACAGAGATATACAGCTCACACTCAGCCATGCACTCACTCACACACACAGAATAACGAACGGTATGCAAACTGCAAATCAAATCTAAAAATACCTCAAGCCCAGATTTATAATCTTCTGAAGCAAAAAGAAAAATCATGTATTTATGAACATTACAGCTTCACCTTCCCTGTAGATTTATATCACATTGCTTGCAGCAAAAGCTGCAGACATAGCTGACATTTAGTTATGTATTGGATGTTATAATAACTTGTTCCTTAGCCAGCCCCAGGCTGCTCTGTGGTACAGCCTTCTATAATTACTGTCAGTATACACACGGCCATCATATATCTCACCAGCGACACATGATCTGTCACACATACTTGGCCATTTGTATAGTAGAGGCAAATAAACGACCATGTTACAATATATGCTGACATTAAAAAAAAATCTCCTGACTCTCACCAGTGGATAAATATCAAAACCTCAGTGCAGAGGGATTTTTAACATTAATCCAATTCTCTGCACTGTTAGTACTAGACTGTTGTTGGGGATATTGGTGAGCACTGGGCCAGTACCGGAGTAAAATCATTTCCCTATAATATAATTCAATTTCAAGAGCCAAAGAGGAAACTGACCCAGTGTTCTGCCTATTTCACAAACACAACCTCTCCAAAGGAAGGGAGAAGACTCAGAGTACAAACGTCCACCAATAAGTTGCTCACAAGAAACTAACTAAGAAATCATTTTTACATTACTTTTTCAGCCCAACTGAGTTATTCCATCTGTAAACATCTAGAATACAATCGCTGTCTCAGTTTATTTCATTGTTAGAGCTACGCATTCCTTGGCCAGGGGCCTATCTGTCTCCTGGACTGCATGAAAATCCATTTTCAGATATCCTGTTGACAAAGACACAGTCGCAGAATCTAAACAAGTGTGAGAAAAAAATCCCTCTTTTTTCTTGTTCATTTACATTTCGTCCCATGTTCAAAAATAAAAAGTTCACAGAATTTACTGTTTAATTTTTAAGTGTCAGTAATTGCTCAAAAGTAAATACTTTAAATGTGTTTTAATTTTTCGGTGTTGGTGCATCTGCTCACTAAATTGTTGACTTGCACTGTATAACTGTCTCTGTACTCCGGACTTAACTGCATTGTGACAGCATGACCTGTATGTGGCTTGGGCAGAGCACATTATACGTACAAGACCTCCCTACTGACATCATTAGTCAGTTTGTTCCCAGAGTCAAACCTTGACCACAGCACATTCAGCCCCGTCTACATTTCTGTCCCAATCATTTTTTACTTTTACATTTGCTCCATTTGTACATGACCCATTTGTATTGCTTTCTGACAAGTGGTTTTTAGCTTGTAAATTTTATGTTTCGTAATCATTCTCATCTAAAGAGATCAGTTGAAGTTTGAGTTGGACCTTAATCCAAATATTACGTTCACATTCGACCAAAGGAACTCTCTGGCTGTTCCGTGTACGTGTGTGAGTCTGTAGCAGTCTCAATCTGTCTCTGTCCGTCTGTCTGGCTGGCTGTCTACACGAAGCTCAACCACACAACACACAAACATAGTGCAAGCTCAGCTCAACCACTGTAGCCCTCCACTTTCACAGGAATTTCCCCCCATTTTAGCCCAAAGGATCCTGCTTACACTAGCAAAATATGAACCCAGTGGCAGCGTTGAGCCACAAAAACACAAAACAAAACATGTATATTTTTCTAATTGCTTAAACAGGTTCACATGGCAACGTATGAAGTCCTGGTCAAACTTGTGGATTGTGCTCTTAAATAAAATGGATGCTCATATGAAGATGTGAAAAGATATCTCTGAATCAAAGCCTCCTCTTTTTAATCTGCTATGGTCAAAAGTATTTGAGTCTTTAGCCTGACAACAATAAAGCAATGCCTTAAAGTGATTATACAATGTGCATTTGACTTACAGTAATGTCATTCTCCTGATGTATTCAACCACATTCAACAAATTATTTTAAAGTTAGAACTTGAGATGGGTACCATTTAAACTCTCTATGCTAGTGATGATGGGAAATGTAACTTTTATTGCTGATACTAGAACACTTCTTTTTGGAAAAGAAGCTAAATGTCCCAAATGTTAGCCGTAATACATTAAAATAGTCAGAATTGGCAACATTTCGGTCTAAATCAGGAACAACTGGTTGTAGGGCCCTATTCCTACTATCTACCCACCAAACTTCCAGACCTCTTTGCTCAGATCACACCCATTCCCTAACTCTACCTCCATTTTGATCTCACCTACACACCTATAACATTTCATGACTGTATCTTGCTACACTATCGAGGTCACAAAATCTGGATGGGCACAGATAGAAAAATCTCCACACACACACACACACACACACACACACACACACACACACACACACACACACACACACACACACACACACACACACACACACACACACACACACACACACACACACACACACACACACACACACACACACACACACACACACACACACACACACACACACACACACACACCTTTGCCAGCTCTCAGCTCTTGACAGTCACTCAGGTGTAAAGGATTTATGTCAGCTACCGAAAAAGCACTGTGGTTTAATACTCAATCCTAGTTATTAACCATAACCTTTCAATAAATCATTGCAATACATAATTGAAAACATAGGAGTCGCTTCTGCTAGCTATGTGAAATATATCAGGGATGACTCTTGTGTTTCTTTGCTATAATTGGCTGACTCATAACCTTTGAGGTGGTAAAAGGTCTTCGAGGTTACTATGGTGATGCACAAATGCTTGGCATAAGCTGTGGCGATAGTTGCTCCGGCCTGACGAGACCTCATTACAGGCTGGTGGGGAGTCCTGTCGGAAAGCTCTGGTCCAGATGGTCACTCAGAACCAATTAACACACCTTTTTGACTCACTCTCCCTGACTCAATATCTCTGTTGTTACGTTATCCATGTCCCCACAGATCTTATCAGTGTGTGTGTAACCTTTGCCAACACTCAGACACACACAACAAAAACAGGCATCCATGCTGATAGAAAAAAACATCAAATGGAGCAGTCGGCGGTCATTAGCTGTGTGTGTTTTAATGATTGTCCTTCCAGTCTAGGTTAGAGGCCGGCCAATGCACCAGTAATGAGTCTGCTCCACTGCCCCCTCACCCTTCTGGAAGAGTGGAGCTTCTCTGGAGCCAAGACGGCTCAGCGGGACCAGAAGCAGTATAGAGGTTAATGGGCCCACTGAGATTAAAGGTTGAGTAAAATTGAGTTTGGAATACAGATGGCTCTGCCTGAGGTAAGGACACATTCCTTAATAGGAGATGGCATGTTTGAATACAGACTTGACTCTAGTTCAGTTGGGGAAAAATGTCACTACGTCACATAATGTCAGATATTTTGTCAACAATGGGTGTTCTAACAAGAAATGAAAGGAAAATTGTCCTTTAAACTATCTTGGTCTGACTAATAATCCTAAACTTTATAGATATTCAATCTACAATAAAATCAATCGGGAAAAGAGCCTCAAATTTGAGACTCTGCGACCATAAAATGTTGTGTTGCCTGATGAGTACATTTGATAATTTATATAAATGTTATATGACTGCTAGACAATGAGCAAATGATTGGAGCCCAACTTGAGACAGGCTACAAAACCTGGGAAAAACACAGACAAAGAAAATGATCAGATGAGAAAGAGATGGTCAGAGGGATGAAGACAAGATAGGGGTCCCTGGACGACAAACATATACACATTCATAGGGGGTGTGAGATGTGCTGGTACAGGAGTGCACTGCTGCAGGGCTTGGTGCTTTGCCCATTCTGGCTGAAAAGATATCCATATCCTGTGGCGCAGAGCTGGCATTTAGCCCAGACCAATGTAGTATTTACCTTCTTTCTCTCTGATTATCATTATTCTTCCCCTTCTCTCTCTACATACAACACCAGCACGAATGCAGGTATCAATCTACTGTATCTCTTATTCCTTTTGCACCCCTTCCCCCCATAATGCATGAAAGTACATTAACTATGATCTGCGCACTTCTAAGACAATGCTAAACTACATTGTACATTGGGTCAGTGACATTATAATTGGCCGTAGAAAACAAGAACAAGAGGGATGGCATGCAACAAGGGTCCACAGCCAGGATTGAAACAGGGTTATTGCAATTACAGGGGCTGTGTCTTAGATGACACCCAGGTTTCAATTACTTTCTCTCCTCTTTTCTCTAGACACACATTTTTCTGTCTCTCCTTGTCACAGTCTGCAATAAATTGAGGGACAGCTGCGAGATCATCTGGTCATGATGATCTCAGAGAAGGAAAAAAATATGAGCACATATGGCTTGTAAAGCACGGACCTGAGATTTAAGCATAACAATGTAAAGCTATATCATATCTGAAGGGGAATTACAAACTGAATTTTGAACTGGGCAGTGGTATTTCTAAGGGTGCGTGTGGAATGGCTCTGGTCCCAGAGTGGTGGGTGGAGGGGGGAGCTAGAGATGTGGAGCTAAGTAAATGTAGGATGAATTGGTGTAACCATAACAACCGAAACACCAACAGCTGGCATATAGGCCCATTCAATAAATTTGAGTTAACAGAATCAATATCTATGTACAATAAGCAAGTTTTGAGAGGTCTGGTGTTGTTTCAATCAAAGACATAACCAAAAGCCATCCATCTGGCCACATGTATTCGTATAAAAAACAAATCTACACTATACAAATGCACCTGATGATTTAAAAGATATACAAGCTACCATTAAATCTGAAGCATACAGATATAACCAAGATGCAAATTTAAACATCTGATCCTCAGACAGCCAACCCACAGGTACACATACAAACTGTTGTCATATATTTTACTTTGATACTATCCCTGACATGAATATCAATGCTGGTTGAAATGTGCAGCAGGCCAAGGCTTTACTCACCGTACACTGAAGCTCAACAAGATCTACAGGGATAACGCTGGGGAAAGCGGAGGCACAGCGATGCATCTTCACTTTGCACAGTCACACTGAAATTTATCTGTAGTAGCAATTCAGCCAGCTCAGACACTGTCTAGTTCCACAGTTTACCTCAGTCCTAACCTCAACCAGTCTTCTGATTCAGTCTGTTTATGCACATAAATGACTGGCATCAGAAAGAAGGACATGTGGTGGAAACATGTTCACAGCTGTGGCCTGGGTTTTTAGGTATGAGGTAATGGCAGAATGAAAGGTGGATAAACAACGGTCACTGTCAGTGAACTGAAAATAGGAAAAAAGTAATTATTTATATTTACTGACTATACTAGAACATAATGAGACTTAAATATATGAATAAGAAGGAGAACACTGATAGAGAGATGGGTAGAGAAGACAAAGGGAGGTTACAAGAGGATATCTCATGGAGCCACTAGCCACAGGGCAGGGCAGGGGACAGGGCAGGACAGGGCAGGGGATTTACTGTCCTCAGCTGGAGCAACAGCTCCCCCTGGGGCAAAGCAGCGATAATACATTAGATCTCACTCGATCAAACTCACATTTGCCACCAAGTACTATATTTTGGTGCGGGTGCAAAGAGAGAAGAGAATCTCTGTCCTGAGGGCTGTAATGTCTGTGTCATGCTCTACAGAGGCAACATTTTTTTTGGAATAAATGAGAGACATTTCCATGATTTGAGTTTAAAGAACTCTATTTAAAAATAAAATAAAAAAACAAAATCAATTTGGTATAAAGGCCAGACTACACCCTTGCATAGTGGTAAACTACCAGAGAACACATTAATCTCTCCCTCCTCTTCTCCCACACTCAGCGCACACTGTTTTCACTTCAACACTTTTATGTGTTTACCAACCTTTACTTTTACAACAGCCATTAAACACCCACCTTTGAGTGATACATTAATGCAGAGCGTATCCAGAGGGAAAATAATAATTCACCCTGAATTTCAACACTGGCTCTTGATCCCCTACCCCTCATAAGAGTTCACAACTTATACACACATGAACACACAAGAGCACATGTGTGCTTGCATATGCACACATGCACTCACCTGTGCCTAGAACACATGGAGGTGGGTTGGTGTTCCAATGGTTATTTTCCATCCATGGCTGGTAGCACAGTTGTCCTCAGAAAAGGCAACCATTCATTTATGGTTCGACTGTTGCTTGAATCAGAGGCATGGGCTGGGCGGCCCACTATTCTGAGGGGAAAGGGTGAGCTAGACCTAATTGGCTTGAATATCAGCAAAAATACATTGATGCCAACAAAAAACCATAACACGAACATAGCTGCCTATGTTGCCCACTGAAAAAACCCACAGGACACATGCGCCAGAAGCCACAGGCCTCAAACCAAGGCTGATGAGCATAACCACAGGCCTTACTTACAGGAAATACTATAACTACACCCTATTTAAATTACAGCATGCAAGACTGACCATTTCAAGTTGTTCATAACACAAAAGGTACACTCACTGACTGAACGCTAGCATTGTTTACACTCAATGTTTGTCACCAAAATACACTGAAAGCATCATAGATCTTGACGTAAATCTCTCAAAAAATATTTGCAAAAATCATTTTTGACAGTTTTGTCTTCTTCCACCACATTCCTACCACCAGCGTTCAATGTGGAAATGTCTGCTGAATGTTCTAAAAATACATGTAGGAGCTGAATTGACCTTAGCAGCATGTCGTAGAAAATATATATAAAAAACAAAAGTCACCATGGAGACAGGCTTAGTTGCATGCTTGAATCTTAGCTATTACCCAGTAAAACAGAATTGCATCCAGAACAGTTTTGTTATATTAGACAATGTATGGTGTGTGGGGTTTTGCATGTCAGAGGTCTTTGTCATGCTGCGTGCAGGTGATTTGTGATGCCTGTGAAGGATCAGAAGTTGGGGTTTGTGGGGGTCAGGGCAGCTTTAGCTGTTCGTATAGATACTGAGTGTGAGAAAGTCCTGACAGCGAGCGCTGGCTGCAGCTGATACGAGTCCTCTGGGACTTCCCCTCTGTTGAGGTCATCCCCTCACACTCCCAACACTCGTACATCACTGCTGACACCACCACGGGTCCTCGCCAAGCCACAGCTATAGGCAACACAAACAGGAAAAAGCCTGTGTGTATGTACGGGTCGTGTTAAAAGACATCATGAAACTTTATTGTTGTTTTACTGAGTATAGAACATTAATCATTTAAAAAGGTTATCATCCATAAATACACTTTTTTTAAAAACTGTCTCTGATATGTATTCAATACAGACTTCCATGAAATAATTCTTAAATTAAAGAAAACAAGTAAAGAATTGAAATATGGGTTGACAGTAAAACATGAGATTATCCTACAAAGTGCTAATCACTGTGTGATGTGTACCTGTATGTTGCTACTGTACATACAAGTGTTCATGCTTACAGCCTTTCCTGTTCCCCTGCTGTGCCAGTCAATGCCTGGTATCCTGGGAAGTGGAGCGGCCGTGCCAGCAGTAATCAGAGCTCTTTGTATCCACACACACAGTTGAGCTATAATCAGGGAAGGTTCTTTCTTCCCCAATAATAGCTGTAATCCTCTCATCTCAATATGATGTGTGACATGCTCAAAACTCTTGATTTTGCTGGAGATTTATACAATATCTGGCCTCTGCCTTGTTTCAAAATGGATTTATTGAGCTTTTAAAGCCAGCTTTTATAATAAGAGCAGAAGTATGAGAATACTTCTACACTGAGAATAATACTGTAGAGTGAGCTAGTTACCACAGCACGAAAAATTCACCACAGAGGGGGTAGTGATGATCTTCAGGAGCACTGTTTACAAAGAAGCAGGCTTGCAAGACACTGCACCTGTATGTGTATTCATGTCTATATGCATCCACCACATCCATATACACACCTTCATGTGCAAAGCATGAGGCAACACTCTGTATAAACCTTAAACAAAAACTTCAGTAACTCATTTTGTCACTACACTTAGCTGGAAATCGACACACAGAACACCTTTCTTTGTCTCTGAAATTGAATTGAATTGAATTGAAACCTAATTCAAAAGGATCTTTTTCAAAAATAATTTGCCCACCTGCAGCAGCACAAAAAGCCCCACTTCTATGCTTCCTTTTGAATATACTTACCCTACTTGACTTGATTCTTAGACTGACATTGTGATGAAATTTGCATGCAGCCCAGTTATGGAGCAGATTATTTGAACAACTGCCTCCAACCCACGCTCTGATATGTGTGTGTACATCGTCTGTCACGACATATGAAATGTTTTGGATCCTACATGCAAAGCTGGAACACAAGTATGTTTCAGCTATGTCTCACAAGGGAATGCCCCTCTGTAAATGGAACCAACTGTCGCAATGAAGAGCCATGAAGCAGACATCTCATGAAACTCTCCGGAAGGATACTAATGATACTGCACAACATGAAAAACAAAACAAGTCCAATAGCTGATTTGATGTGCAGGGTTTTGTTTCTAAAAATAATGAAGCACATAACTCTATGTCTTTGAGTGTAGCCCTACAGTAAAGTCCACATCAGCACTGACCAGACCCCCAATCTCAGGTGCTGCAATCTGTCATGTGGGCTGTGAACTGACTTTGACAAATCTCTGATTTAAGGCAATAGAGATGTGTTTGTGAGGCAGCGTGCATGTGGGCTGAGATAAGAGTAGAAAGTTAAAAAGAGCAGGTCAGGGATCAAAAAAGAAAGACAGATAAGCTTAAAGTGCTGCTCTAAAGACTCATTTATCCTAAAATAAGGAGGCTGGATGAATGAGAGAAGTGAGTGGTGAGAAGAGAGAAAGAGAGAGTGGATCAGTGATATACGAGTCCTTGCACATGTATTCAGTCCTCCTCACAAAGTTGAGAGAATCTGTTCCCCTTACACATACCAAGACCTAGTGAAAAAAATACCCCCCCAGATGGCTGCAATGTGGCACACTTTGACTCATTAATATGGCTAACTGTCAGTGAAATTCATTGATATGCTGAGCCTGTTTTTCTATTTACTTATTTTTCACTTTAATTCAGGTTAGTATGGAAGTCAGAATACATGATTTACATATTCCAAACTTGAATTAACAATGCTATGTTTTCCGTCCCACATTTATTCATATTCTTTAATATATTCAGTTTGTCTCCCTGTAATAGTTTCTTTATCATCAGCCATGACCTTGGTCTTGTTCCACTTCTGTCTGGTTCTCTAATTTACATTGTTTTGCACACACTGTGTTGACATCACTGCTGAGTGAATGCAGTCACCCTGACCAGAACAAACTGGAGCTTTGTTACCATGCTGAACACAACTCACTCTTCTTCCCTCAGATTTGCTGGCTAGCACAAATACTGTACAGTACAGCACTAATTGTGCTAAATGACGCTACTACATTTTGCCTAGTGACATACTGATGTGATGCAAGACACACAAACTTGGCTGACGGCAGACCAGTAAGTTTAAAGTAATTTTAAACAGAGCAACTGCCTCAACACTTTTTACTTAATTAAAAAGTTGAAAGAAATTGAAAGAAACCCAAAGCCAAAATTGATTATGAACATGAATATTACAGTGAAAGTAATAGTATTCCTGCTGATGCCAAGTGACAAAGAGGTGCTATTCAGACTTTAAATACTCAGCAGTGACCTCAGTCATGCTCATGCCACCTGCATCGTAACCTCATCGCTGCTCGCCTATAAATCACACAAAGATGGAGGCTTAACTCGTAACAGCCAGAAATAAACTGCAATGTAGCAGTACAGGCAGACACAGGCCAGCTGCACTGACAGAGGGAGATGGCTGAATTACACATGCCCATATGGCAGAACCTGCAAAGTCAAACCATTCCTTGGAGGCTGTGGGGGAAATGAAGGCTGGTGTTTTATCACTGTCCCAGTCATCGCCACCCCTAAGATCTCCCTCCGCAGATCATGCGTGCGGCACAAGAACTACAGAAGCAGATGTGAGCAAGACTTTCGCTCCTTTAAATAAGTGTTGCCAAGCTTCCTCAACTATTGCTCAAAGCTAATGATGTCAACACACACCTGTTGCTATGGCACTTAGCACTGCCCTGGCATGAATAAACAGGCACAGGAGTCGCTGCCCAGCTCTGGCAGAGCACTGAAACGGCAGCTGGTATGTACAGTTTCATCTGGCAGAGAAAATGAAAAAGCATAGAGAAGTAAATGCCAATTGATTCTCTTTAAAGTAGAGCTTTCATTATAATTTCAACTTCAGGGAGTCTCAGTCCAGCTATGGACATACATTCACTGCTGAGCCGAAAGGTAGGAGAGTAAAGAGACTGACAGATAACAGGACTTACTTTGACAGCTAAAGCCTTGTGCAAAAAATCCCAAAGAAAACTTGACATGCTACAGACAAAGCCAAAGCCCTCCGTGAAGCACCTGCATTATCCTCTCTTGGATAAATACTACAACAACATATGATGCTGTATTCACTGTCACTGGCATCTGTATGATCAGTGTGTATGTTTTGGACTTTGATTACATGTATTTGTGGGCATTTGTGTATTTTGGGTACACATGTTAACTAAAATGCATCCCTGCATGTGTGTGTGCAAGGGAGTGCTTCCCCGCTGTGTAAACACTATGTGTGTTTCCTCTCACTGTTGGCATTCACAATGACATTGTTAGCTTCTTTCTTCCTGCATTGGGGGAAGTCTACCAAGGGAACTCTGGTCTGAGCAAACTCCCCTTCCTCCTATTTCTATCCCCCTCTCTTCTCCCCATCCACGCCTCCTTCCTCCCTCCATCCGCTCCCTTGTTCCTTGTCAGCTGGTGGGGAGATCCAGATGTGAAGGGGGACTTGGACAGGAAAAGGAGAGAGAGAAAGAGAGAGAAATCCACATCCCCCTGGTGACAGACTTCATTGTCCGAGACCTTTTGGACAAGCCTTGAGACACATAGACTCAAACAATTATGTGCACCAAACAACAATAGAGTCCCTCTAGACGACTAGGCCCAATTGTGTGTGTGTGTGTGTGTGTGTGTGTGTGTGTATATGTGTGGTGTGAGAGAGAGAGAAAGAGAGAGAGAAAGAGAGTGTTTGTATGTGCATCTGGCAACAAAGCCAATCAACCAACAACATCTTGCAGGAGATTTGGTGCTGATATTTTGTTGGCTTATTTATCCGGGGTCTTGGACGGGCATGAGACCATTGTTCTCGTTCAGCAAGCAGAGAGGAGGAAATCGATAAAGGACCTGAGTGAGTGATGGCAAGCAGTGATGCAGCAGTATGCCACCGTATCTCTTTCTCTTTCTTTCTGGTTTCTCTCCCTCCGTCTCAGCCACATAAATACTGTCGGGCAAGAAGAAAGGAGCAAGGGAGACCATTTGACTGACACACATATGCAAACTAGAAGCAGATAGACAGGCTATCACAGAGAAATTACTCCAGACATTGTATAAAATGGAAAACACATGTACACACACCCACACAGCATGTGTATTAAGTTAATAGAGTGAGTCAGCAAAAAGGGAGCAAGTTTGTCAGAAACAAGAGAAAAGTTAGAAAGGCTCTCACTAACGGAGCATTTCTCTCGCCAACTTACTCTGTAATAATTTCTCTACTTTCTCTTATATCATACCATCTGCATGATATTATTTAGACATCTCCTGCTGCACACATTGCCTCAGCATTTATCAATCTCAGACATAAGGCAACAATCTCTGAAAGAGGAAGCAAATGAATGAAACGAACTCTTTTCTACTGACAAAAAAAAGCTCAAAATTAAAATGTCAGTACTCACCGTGAGGCAGCTCAAATATTTCCCAGTCGATCTTTTCTGCCAAGCTAACACAGACTAACTCTTTGAGAATGGAAGCAACAAGTAGTGTACAGTGAAGAACAATGCATGTCTGCCTGAGCGCAGCAATGCGTAAGCAGCGGAGACACAGAGAGGTCCAGTCATCAGGCTGCTGCTCACATGGGATGGGGAGAGGAGGGAGAGGGAGGGAGGGTTAGTTATAGGATAGTCTAGAGTAATAGGGATTTGGCAGGGGGAGGGATCTCATCCTTCGCTCCACATGTCTTGCTCTTTCCCCCCTTCTTTCCAAAAAATGTTTCAGCAAGTCTCGCATTTCTTGCCTGTTTTTAAGTGGACTTGGTGTGGCCTTCCTCTCATGGTCCCCTCCCCTTTCTTTTGCTATCTTGCGTCTCGTCTCTTTTGTTCTCACCGTCTCGCCCACACACACAAACACACCCATCTAGCATCTTTTTGTGGTGTGAATAGGCGTACTCCTTTAGAAAGGTGTCTTCGCGTGAACGGCAAGAATGTTGCACTCCACCTAGACGCACCTAAGTGGTGCTGTCATTATAATAGGACAAATGTACAACAGACATGTTTACTTGGACATGCACACATACAAAGTGACCCAGCTGGCTGCTGAACGGAGGACAATCTCCTATTGACTCATTTGTCTGTAACGGTCATACATGCAATCATAGAAACAGAGCAGAAAATTATAGGGCTGCTCAGATTTTGGATCCCTCTTTTTCTCTCCCTCTCTGATGTCACTCGCTTTTTCTGCCTTTTCGCTCAAAGGCCCTAATTCACAAGTGGCCCAGATACCACACCGTACCGGGGGAAAGGAAGAAAAGCAAAAAGAGAGTCAGAGAAAAGAGTAACCTGATACAGTGAAAAGCAACAATTATTTGAATGAGTCACTCAGCAGTGAGGTTTTTTTTTTTTTTCAATGTTAATTCGGGAGAGAGCGACCAAAGAAGAAGGAGGGGGGGGGGGGGTCATCCCATTTTGGAACGCTGCACCTCCTGAGGACTCCCTGAGGTCGTGGGAGAGGAGGAAGGAGAAATGGAAAAAAACGAAAGAAACGAAGAGAGGGGAATGGAGGGGCAGAGGAGGACAGACATAGGCTTGGATAGGTACCAGAGGAACATCTTCTCCTCATCATCCCAAATTCACCCTCCAGGACATGGCTCACGGAGTCAGTGTTGCTGACAGAACCAAATAACATAGGCTACACCACTCTTCCAGACATGGGGGTGACGGCGAGCAGACACTGACACACTGGCAAATAGGAAAACAGTCACATACATACAAAGCACACAGCCTAGTAACTAAAAACTACTGTGGAGCCACAACCGGAGCTGACGGGCAACTTCTAAAAAAATCTAATTCAGTGATACAGATACCATGCAGAGACCGCAAGAACTCCAATTGGTCCCATTGGACTGCTTGTGTTTCTTTCTAGTTTCCAATGCCAGTGGAGACTGCTGACAGACAAATCAGCATGGAGCAAGTTAAAGAAATGCTCGGTACTATGGCCTTATTTTTAGTATATTTTGAGATGTAGCAAAACCTTCTCTTTGATGCAATTGTTGCACACAAAGCGTAGGGAATTTTTGTAACGAGAAATTTATATTTTGCAAGCCAGCCAGTGTTATTCCTTTGTATCACAAAATGAATCAAAGAATGCAAATCTGATTACCGTGGGTATCTAATCTCAGGAAATCAGGAATATCAAGATTATTATAAATTTGCTTTGGTGTAATCCTACACTGAACTTTAAATGCAAACATGTTCTGTGTCAAATTGTATTTCCTCATCATCTTGAGTTTCCCCTTACCTTTACCTGAACCCAACCAGCCATCACAAGCACTTAATCTGCACCCGAATCACAGGCACTGCAAATGGCAGACCTACTGAAATCACTATTGGATTGGGAAACAGACTTGCACACAAGATCGAACCACCTTGATGGAAATGCATCAATTCTGCTTAAGCCTATTGACAGTGCTAATTTTACTTGTTTAATGAAGTTGAACACAGTTCCGTGTACGATGCTGTCAGGGCTTTGTGCAACATTCACTGCAGTTTAGAAGTTTTCATCCATAGTTCAGCAAAATCCTTCTCATAGCTTTGTCCAAACAGCATGAATACAGTGATATCAGCCCAGTGACGCTCTAGCCAACCTGTATATCTCTTGCATAAACTAATATTACAACTGACCTGCATCCTGTTTAGACATGCTGTCACAACATTTAGAGAAGGAAACATCAAGGGAAGGTTCATGTAAACACTACAGTGGAGAAATTACAAAAAAAATACTTAAGAGACTCTCAAGGATGTGCAGCATGCTCAAACTATATAAACAGGCAGCATACAGGCGTGTATACACATGCTGATGAGGGAACACTGAGAAAATGCGGTCAACATTCTTTGTTCAAGCGGCTGGACAGCACATTTCCTGTGTATGAAGTCAAATATTTTTAATGTTTCCAAACCACTGAGCGAGGGAGTTTCGGATACTTTCTATGAAACCATCTAGTTGGATCAGTCACTTGTAATCATGCTCGACTCTTTTAGATTTACACCAGCCTGTATCACTGCTAATGGAACCCTCCAGCCTTTCCATGTCAACTCTTGTATAATCAGAAGGATTTTTCTTTGAATCCAAACAAACCATAAGGCTGAATACATACAGCGCAGGGAAGCACATCAACTAGTTATCAAATGTGAGCTCCAAACACACATTCACAGGCAGACTAGTAAAGTCCGTTACAGCCAGTACGGAGGCTGCTGTCTGGCAGGTCCTGGAAAATCAAATAGTCAAGGTGTGCCACTGTTGCTGGAGGCCGATGTACTTTACTATTGCTGACTAAGCATTTGTCAGTGATGAATGTGCAGGTCACGTTACGAGTAAACGTGCAAGCTACTGCAGTATGTCTATTTTATGATACTGTATGGTTTATGATTTTCTCTCTTAATAGATTTTTTTTAAATACAAAAGCATGACCTAACACAAAACAATTCAAAGCATGTTAGGAGTATATTTAACAATTAAGCCCTTCTTTAGCGTGCTTATGTTAGAAAAACACGAATACTTCCACCATGAATATTTTCATTTTCAGAATGCTGTTTCATGTCACTACATAATTGCAGCATTGCTTTGCATAAGCTTTTTAAACTGCAAATTATATTGTTTGTATAGGATGGGTTGTTGGTGTGCATCTGGCTCTACATTTCTCTTGCTCTCTCTCTTACACACACAAAGAAAAAAACTCATCAAAACCCTCAGAATCAATTACGCCAATGTAAATAGGCCATTCAATTACTTTTAGCACCAGGCACCATCCTTGTTCGTCCTGAGGCAAACAATCAAACAGCAGACACAAATTAACACTGAACAAGAGTACTTGTCTAAAATCTGATCACCCACTAGTAGAGATAGGGAGGGTGGGTGGGTGGTTGGGTGGGTGGGTGAGTGAGTGAGTGAGTGTGTGTTCGAGCATGAGAGTGTGGGTATATGTTCTCGGTTTGTGATATTAAGAAATATATATATATGGATTTGTTATTGTTGGTGCAAAGGTCAGGAATTAAAATGCATTATACGTCTATATATTTCTATAGTGACACAGTGTGAAAAAAAAAAAAAAATATATATATATATATCCCCTGCCCTCCCAGAGCAAGGTGACAGTCCAGCCATTCTGGCTTGTGACCTAAGACCGTTTCTGAATACTGATCACTGTGACTGGATATAACTCACATTGTATGTACACACAGCTATGCTCGCACACATACGCACAGGGACACGTCTCTCTTCACCATCTGCTAGCCAAGACTGGGTAATGAGTCAGAACACGGAAGAGAGAAAGAGAGGACATGGGAAGCTTCAGAGCTTTTTATAGTGACAAAATGGGAGAGAATTTCACAAAATCTCAGTCTAAATGCCTATGCACACGTACACCTGCCAGGGTTTTTAAATGCATCAAAGGATTTTTAGACAGCTCAACCATGCCTGACAAAATTCAAACGCATTCATGAATTTTAAACAAGTGGCGGTTAAGGAATTAAGCAGCAACATCCCATTTAAAGCTATTTATATGCAAATGTGTAACAAGTGGCAGCACACAGAACGACTGGAGAAGAATTAGCAATTGCTCATTGACTTAACTGACCTGCTACGCTAATATAGGCTCCCATTAATGAGCTACCAACCTCAACACAAATACACACCAACACCTATTGTATATGAAGCCTTTGATTATTCTCATTTGTCCAGGTCATCGTCCCCAAATAAATTTAAGTCAAAAGCAACTGGACTTGGTTATTTGTCTAGGAAGATGTTTCCCCTCTCATCCAAGAGGCTTCTTCAGTTCATTTACACATCTGTCCAGGCTGGGACTGGTCCAAATGTCTAGGGTAGAGATCCAGGTATTTAATTTTTCTATATATGAACAGTGTTTACAAAACACTACATGCCACTATAAGCCATGGATCTAATCTTGATGCTATGGTCTCAGAGGTATCCTCCTTGACCCCACTGACAGATTTGTAGAATTCTGCCGCTAGATGGCAGTAAACATCTGGTCTTGTCTACACACTCTCATACACACACGAACACACACTATACTGGCAAGCATGCCAGAACGGGGAGTGAACACGATGAAAGGCCACAGTGGAAAGCAGACAAGCAGACTCAACCACAGAGCACGTAGGACTGAGGGTTAGAGACAAACAGTCCAAGGCTTTTCTCTCACACAGTATCACTACACACCATCACAATGTAAAAGTTTACAGCTCCAAAAGCAGAGCCGACATGCATGTAGCCATAAAAGCAGAGGATCTTTTTTGCCTATCAAGACTAGTAGATCAGACTCTCTTTGAGTGGCACCGGCAAGCTTGGCAGCAAAATGAAATGAACAGCCACTCTGTATTCCATATTAGTATCAGTGCTGCAGGCTATGTGGGGGCTATTTATGTGTTGATGAATAGAGACAGGCAGAGCTGGAGGAAGCAGAAGTCCATTAGATTTAGCCTGGAGGTTTGAGAAGCCACGACGCCTGGGACCACCACATCAAGATGCAATTGCCAGGAAATTTGGTACAACCATTGATGTCCCCATCATGTGTGAATGAATTGTAATAACTTTAGTGATCCAATATAAAGGATGGGAATTAATAAGATTTAATTTATATCAATATGGTATTGAATCTGTTTATTGGTGCGATTCTTTATTGATTCTCTTATTGATTCCTGATCTGTTTGGGTAAAAAGTCGTCCTACAAAAAGGTTTTCAGTGGCAACGCAACTGTTCTGTTATCTCTGAGTCAAACTACATGGGGAATGGACATGCAGCACAAGTAGACTGGGTGCAGCTGGGCTTTTTGCCTACTACACAGTGTCTTGGTACAATGTGTCTTAATCTTTTTTCAAAAGATTGTACCTGTTTTTTTAACTTAGTTTTATCTCGTTTTTACCTGTCGGAGCGCCACATAGCCACAAAGGGAGGGAGAAAAATAGATGAGCTGTGTAAAACTATGTAAAGTTTCCAGCATGTTTCCAGCAGCATAAAGGTGGAATTTGACAGCTTTGTTTTGCTTTGCGCAACCTTCAGAAAATCATGCTGGCATCGATAAAAGGAATTCATAAGCTCGCAGGCATACAACTCTGTCTTTGATACCAATTTGTTACTGGTTCTCAAGTGGAACCTGTTCTTAATTGCCATCCCCATACAATATAGCACCATTATCATCCTTATCCTTTTTAAACAAATATCTGCAAAACAAATCCCATTATTCTTCAGCTGTTCTTTATGTAAACACTATACCTGCTAAACATAAGCATGTTGTATTGTCATTTGGAGCATGTTAACATGCTAACTCTCTAGCACTGCTGTGCCTATTTAATGTTAACATATCTATTTTCAATAAATGAAATGAGCTACTTTTTGAACATGCAAATTATAACCAGAAACATTTGAGCTAAGCTTGGCTAGTCAAACTGCATGCAGCAGGCACATTTGTGTGCCACTGGGTAACTAGGAAACAAAATCTTTAAATGCCCCCAAAATTGAACCAACCATTCAACTGTGGATACCAAAACCATGAATTCCAAACTGTTAACTGTGCTGAGGGTTTGCATGGACGTGCTGTGGGTTTGCAACTTTGAACCCACTTCTCAACCTCCAAGTTCCATTTCATCCAACATTCAAGTCAGGCTCTGTATGATGATACTAACCCTTTTTTCGATAAAAGTCGTTTCCATTTAGACTTTGTATAAGGGGGCTGGCAGGGTAAAGTCTGTTTCATGTCCGGTTCAACTGTTTTGGACATTTGCTTTCTCACATACAGCTCCTTCGGGTGATGTCCAGTTAAATTCATGGTTGCAGTGCAAGTGTGAAAGGGGTTCAATGGATGGGATGTATACTAAATTCACTTTGGGCAATGTCACCAGCCCTCACCGAACAAAAGCAGGTGATTCTGGGGCAATCTTGACTACAGTAAATGACTGGAATCTTTCATTTGTGTATACTCCATGTTATACATCTTCATTGTCATCATCCTCCTCTTTCTTTTGTCTCACTCTACCTCGCAGCTTAAAATCACAGGTTTGGGGGCCAAGCAGTCCAGTCCAGAGTCGCAGAAATCCACAGAGAGGGCTGATGATTGCCTGTGATTACAGTCTGTATCCTCCTCTTCCTCCAACCATCTCCTCTGGGCTCATCTGGCCAGGCCTGGCTGAGGCAAAGCTCTCCGCTCGGATCATTAACTGGAGAGAGCCAGAGCGAGGAAAAGCTCACTGGGGGAGGCATTGACACATTTCCTTCACCTTGACATTGCCTGGAGGTTACAGCATTCATTCGGCAGTAAAGTGCGGTTCTGGGAGGTGAGAATCATGTGAATAAAGGGCTTCTGATACATAAAAGGTCCCTGTGTGAGGGAGTCTTATTCCCTGGGCTCTTGCTGTTCAACGTGCTCAGAACTGTTGGAATGTGTGTCGATGAAAGACGTGTGAGAGAGTTACTGTGTGTGTGCGTGAGGCAGAGATGGATTTATGATCTGTGTGTGTTTGTTGGATGAATGAGCGCGGTCAGTCTACAGAACAGTGTAGTATGGTGTGAGTATTGGCAGCTAACACAGAAACACAAACTAGCCTGAGCCTTATCCCATGGCCTGACACAGCTGACTGTCTGATCAATCAGTCATAGTAGATATAGCTGTACCCCGGGTCCGTCTGCTCAAATTACCCAGCAACACTGACTGCCTGCCTGTCTGTCAGCTCAACGCCAAGATCAAATACTGACAGGTTAAACATTCACAAAATTTCACTTTCCATTGAAAGTCAGACACGAGTAGCGTTTAAATGTCTCCTTAAATTTGGAAACTAAGAATTTCAGATGGGGCTTTTCGCTAGATAAATCTGCATGTATGTTGAAAAACATTTACATGTAAGGTAATGCCATATGGAATAAACTATATAAGGTATGTGAGCATGCCCGGTGTGATTTGCTGTTAACCTGTAAATTTGCTCGACAGTTGTTTACATTGCGTGTCATTCAAAATACTGAAGAATGATCGACAGCTGCCTGTGGCCTGTGTCTGCTGAATTAACCCTGTACTGTCAAAAGAAGTGCCTGTGAGCCTCCCGCCTCTCACTCTCCCTGTCCCTCCCACCCTCCCTCGAGGGTGTTTAGGTAGGGTAATACTGAGCTGCCATCAGAGTGGCTGGTCCTGACGTGTGCTTTACCTCGACTCTCCAGGGACTAGAGCCCAGCCAGCCGTGTGTAATTAAAAGCGCATAAAGACAGATCAAGCTCTCTGCCGCTCTTTCTATTCAGAGAAGGCCTCAAGGCTGAACCCACTCCATGTCCTGCTCTGTCAAGCTCTGGAGAACTCATATATTAAGATGTTTTATACCTTTTTCCTAGAATTTGATGAGAATGTTGATGAATAGAATCTTATCTGGGTTCACACAATGAGGAAAGTGTCCATAATTGACATAAAATAGATAAAAGGCAAACCGTGTAAATGACACATTTCAAAGAATATTTGTGCATTTTAAAAACTAAAAAACTCCTTAAGTTAAAGTATGTATGAATCCTTGACCCTGCCACAAGTGCACTGAGCAGTAGGTCTATGGGGGTCAGGTCAGGGCAGTTTCTGTTTTAATCCCACTGTTTTTCATCATGTTGAACTATTGTATAGGCTGCACAAGAGTCTACACATGACTCAGTTTCTAAGCTAGCATCGCTATTTCCCATCACCGTTCCACATTTCAAGGCTCTTAGACAAGGTTCACAATTATACTGTGGGTAAATGGATGAATGTATTTATTTAAAACAGGGACAATGCACAAAAAACAATCTTGTAAAACAAGAAGAGATACTTTGAGCCAGGTTATAGAAACAATTGCTAATTTCTGCCTGTAGCCCCTGGGCAGGTAAGGTGGGAGCAGATTCAGTTTTGAAATAATTGAAATAGGACATATGTGACATAATGACCATAATATTTAAAAAATTGACAAAATACACAAATAAAAGCATACACTAACTAATAAAAGCATACACTAATACACTAATAAAATCAGGGAACAAGAAGGGTGTAAGTTCTTTACAAACTCTCTGCTGTCAATGCCACATGGATACATCTTCATCATTGTTTTACTTGACATGACAATTCAACTTCCCCAATTTGGGACAGGTGTGAAAAACTGCCTTTGGCATAATAGATTTGCTATATGTTGATTTATCTTTTTTTAATTCCCTGAGGTTGCCAACTTAAGAATTGCTTTCACTCTTAAATGCTGTACAGCATTCTGATGAATAGATGATGCTCTCATTATGCATATAGTCTGAGTGCCAAATCTAGCAAAGATGGGACACATGCCCCACGAGTCTCTTTGCCAGTCAGTGAATCTGTTTTAATCTTCCATTGCCTCTGTCTCAAATTAGTAATTCAGTTTCTCTTCATGAGAACAGTGGAGGCATGCTGTGTTATCCGCTGAAGAGTATTCATATCAGACAAGTAACATGAGAGTTCACAAATTCAATTCCCACCTCCTCTGACTGACTGCTTTCTTGTCACAAATTTGATTATTTACACCCACGGTGAGCAACACACTAACATCAAAGTGATCAACACTTGCTGCTGGAGGAAATAAGGGGAAAGCAGAAGTTCAAACTGCTGTAGACTGAATACATAAAAGAACGACGTAAGATGCCCTTCAGCTTTGAACGAGTGCTGACTTTGGTTGTAAAATTCTGCTACAGTGTTGGCAGTGGGATACATGAACTATCTTTACCCTCAAGGCTTTTGCAGTGAGGGGAGTTCACAGACAGAGAAAAAACGGTATTAAATAACCAGGGGTAGACCACAGTTAATGATGTGTTGTATATTTTGCAGACACTGTGATTGCACATTGGTAAAGTCTTTGGTTTGGAAGGTATGGTGGTTTAGGCTGCAGTTTAAAGTGGAGATGATGGTTGTTGGGGTCTATTCTGGGGCAACTGACATTTTGTTTTCTGTCAATGGACTGTAACACAACTGGTGGATAAAACTATCAGGAAATTACTGCAATGGTTCCTGGAAAACTAAAGGTTCCTCATTTGGTATGGTCTGAGGTTGTATAATAATTAACAGTTATAATACTGTAAGTGCTGCAATTCATATAAATGTGAGTAAAATACTTTTTCTGATCCTTACAGTCGTTGAGTTGATCGCTGCTTCTAAAAAGAGCTTTTTCTCAAAGAAGCCTTAAGGTGATAAATAAGAATTTATGAATGGCTGTTTGTTTCATGAGCCGCTAATGGTTTCGCATTTTTTTAAAACCAGATCGAAGGATACCCAAGGATGTGTAATCAATGTATATTTATGAGTGTAATGTGAAAGCCATTTAAAATAATCAATATTTACTGCCTTACTGATAATCAAGGCTGCTTGTTTATGGGAGCTAAGCTGTGCCCTTGAGGCCCTATTGGAAGGTTTGTGTCTTCATACATCATTGCACACGCACATACTTGCGCATATGCATCCTTACACATCTACACACACTGTGTGTGTGATAGCCCCACTGGGTCAGAGACCCCATTACCGCGACAGGTTGCAATCTTGTCCAATTCTGGCCAGCGTGGGCCCACAGACAAAGCCCTGGCATGAGGTTACACTCACAAAACACTGGGGTCTAAAAATGAGAGGACTGCAGAGAAATAGGGGAGAAGGGCTGAGAGATTGGAGATTTATGTGTGAAGAGGATGTGCTCGCAGGGTGGGATATTACAGACCTAGCGTATGCTGGCACGACTGAATTATTGAGTATCATCTCTATTCACCCACACCTACACAAACACAGAAAGACTGAGGTGCAGGTCCCCGCACTCATTGGATTAGGGAGTTTTTTTCACGTGTCATTTTCACGTGTGTTATCCAGAAAAAAAGTCAGCACTGTTTGGTCAGGCAGACTATGTTTGCATTCAGTGTGATGACACCTCTCGTCTCAAACCAACAGTCAGCATGGTTTTCTTTTTGAGCATAGGTTGTCATTGTTCATGAGCTTTATTCCTGGCTTCAAAAACAATCCAAGGCCTTCAAAATGCCTTCATTTTAAATGGCAATATATATTTAAATGATCACCGCATTGTGACCAAAATAGGTCTTCATCAGGGTCAGCAAGACTGTTCATGAGCCTTCTTTTAAAAAGCAGCATTAATGACCTACTTTGTCATTAAGGACTTGTTGGTAAAATACTGCATTGTAATAGTCTAACTACACACACCCTTCAGACCATTGAAAGGCTTGGATCTATCCTGTCAGCTAGCCTCTATGTGAAATATGGACACCTATCCTGAAGTCCTCTCCTCTCTCCCTCCACCTCAGTTCCCCTTGGCTGCCTTTAATTACAGATAGAGGGATAATACAACAGCCAAAGGCTGACCTGCCAGGGAAGGGGACATAAGAGCGACTAGTGGTGGTCACGGAAGCCAGCAGAGTGCTGGGATTAGGAATCTCATTTTCCTGGTGAACCTGTATGCGCGATGTGGGCACTTCCCCCCGTCCCCCACCCACACAGACACTCAGCAAAAAATGATTGATTGCCATGTCCTTACACAAGATGGAACCAGGCTGGAGGCCCAAGGGCGGTGCACATTGTCTGGGCTGAAGATGGGTTACCAGCAGGGTGAACAATGGGATTCTGTCAGTGATGACACCCTTGCCCGACATTATTGAAAGAGAATGAGACATAACAGGTGATCAGTGGAAATAATTACTAGGCAATGTAACCTCCCTTGTTCAAATTAAACCTTGTATTATTGCAATGTGGTCTTTTCCTGTGGTTTTTCAAGGTTAATTGATGAGAAATAATGGATCGTGGAGTTGGGGGTTTGCGGTGTTTGTTGGCGGGATGTTTCGTAACCAGCCCTGAAGCAACCCAGTGGCCCAGAAATTCCATTTAATAAAGATTAGCTCTCTTTCTCGGAGACCTCATTCTCCTTCTTAATTAAAAGATGAAGATAAAAATTGGTGGGCTGCAAGTATCAGAAAATATCCCCAGGACTTCTTACACAAAACACAGCTCATCGCCCACATGAAAGGCTGGGACTAATGCATATTTAATGCCAATGGGAAATAGCTTAGATCAGTTCCTTTACTGATAGCATTGGAAAACTGAAAATACAGTTACTATAACCCTCTGCTCCTTGGGCTGTATGAATGTGTGCAACGGGTATAAGTAGGTATATGCTGTATATGTGTGTATACCTGTGTGTGTGTGTGTGCGCTTGTGCATGCGCATGTGTGCGTGCGTGCGCATGTGTGCTTGCATGCGCGCACATGTGCGAGTGTGTTTGCGTGTCTGCAGGGGGTTGGGTGTTCTTCACTAAGCATACTTGCACAGTAGGACTTCGTTCCTATGTAAAGGAGAGTTACAGTAGGGAAACACGCACACACATTTCTTCTACTTCATCAACACGGAGTGATTTCTGACAGCAGACATCTTTGTTGTCCATGCTTATTGAAAGGTTACACTGAAATTATGTATCTATTAAAATTATGTATCTAATAAAAAACAGAGGGGATATTACAATATTCATTTTAAACTAAAGTAGAAATTAACATATTCACTTAAGACTGCTGTTCTGAAGTATGTATGTGTCTGCAGTACCAGATCTGCCTCTTATTAGAATGGTCATAAAGAGGACACACACTACTCCCACTTGATTTCAACAAACTTCTATAAAAACAGCTTTTCACCTCCAAAATAAAAAAATAAGTCTTACATTACAACCACAATCATCAAGTATCAATCAATAGTTCAGGTTTCCAGATAACTAGCATTACTCTGGTCCGGCTGCCTGTCACGTGCAACTTTGGAGCGAATAACATTCCGACTCTATGCAGCAATGTCTCTGGTCGGTACAACATTGGCACAGCTACCTGGGTACTCAGGAATACATTCTGATACTTAATACAAATGATCAAGCTTCTACAGGAAGGTATAGAGTAATTTCTTTTCACAATCAGGAATTTTAAATAAATTTACTTCCCACAGCAACTTTTCTCAAACTATCTGTCAAACATACATTTATATAGAAACACTACCACAGTCATCTGTCCTATGTAGAAGCGGCACACAAATATAGTGTAATATGCTTTTAAAGGCCTAAGATGTTTCCTATTCTCTTTTGCTCTAGGCTTGCATTATCTCCACAGCACTATGTCAGCCATGGAGAAAAGTCTGGCTGCACAAGTTAACATTCTGGGATAGGGGTAATGACGTTCTGGCTTGTTTGTAATGACATTCTTCTTGTGCGGCGCTAAGCCCCGGATACAGCAACAGTCTCCTTGACGAAATAGAAGGGGAGGAGAATGCCAGCTGAAATAGGCCAATGGCAGGCTTTATCCCCAACATTCTCCATCCGGCGAGTCAGACTACTTTTGCTCTAACTGACTGTACCGATTGTAGAGACTATGTAAGGTGCTACAATTGCACGTTTATGCTCACGCCATATTGATCGGATGTTTGGCAATTAAGTTGCAGAATATGATGCCCACTAAAAGAGAAATCTGAAAATGTGTCCATCCCTTTCTTTCTCTCTCTCCATTCTTTGCTCTTGGTTTTTGCAATAAGCAGTGCCATGTTTCTTCCTGCTCCTTCCTCTCAAATTCTTTATTCTGTCTCTGCTCATTTTCTTCACCAGCCCAGCCTCCTTTTCTCGGTCCTTTAAACTCTAGCCTTCTCTAATTCAGACAAAGACGCACTGGACATCATAACACTACCGCACTATCGCTGAAGCTCAAACTAACACACTAACACACTAACTAACACTAACTAACATACTAACACACTAACATCCTGACACTTACTCTTCTCTTACACTCTATTCTTGTGTTAGGTTAAAATGTTTTTGTATAGTTGCACTGTCGTTATTTGCTGCTCTGTGTGCCCTGAATTGCCCCCCGGGGACAAATAAAGTTTTTTGAATTGAATTGAATTGAATTGAAAACTCACAGTTATGGACCATTTATGGAGCTGTGTAAGGCCCTGCTGTGTATGTTTTGCAGTTGCACATACTGTAGTAACCAGGCTGACAGTGTTTTCTTTTTGTTTTCCCATAATGGTGACTGGCACCATCCGTAGAGACAAGGGTTTGACAAAGAGTGACCTTGTTTTCCTTGTGGAATAACTAAATCATTGGAGGAGGAGCTATGTGAGAATGACCACAGAAAGACACTGAGCACACTTGATATCTTGGGAATCGGATATGTAAAGATACTTACAGTGACATTCAGAAATAGGCCTGAACACAACATCTCTGCTTCAAAAAACAAGAGACAAACAGCTTGTCTGCTTGAGTAAGACAACCACCACCTTGTTTTTTTGCTATGTTTGTAGATGTATGCTGTACACACATAACATTTCATAAAGATCAAGTCATAGCATCGTAAGACTTTAAATTCTTGTGTCTGACGGGCTAAAATAATTTCCAATTTAATTTTGGAATTTGAATTTAAAGAACCATCAAGGACCTTCTCCTTTCTCTGTGGATTCAGATTACTCTATTTGTATGATGTGACATTACTAATCACTGAGCCACAGTGCCACCTAGCACATGCTCTGTAGGTTTAATGCAGCACAGCAGGATGGTGAGTCCGGAAACCAGATGGATACTTGCTAAAGATATTCAAGGTCATGGCGCACCAGCAGCACAGCTCCTCCAGCAGGTGGCTCTCCTCTCTCCTGGGGCAGCTAGCAATAAAACACGGAAGAACATCTGGTTTTCCACCGTTGGTGTGTATGTCAGGAAGTGACACAAAACACAAAGATACACAGAGCTGTATTCTCTGGATCCGATTTCCACTCTTCCAGAGTTATTCTCGAGCCTGATCTAGCTCTCTGAGAGTAACATACTTCATTTTAAATGCATCAAGCGAAGAACATAAAGGCCATGGAACTGCTGCACAAACAGCCTGCCTTTCATTTGATTAAGAGTGAGAAAACAACTAGAGCTCTGCTTGGCTGTTTTGTGGCAGAAGGCTTTGGCTTGTTGAACTTTATGGTGAATGAAATTCAGAGGGGCTGGATGACTCTCTGAGCTGCTCCCGAGAGCTGAAGAGCAGTTGGCAAAACTCCAAAAAGGACAGACAGAAATACTACACTGCTTCATGTATTTATACACATGTAATAACTCCCTCACATCAGTCATGATAACAAGATACCCAAAAACCTAAAGTAGCTCATTTCTTTCTTCATTTACAGCTCTTTTATTTTATTTACTTTTTTAAAAAAGCATCTCCTTTGAACACTCAAACACTGAGCTAATTCATCTTCCATACAACCAGTCCAGAATAGATATTAACTGGTCTCGCATACATTTGTGCTCACAAGAGGCATGGAGGATTATATTAAGACCCAATTCCCTCCTCAAATCCCACCAACTCCATGTAATTATTCAAAAATAGAAACTCGTTAACACAGTAAATATTATGACCCAATTTAGCTTAGGTTGGGATTTGGAATGATTGGAACTGTGCGTGTGAACATGTGTGCACATGTGAAGCAGAGAGGTCTGACAAGTAAAAAGCAGGTTGAAAAACAGTTTGTGTTTACTCTACAAAACTCTACTACTACTAACAATCTGAGCAGCCTATGGTAGCTTTATGCCACTGTCTTTCAACAGAAAAGGTCAATGCTTTGGATTCATCCAAATGCTCTGAAGCCACGGTTAACCAAGCCAAATAGGCAAAATCAGGGCAAATGTTTGTTCAGATGTGTAATGTATGTGTGACAAAGATTGACACTGTGTAAGACAAAGATTGACAGATCAACACAATGTGTGCACAGGCATGTCTGCAAGTGTGAGCAGTGGATGTGTGTGTATGCGTTCAAAGCGGTGCGTGTGTAGGTTTGTGGGCTTGTGTGTGTAGTAATGACAGCGTAGGCAGTAATGAGAGGCTGTGTGGAGCTGCATCCAAAGCAGAGCCATGCTGGGTACACTGTATTGATCTGCACCACCACTGGGAGGACTGGAACTAGATAATGATGACTATCTGTGATCTTTCATTCTTGCCCTCTGTGTCTCCATCTCTCCTTTCTGTCTGTCTGCTTGTCTGTCTCTCAGTTAAAAAAAAATCGGAATCACATTTAACAGCCAAGTTGTCGCACTCCCACTCTCTCTTATGTTCTCGATCTTTTTCAGTTCCTCTATACAAGACGTTCTGCATCTCTGTGTGTGTTTGGGGGATATTCAATAGTAGGGATTTTGCTAAATATCTCAGTGGAGAGGATTGTATCTTTCCATTTCATTTTTCGAAATATTGTCTTGTAGTTGATCCCCAGCAGCAGCAGCGCAGTTGTTTTAGCCTGTATAAAGGGCAGATGCCTTCAAAACACCAGACAGCCTTTATATCAGCATCAGCCAGACTACAGTCCATTTTTATGGCCCATAAGCAAAAGCACAAATGTTTCCCCTCTCCCTTAGACACATCCATACACACAACAGTATTACACTCATAAACACCTTTAAATAAAACCAGGAATAGGGTTAGGAAAACCAATAAGTAGGAAACCATGGACTTCACATAAGAAACAGATGGAATATATAAACGAAAACTCAGATGCACAAAAAGGAACGAGTTTAAACATGTGACATACAATCTTAAAATCTCCTAAAGAATCGCACACAGATTGTAACCTGATTGTTAGCACAACATCAACAACGGCATGAGAAACATATTTCTTCTCTCACCTGACTAGTGCTCCTTTTAATAGAGGTACTACTAGTTAACTTTAATGCTTCACTACAGAGGTACAAAGAAAAAGAGACCAAAAAAGCCCAAGGAAACTGGGACATACGAATAAATCCTTGACCCTTGTACAAGGATGAAAGCAATCGAAGCTCAAGACAACTGAAGGGGAAAAATCAGTTCATAGATTAAATCGATCAACCACATCAATAAGCCAATTGAGAAAACTTAAGCAATACTGGACTCCAAAGGTGTTTCAAATCCTGGAAAAGGGGCCTCTAATTCCACATAAAAAGGTGCCTTTAATCCTGTCACTCTCTTTTGAAACCACATTATTCAATCAGACACAGCTCCATGAATAACAGACATCAGCTTGATGAGAAACCAGCACTGGTCATTTGTCATCCACGTCTCAGGCCTGTTCACAACATGCTCAAACATCCTCCTCCCATTTCGCCACATCGCCACCCCCGACTGCTGTTCTAATGTCCCCATCATGTCCGCTTCATGGTTGGCTGGAGCCATCATTAATCGCTGGCCTTGAATGATGATTGGGTGAATAATGTGAATAATTGTTTGCTGGTAGCCAATAATTGGGTGTTTCACGTGTCAGTCAAGTTGATCATAGCTGAACGGGTGTACATGTGGAGAGAATGTGTGAGCCTGGTGAAGTGCTGATTGGGAAGTTTAGTGTTGAGGATCATGTCTGATGATCTTTTTTCCAAAAATGTACTCTATTGAAACTGTAAAAACATGAGTAAGTGTTAATAACCAATCCAGATCCAAAACATACAACCACACTCCCATATGCTGCTGATTTATTGAAGACTTATATTTCCCAATCCTGTATAAAATAAATCTAAAATGGTGCACTCAAATTTCACATTATTTCTTACAGAGGCCTTGTTGTCCATTTTACAGCAACATGATGTATTGTGGCAGCCAGCGTTAAAGTTGTTCCCCTAAATAACAATAAAAAACATTTTTTTGTTTATCTATAGTGCAATCTAGACAGTTTTGGTTGTGTTTTGAGTTTTGAGATATGTGTCTTAGATTTCTGCCTTAACACAATGGAAGAGAATGCTTTTTTTTGTGGGGCTCAATGAGAGACCACACTGTCAACCGTTTCTTCGGGGAGAAGTGGTTCCAATGAAAACTGTTGACAGTGAGCTCTGAATTATCCAGAGACAATGCTGAACTGAGACAGTGCTGAACCTTTTAATGTAATTTTAATACTGTGAGCACCGTAAACAAAACTCTGTTCATCTGTATTGTATTATGGTGAAGGCAGAACCCCCAGAGATTGATATTTCATAACCTGGGCAAGTAAAACCCAAATTATTTCGATTATCTGTGCTATTGTAATTTTAGTGAGCTGACCCTTTAAAGAAATAGTTAAATAATTTGGAAATCACAATTTCTACGTGTTCTAAATTGACCCTGATGCGACCCACAAGCCGAAATACATTGGAAATACACTGGTCTTACAATAAAGTTGTTCTATGAACAGTTCTATAAGTGTTACCAGAGTTTTGACCTCCTGAGGTGTAAAGCAAACTTTCGCCTCACGTTACTCACACATTTCAACAGTGGGATCGTAGTGTGATCATCTGCCACTTCCAGCGCTACTCGAGCTACAGATTTTGCTCTGAATTTCAATAAACAAATCAAACGTGTCGAAAAACACACATAGTATTTCTTGATGCAAATTTGTAAATAGTCTTGATTCATGCTATGTCAGGTCTCTCCTCAAGATGACAAGCAAAAAAACTTTTAAAATGCTTGTTGAATCGAGTTTGGATCGTCATGTGTGTCCCCCGGCGTGAATTTTAATCCATTTCCATCTTTTCATTGACTTTGTATGTAATGGTGCCGCGCAAAAGGTTCACTTCCTACAGGAGTTGTTTCCTAAGAATTCTTCTTAAAGTGGAGCACCAGCATAAAATAAGTGGAGAAAAAATAAGAATAATAAGTTATGATGGAATGGAAGCTAACAAGTTCACCAAATTCAAAAAAAACTTTACTCAGTTTACCTAGGGCCATTATTTTCATTACCATCACCACAATTAAAAGCTTATTCTCTGATTTAACCATGCAGTGAGTATAGTATCTGAGAGCACTTGAGCAGAAAATGGCAAATTAAAAGTGCACATTCTTATGCTAATATACAAATAATCTACCTGGATTTGTGTGTGTGTGGGAATGTGTGCACGCCCACATGCAGGCACGTGGGAGAGAGGAAGTGCGTACGAGTCTGTGTGTCTGAAGCAGAGTGTGTAACGTCTGTAGTTGTATGTCCTTGGGGAGCAGAGCCGTGTTATTACAGGAAGTAATCTCATGAGGAAATGGAATATTCATGAGCTCCACATTGCCCTTAAAACAAAGCTCGCTGCCTCTCAAAAAGTCTCAAACGGCCATCCATACCGATATTAAAGTGGATTGGCATTTAATAAAATGAAACAGTCCACATGCATAAACATTAATTATTGTATGAATGTCACTGAGGAGTTCCATTTCAAAATGAGCCTTCTACCATTTGGAAAAAAAATACAGCATCTATCTTTAAAAAGAAACCCCTGGCATGAAAAGTAAAGCCACTGGTGAATATAATGTTATTTATTATCCTCAGCCAAATTATATAAACCTAAAATAACTGCATACAATTTTAAAATTAAACTCCTCAGATAGATTTATTCTCAATAAAGTAAAAACCATGCCCTCAATGTGGGCCTGTGTATAGACCTTAAAAAAATGTAGGCGCAACTAGATATACAGCTATTATTTTAAGCAGCAGACAGGAAGTAGATTTATTTATTCATTCCTGTTAATACCAAAAGCATCTCAGCCTTGGTGTGTCATAACAGAATATCAGGAACGAATACCTCTGCTACTCTACCAAGATGAATGACAGATTCTCCAAACTCTTTGCGTTTTATTTTACATTTAATCTTCCTCTCTCTCTCTCTCTCTCTCTCTCTCTCTCTCTCTCTCTCTCTCTCTCTCTCTCTCTCTCTCTCTCTTCTCTCTCATCTCTCTCTCTCTCTCTCTCTCTCTCTCTCTCTCCTCTCTCTCTCTCTCTCTCTCATCTCTCTCTCTCTCTCTCTCTCTCTCTCTCTCTCTCTCTCTCTCTCTCTCTCTCTCTCTCTCTCTCTCTCTCTCTCTCTCTGTCTCACACCCACACACAGACACAAACCAAAGGACCTCAGCAATTACCCCTGAAATAACCCCCTTGATTGATATCTCAATTACGCTACGCCATTCTTGTGTGTTATCTTGTCTCACACACACTTCTCCCGTCCCCATTCTCAACTGCTCAATAGATGCTCAGAGGAGGAATGAGGTGACCTTGTTGTTGGGGTAGTGTTATTCTGTCTGCTAGAGCTTCCCACAGTCCTTTGTCCCATTACTTTGCATCTCTATGATACTTTATTGATTTCCCCTTTCATTTTTATTTGCCAAAATTAACGCTTAATTATAGAAGCGGGCGACTCGTGAAATGAAAAAAAAAAGTTTCAGGAAGTAATTTTGTTTCATGGTTCAGAGATCCACCAGGAGAAATTCAGCAGAAACATCCTTGTGTCTCTCTCACTGTGCTCTCCCGAAGGCAGCGAGGCAAAACGAAGTGCGATGAAATTAGGTTCACTGAATCAGGTTGGTCGCATTGTGACAGAATCAGCAGACAAGGACACAATTACTCAGTGTTAGAGCACATGTCGGGTAATAACAAAGGAATAATGAAAACCATGTAGCTTTAGCTGCTGTTGCACATCTGTCTGAATAGCACAAAAGCAAACAGAGGCATGATAAGAGAGGAAGGATTTTAGGTATTTATCCTTACCTGAACACAAAAGAGAAGATGAGTCATCACAGCCGAGATCCAAGCATGGAAAGAACAGAGAGAAAAACAACGTCTCAGTACAAATTCAAATTCACAGTCCTTTGCAGTCACTTGATCAACATCCTCCTATATCATTTAGACAATTAACCAATCGCTACCAAAGCACTAACAATTAATAGCGTGTTTTGAATTAGTGATTGTGTTGGCTGCAAAGTGTAAGCAGCTAATGATGCTTGGGATTGCTAATTGATTTAAGTTAACTGCAGCAATTACTCTGAAGTCAGGTGTGTCCAGACCAAGACCTGCATTTTGAACAGGAGTTCAGCAGCAGTTCAGTATGTGATAAACTATTTAAAAAAGGCTCATATTATGCTCATTTTCAGTTCCTCAACCATGTACCTTTTTCTCATTTTTTCTGAATATCTGGTCTTTAAGTCTGACACAACACCCTTTCAAAATACCATTTCAGGGTCAAAGCGCTCTGTTTAACAAAACAAACAACAATGGCTGAACCTGTGAACCTTTTACAATCCCTTCTTTCTTTGGTGAGACACCATTTCATCGATAGGAAAACTGTAAAATGACATTTCTGTAATGCTTTGAAAACACAGATCTGCTCAAACAACGGGGAAGACAGCACTGTGGCCTTGTAGAAAATACTAGGCTTGGATCCGTTTGGAGACGGAAATAGCACGCGACAGACAGGGCGTGGAACGAGAGAGGGGGAGACATGCAGCAAAGGGGCGCAGGTCAGAGTCGAACCCACGGCCGCTGCATCGAAGAGCTTCAGCCTCTTTACATGGGGCGACTGATCTGACTGCCCTCTGCATGAAACGCTCCATTTTAGTGTCTAATCTGAAAATTTTCCGTCTGTGCTGATTGGATCTTCAGCATCTGCACCATCTGCGTCTTTAGGTGTGTTTCCACTATGGTCGACTTCCCTGAATGAGCCGGGTCTATCTCGCCTAAAACGGCTCTAATTTGCATTTGATACGCTCAGGAGGCCGTTTGACCGAGTAGAAAATGGCCCTGTCGGAGAGCAAGGCCTCTTTTGTCCTGAGATATACCCGATTGCTGATTGGGCGTAGCTCTCAGTGGGATGTAACGTGTGGTAGTACAGACGCCAACCCAACACGGCGAAGTAGAGTAGACACTTTTATCCAGTGCTGTAGAAGAACGCAGTGCAGAAAATGATCTATGCATGCACAACTTTGCACAGGCTTGTGGACGCACGCACACACACACACACACACACACACACGCACACACACACACACACACACACACACACACACACACACACACACGCACACACGCACACACACATTTTTAAGCTTGAGTGTATTCTTTCATGTTACTTGTACAGAAGTTGACATGAATAATACGGGGCATCTTAAATCAAACTACAACTATTCTGTATTTCTCTTGAGGAAGAACGTGTCGCTGTAGAACTGATCAGCTGATTACCCGGCGAACAAAACCCGTTCAGAGTGATACATCAACTTCGGAGTCTCATAAACCCCGGCCATTTGAGAAGGCGTGCCCTGAAACCTTTCGAGCGGCCACTCTATAGGGCTAGTGGAAACACTGATGTCTGGATGTCATGTCGTTTAAAAGGCACAGTTTCTGAATACAGCCTGTGTGCATTTCTCTTGATTAAGTGTTTGATACTTTCACAAACTTTTACACAGTCCCTAGACCTGCTTTATTATCAAAAAACACATGGAAATCTATTTTTTTTCTTTAACAATATTGGACCTTTAAAAAACATATAACCATACCCGCTGGTTTTAGTCCCATCACAAGTCCTGGGACAGCTGACAAGCACAACACTTCTGACACTTTATTTAAGCGGTTGGAACAGATTTTTGGATAAAGTGGCCAGACACAGTGTGAGCTAATATCAAATATTTAATGAGGTATCGCTGTTTTTAGTTTTACAGACTCACAGATGTCACTGAATCCACTCAGACAGTCAAATGACACACACATTGCATGCTACTGTGATACGTTTACTAAAGTGAATGAAAATAGATTACATTCACATTCACTCTGCGGAGGTAAATTGCTTGAGGCGTTTGCTCAGTTACAGCTAACAATTTCATGCTGTCAGTGTGGGTAGGCCCATATTCAATAAAAACCTCTCATTTAATTGCCACGGTCTTTTTGTGCCACTCTTTATAGGAGCTGTCCTCAGTAAGACTGATCACCAGGAGAAATATGACCTCCTGTTTGCAATAACATTCTAAGTTATTACTCCCTGTCCACTGAAATGTTCTCTACAGGCTGCTGGCTGGAGCAGGGAGATCTTTTCTGAATTACAGTTGGACTTGGCTCAGCCGACAGTAGCATACTGTCGTGGTTTCCAAACTTTCTTGAAGGGAAACACATTTTGAGAACTTTTTTTTTTAACCAAAATTGATTTTTTTTTGTGGTTATTCAATGAGGTGAAACTGAATCTATTTTAAGTTTTGGCCAAGACTCAAAGATGACAAACTATTATAGTCTTAATCTTAGAGGTTGTTTCTATCATGTATCACACTTTGGGAGCTATGTCAGCGGATAATTTGAGAACAAGCAGCCTACAAGTCTAAGTTATGTGATTTATTCACCTTTTTCTCGAGTTGGCTGCACTATTTTACCATTTTCTCCCCTATGCCTGCTTTTGTGACAGGTTTTTTTTTTTCCCATATGTATTTTAAACACACATACAGTACACTCTTTTGTACTTCCCAGACATCTGCAAGTTGGACCTTTAAGCCAAACAGAAATTAAATTATCCTCACTTAATGTCAAGCAAATACAAACTATGATGATACTGCAAATACTAGTTAAATGTTACCCAAGTACGTACACAGGTCAAAACAAATACCAAGCACACATATACTGATTTCTTTTTCAAATTCTATTCAAAACAGTCCAGTATCAAGTCTTAACTGGCAGCAGCAGAGCATTTAAAACAACTGTAGCTGAACTAATGTACATTCTCAAATACCCAACTAATTTGAAAACATGTAGTATTGCAAAATGTCGCACCCAAACAGTAATTTGTGGTATATTTAGTGACTCAACGCCTCAGTGGGAACCATGGTTTACAGTTCTGCTACTGCTCGCTAGTTAAAAGATGACATGATTGACTGGCAGCATTCACACAGCCCACACTCACTTCTCTCTTTTGTTTCATCTGACACACCTACAGTAAAATCTGCTGTGCTTTTGCTGATGGGAACAGAATCTAAGAGAATAAATGCATCACCACTCTCGCTCTGTCATCCTTCTTAGACTCCCATAAATTTCCATCAGTACTGGTGCCCTCGAGGCCCAAACTGGCTGCTAATAAATTCTCTGGCATTAACATAAAGACCAAACCATGAGGTCAGCTGTTCAGGCTTGTCTCTCCACCAGGACTCTCAAACCTAGCAGCGTTACTATGTTTTATGGCGTAAACCTTTCCCCTCTCCAAAACCAATGTGACATACTCAGACGTACACACACTCACTTGATATGACTGCCTGACATTATAATAATATTCCTATTTAAATGCATGGACTGCTATTTTGCTAAAGGCCCTTGTGTGAATTGGGACTTTGGCGTGGACAGATGTGTTGAATATATATATTTCTTTCTCCATAGATTGCTCACAGGTCACAGTGGTGATAGTCTATCCCGCTTTTCAGAGGTAATTCAACACATACTGAATTTATATAGTCACTTTTCATGTCGCTATAGCAACAGCTGTCTGGCAAATTAAAACAGCAACCATCATGCTTCTTTGCAGACGGTACAGCATATAATTTAAAAACATACATACAAGTGGAGAGACAGTTATTATTCAATTGCAGTGGCACATTTTCATTTAGCAATATGGTCTTCTTTAAACACAGCTCAGGATCAGAATTATGTTTTGCTGAAATGCTACATAACATCTGGGAGAGAGCAGTAACAGAGACCAGACGAGCTGCTGGTTTCTGTCCAACACTGAAATTACACTTCGGGCTCCACCTGGCCAACTGCGTTTCAAGTTCAAGTCTTCTATCTGAGGAGGAAAACTCATTATTGCTATCAAATGGAAAACTTCCTGCCAAGCTGCTAAGGCTGCACTCTTATTAAATATGAAGAGAGCAACTAAGATTCAATATTTGTGCTAAATAAAAACCTACCGTTTCTGCACACTGACATAGCCAACAGTATGGAACTCTTGATACATGCTGCACATTTTGACAACATAAATCCAGGAGCTTAAGGGAATGTGAAAAACAGCTGAAATTCCCAGACACGACAGGGAAGCTGTGCTCAGGTCATAGGTCATAGACATCCATCAACAAGTGTATTCATCCTCACAATGATGGAAATAATGGCACCATAAACAAGTGTTTGTGTCTGTGAGTGAAAAATTGTTAGTGCTGTGTTCAACAATAGTGAGTGTCCCCTTCTCTCCAGGTTTCCACTGAGTTTTTCTGTTTTCTCTCCATAGGCCGCCACAGCACTTTCCTATTTTCTCCCAAAGACAGGAAGCTGGATGCTGAAGCACCAAGGAGGGTCAGTTCAACAGGAAACATTACCACCATATCTCCGGCCGCACTCTGTCACTCATAACTGTGTGAGGTTGTTTAATCAGTGTGGGTAGGAGGGAAAAAAGAGTCACTAACAGGGATACAGCCAAATGTGTTGGAAAAATACTTATTTCATGTAGAGTGGACAAAAAATAGCCAAAATAATAAGGCCTAAGTAGCAAAATAAAAAAAGACATGCTGTGGATCTGCATTTCCACAATTAAATGCCTACACATACCCTACTGTCAAAATAGCACGCCACACCAGGAAATGTGTCACAGCATGTGCAGTTCCCTGATGGGGTGGAGCACTCTGCCAGGAAGCTACCGCTGGGCATCTCTCACCTTTGCCCTCTATGTATGACAGTAGATGGCAAAACATATGGCGACGCCGGCAGAAGCGGTGCCTGTGTAAGGTTGGAAAAGGGCAGCACCAAGCGGCGCTTAACCACAGCCTCGCTACGGTCACGCTGGCTGCAGGCTGAAACCTGCAGGGCGATGCTGTGGGCTACACTGGCAAGGGGGAGGTACTACAGATCCTGGTACAGAGGGATGGGTACACTGTCAGAATGACCTTCACACCTCAACGCCCCGAGACACTTGCTGCACCTCATGAGATGAGTAGTGTGGAAAATAAATGAAAAGAAGGAGTGACCATGGGCTCACCTGCACAAAGCTTTTTTTGTGTGTATGGCTTCCTGCTCTTTGTCTTTAACAACTGAACCGGAGAAACTTTTCCTACAAGAGAAAACCTCTGGAAGTTTGAAGCTCTTGAAGCCCTTTCGCTGAAGATAATATACATAAAAAAAAGTGTAAACAATCCAACTCTATGATACATTGCATAGCTGGAAACGATGTATCTGGATGCATGTCGGTTGGCAGCAGTTGAGGAGGTAAAGAGGTTCAGTCATTTCTGTTGACCTCAGTTTGCTTATAGCACTCTAGGAGAGAGTTCCGTTTTCCCCTCATGAATTTTCATTCATCTCCTGCTGTGGAAAGAGACATGCTCGACATCAAAACTACATTTGAGCAAGCAAGGTACATCCATATAATTTACACTAGAGCAGATGAGTTTTCTCTGTTACAGTCTCATGTCAGATGGGTGGTACTTTACGTAAAACAGTCCTTGTGCAGCTGAGCTGTCATATACAACCACACTGACTTTTACACCACTTTTTCATGCTGACTGACTCTGACAATTAACCCCCAGGTCAGAGAGAACACCTGAGGCAAAACCAGCTAAGCTCTCCAGCAAAAAAAGGATTCATCTGTGTACACACATTTCCACTGCTCTGGCTCTGTGGAAAAATCTAACCATCCATCATCATCTCACACTGACTCTGTAGTGACAAGTGATGGATGTGCGTGGAACTTTGCAGGGGCGACGAGGTGTGACGGCGAGCATGGATGTTTTAAGTGTTGCATGTAAATGAAACATGAGTGAGTGTGTTTGCTTATTTGTATGCATGTGCATGTGAGCGTGTTGGCTGTCTATGAAAGAGAATGCTGCCTGGACGGTGGTTTATCTTATTATGGCTTTAACACAGCTTTTTGTCCTTCGAGGTCTTAACTGTCTCCCGGTGCAGGTTTTAAAATGCCAGCCGCATCAACCAACAATTACATTTATCCCAAGGTTACATCTCAGCTGTCATAACAACTACAACACACTCCCAAAAGAACTAATTCTATCTAAAACTCCTGGTAAAATAATTCAGTAATCTATTTTATTACTGCACCCTGACAAAAAAAACACTACAGACAGACTTTTTATTGTTGTTTTTTTCCAGCTTTCCCAGCATGGGGCTTTGTGATAAAGAAGAGCCGTTTGAGATGAGGTGGAGAAAGACAAGGCTTGTCATGTTCAGCCTGTAACAGTGACGCATCAAAGAAGCGGCGCCGGCATTAAAAACAACAGACACTTTCAAACAGTATCTGCACTGATCTGCGACCCCAGCCAGGCTGAAGAACTTTCCAGCTGACACACACCGACATAAAAGAGTACTCACTTCAACGTGTATGCACACGTATTTTAATGGCGGAGAACCCATTTGATATTAGATTTAACTAGTGTCAACACATCATGGCTCTGCAAGTTTTCATCTAATTCACTGTGGGATTATTAAAAATAACTTCATCATGATATTCTCTAAGTGATTGAAGCAAAACAAAAAGACAGTAACTCAACAGACCTCGGTTCAATACAGTTCAACCAGAAATGTTAGAAAGAAAACACAAGCCATCAGCCTTGCAGAGACAAATAAAGTGGGTGTTTGTCTAATTTTTTTTCACAGCACTGACACAAAATATTTGCTGTCACATGAACAAACATGCACCAGTGGAACTTAAATCAACCAGTAACATCAACATACTGGTGAAAAGGTAGCTAATGATAGCATGTTTGACATGTCCTGGACCAGCTGTCTGTCACTTGTTTATCAGCCTGTGTGCCTGCAGCCTTTTTCTGAATCGCAAACAACTGAAATTAGTTCAGTCGTAAAGTGAAGGCTGTGATCAATCAGTGATCCATTTTGTGGGAATGCTTCTTACCCACTGCTGCACTTGTGTGAGAATTAACATTTCATTGCATTGCCTTATGAAAGCGGTGAATAATCACATTGAATCACACACACTGAGGTAATAACATTGTCAAACAAGGGGGTGATATTAAGAATACAAACTGTAATTAATATGCCTGACACAATTATCAAGCTTTCACAGTGTAATGGATGAACTCCGTGCACGGTCAATGGCGTGAATTTCCTTTAAAAAAAATGCCTGCTGGAACAAGCTTGCAGACCTGTCATCTATTCCACCAGCAGAGCCAGTCGCAACAGCCCTGAGACCGTTTCAGGTCAACTTTATTGTCGATAACAGGGATGTGAAATATCAACATGAGGACGACTAAGTGAAGACTGGCTGTGGTTAACAGAGTAGTTTTCAAATGTCCTTTCAAAAACCCACTCTCATTCCCTATCTCAGAACAGGTGGAATTAAAAAAAAAAGTGCAATACTTTGTTCTAAGCAAATTACCTCTCACGCTCAAGAGAAAATCTCATCCCAAAAATAAGGATAACAATTACTGATGCTGCAAGTCAAAGGGCTTTTAGTTGAGAAATAGCTGCCTCTGGACACAACACCTTTTGATAGGGTTCAAATAATGTTCATCTGCACCAAAAAAAATCTATTTTGGTTGTGTTTTCCCTAATCAGGTGTCATTTTCTTGATTCTAGTGCAACAACCTTCCTCTTTCTTGTTTCAAGACAGATTCTATTGAGCTCGGTTATTTTTGTTGCAGTCAGGTTAAAATATTATCCCTGGCTCACTAGCAGATAGAAATCTCCGTGATAAGATTTGTTGGCGATGTGACTGTGATTCGGCCTTTTTCTAAATTACTTCGATTTCTCAGACTGCTACAGACATGACAGGCTTGGATCTGGCTGTGAGACAGGAAATGTTGACAGTCATGTGACCTGTAAGACACAAAAAAACTGTGTGTCCCAGTAGCCTCAATATTCTTTTGTAGCCTTATATGGCTCTGGAAATTGAAAATCATAGGCACACAAAAGAACCTTGGATGAAGGGAGTCATTAAAACTCTATTCAGCAGAGTCTAAAATGAGACGTCCACTTAGTTGCATAAATCGATACATCCCATTCCATTAGGAGGGCAATTACACACCAATGTTTGATTAATGTGACACTGCTAATGTTTGTGTGCAAGCACATACGCTACTGTACATGTGGACAAAAACTGTGCAACTGTAAATCGCAGGGGGAAAAAAAATCAATACTTTGGAACAGTTTAGACAGACTCAGCTGAGTTGGCGTGTTTGGACCGTATAAGCCTGCTTGTGACGTACGCTTGTCTTTAATGTTGAGCAGAGCAATGACTGTGGTTTGTGATTCACCTGGCTACTGGAGGTCTACATGCCATTGTGTGTATGTCAATGTCTGACATTTTAAATCACAGAGACAGTACACTCAGCATAACACTGCCTTAAAACATTCAGTTCAAAGCCAAGTTCAGGAAAATAGGAAATAGGCTGTTGCACATTATGTTTGCAATATTAACAGTGCAAGGATCAAGTGACTGGAGGTGCTTTTGATGTGTCCTTTTGACCCTGCAGATGCAGCTTTGTTTCACGAGAAATAGTTCAGCATCATAAATATAAAATAGGTCACAACTATGATTTAAAACTCCCATAATGTATTGGAAGACTGCAGGAAGAACTGTAACAAGCAAACGTTATACCACAGCTGTGTCCAGGGTCACTGTATGTGTATTTTAGTTTAATGCTGCTTAATTTATGCTTGCTAACTTGCTAGGGATAACTCAAAACAATGTAATGGGCTGAAAAGGAAAAAGCACAATGGAAAGCGCCTTTGCTTTCTTGGCCCAAACAGTGCAAATGCTAGATGGTAAGAAAACAGCAAACATTTAATCAAGCTGGTCATGTTGTGAACACAGGCTTATAGAGCTTGTGACGTGCATATCTGAGTGTTTGTGTGCGTGTGTGTGAGAGTGAGTGTGAGAGTGAGTGTGTGAGAGAGAGAGAGACTGAGCAAAGAAACCTACCAATAAACTGTGGATATCATTATTACAGAGGGCAACACATGCCTCAAGCTTTAAGACCTCTTGCTTTTTCTGAAACGCTGCCGATTGTTGACATGCAGTGGCTATTAGATTGGACTGCTGTAAAAACTCTGCACGTCAGGAAGAGTAGTGCATTCTGGGACAATGCAACGAAATTAAAACCATACAGCTTTAAAGGTTATGTGTACTATGTCTTTCTTACATTTCCTACTGCCATAAAAGCATTTACTGCCATGAGATCACAGTGTGAATATAGATCGTCAAAGCACTGCAACAGGCATTTTCCTATTTTCTGGCTGACCCACTTAAAATGTCCACTGGAGTAGTTCTTGTGAGATAGCAAAAGTTGTAAGATTCATTTACAGTGCTTCTTTGACAGAATTCCCAAACTTCTGATCTCAAGTTATGGAGCTCCTGATGAATATTTCATTGCCATGCGCTTTACAGGGCATTTTGCTCTCAGCTCAAAGCTCTGATCTTGGGGCAGATGTTGATGACTAAACAGTTCCCTCAGAAGAGAAATGCTGCATGTAAAAGACACAAAAACACTGAAAAAAGGGAATGTCTGATTAAAAAGAATGACAAATTAGACTATTTAAATATAAGATGCATTTTGCGGAAATATCATTTTTATTAAAATGATTCTAATTTTGTTATGTTTTATACTACATTATATATAAAACCTCAGTGGGCCCCCAAAACTGGTGAATAACTATTACAGTAACTAACATACAAAAATAACTTCAGAACAATTAGCAAAGCCCCCATATGGAGTTTGCATGTTCCCATGTCTGGGGGCTTCCTCCAACAGTTCAAAGACGTGCATGTGTTAGGTTAATTGATGACTCCAAATTACCCGTAGGTGTGAATGTGAGTGTGAATGGTTGTCTGTCTCTGTTTGTCTCTATGTGCCCTGTGATAGACTGTTGTGATAGACGTCCTGTCCTGTCCTGTCCCTGCCCCCCCCCCCCCCCCCCCCGTGGCCCTGATAGGGGAAAGTGCTTGAAGATGGGTGGATGGAATATAATTACACAATTATTACCAGTGTAAGAACTATATATAAATACATACAGTATATAGCCCAGGCAGGAAAGTTAGGATGAGTTATGAGCCACAGTAAGACTTGCAGTATCACATCCATTAAATGACTAATCATATCAAAGGCAGTCATATTGCTGGGACAAGTACAATGTTTTTTCCTCGGGTGCTTTGATCCGAAACTGGATCGAGACCAAGGAGGTGCATTCCAGAGACATTTTTAAGGATTAATCATGCATTCCTTGCTGCATGCAGTCTTCCACTCCCAGGAGTACCATTCACTTCATTAAAATCCTGAAGGGGGTTTCCATGGAAAATTATTTTGGCGGTGCAGTAATTACAATGTGGCATAATAACCATAGAAATACAAACGATTTATTTAATAGTGAAATGATAGGTGTCTGTTAAAATGGAGTGCTGTACTTTGGCATCACCTCTAGATAATAAAAACTCAATGAAACAAGCTACAGTGAGTTTATTGTTCCATGCAGTGTACAGTGTCTTCAAATCCACTTAAGCACAAGTAACATCCAACATGCTGCAACAACCTAGATTTCAACTGATCCGTGCAGAGAGCAGAATGCTTTAATCCCCCTCACTCGGGAGTGAGAAACGTAAACACAGCTCAGAACCTGTCAGCTAAAACAAACACAGCTAATGTCAAAGTCAGCCACACAGTGATGGAATACAGTAAACCTATACAGTAGATTGATATCTGACTTAAAATTAACTTGAAACAGGACCTTTTTTAGTTTAAAGTCTGCATGAATAAGGGCCGACAGACTCTACAGTGTAAACGGCTCTTTGTGGGGTAGTGGAAAAGGAGGTGGGCTCAATGCGGCCTTTTTAACAGCATGGTGCTGCGAGGCACGGCAGGCTTACAGTGGTGCGAGAGAGCCGTCTTGACTGGGAGCCCTGCTAACCCCGAGTCCCACTGTGCTCCACAGGCTGACAGTGCTCAGCCATCCACAGCTAGCCGGAGAGATAATGGATGGCGATGGATGACAGCTCTCTGAGGAGCCCCCCCCTCTTTACTAGAGGAGAGAAAATAAAGGGAGGCTGGAAGGAGAGTAAGATATATACACTTTATTTCACTAGAGCACTTTTAGAAGTGGATGGACTAATCTTTTTGGAAGATGAATATTTGGATATTTACTAGTAAGCATATATGCACAAATTATCACAAATGCTCCAATTAGTACCTTATGTTTAGAGCAATTATTTCAGTTGTCAAAACAAAAAATTGCAGGCCGCATATCAGAAATACTTTATGCCTTGTCCTTCAGTCCCTTTCAATCATGATGCCAGTATACTGCTGCAGGATATCCCATACTTTGCTCCACAGGGAAAATTAAGGCTACTTTTATGAAGCCAATATCCGAAAGCTGCCAAAATATTGTAAGTCAAGCCGAGCAACATCAGAGAGGAGAAGACCTCTCATATTAAATTAATCAGAGAATCTATTACTCTATAATTTGTCAAGTCCCCTCAAATTCCACCCCCGTGCCACCCTTTCGGAATCCAAAATCAAGCTCAAACAAGTGTGAGTAATGAGATGTTTAGGTTCTAGTGCTGCTCTGACGTCTCTAATGATGTCTGGGCAAGTTTTCAGGTTGCGAGAGGTTGTTGTTTTGCCAGGACTGAAGTTACAGACCACTGTATGTTTTCTTGCACAGTTGCGGTTGCTAGCTGGCTTATTTGTACACCGCAGAATACAAAAAATCCTTGGGTTTGATGCCGATGCTCCCACAAGAAATGGAAAAGATAAGCACAAACTTGTGTGCTGTGGTGACATGACAGTGGAATTAATGAAATACGGATCTGGAAGTTTCCATAGAGTAAACGGGTTTGTATGCAAACTTGTAGCATCACTCTATGGGGATTATCCCTCAGCACTCAGATTAAAGTGATTTCAAGTATCTCTATTTCTACACACGGACACGTCTGATCAACGGCTCTACCAGATCTGGCTCAGTAATCCTCCTTAGCAACTAGAAGGAGCAGCTTTAGCCAATTTCCCTTCCAGTTTCTAAAATGCAATACATAATACAGAGCCCACACTTGTTTTATGAGGCGAACCCAGCACAGGTGGCCGTCTATCATTACATATGCACTCCAGGTGACAGTACCATCTGCTACTCTTTCCTCCTTGCCAGAACCTTCGTTACATATGTAAATGAAGTGGACTGGACGGTTGACAAAGGAAAGATATGACAAAAAGTACATCTCATTTTCTTATAAGGCACCTTCTGTCGTGTATTTTGTTTTGCTTCAATCCTTGTTGCATTACAAGACTGTCAACCTGCATTATTCTGTGCTTTACATCATTTACACTCTAAATACAATATATACAAATGACAACATATCTTTCTTTATTTGAATATCTGGCTTCTTTTGATATACTGTTTTCTACGTCAAAGAGAGCAGACAACCTCCACTCTGCAGTGTTCACTCAAGCATCACGGCTCACATATCTTTGTCCCCCTCCCTGGGGCCATGGCTGCCATGTACCACTCTCTTTCAACACGGCAGTGACAGACAAAATAATTAAATAAAGAAGCAAATAAATAAACAAATGACCTTTCACTTTACCATGTTCTCCTGCTTTGCCCTCCAGCCATTTCAACAGACATCTGTGCTCCTGTAACAATGTGCCGGTGGCGGTTGAGTAGGTGAGATACAAAGACAAGGTCGACCCGGCTGAAGCCCCGGAGGAGAGTGTGATATCTAAAAGCAAGTTTAATGGTGGCTTTGGTAAAGATCCAGGTTTAATCAAGTATGTTTCAATCTGATGAACAGAAAAATGTTGAATTAAACAAGTGCCACTAAAAGGTTCAGTTTTACATTGTTCCGTACAGTCGGATGATAGTGGTATCCAATTTGTGCAGAAACAAAGCATAATCACAATTACCAAGAAGTCATGAATAATAAGCAGGTTCAAAGCACAGAGGCTCTGTATATGCCACGGATGACTGCTAAACTCATTAAAATCATAATGCATGCATTCACATTCTCATGGGAGTCACTGTACAATACTGAAAAATGAAATCTGGTTTCAAGACTAAAAGCGTTCTGGTGGAAGGCATGTTCATCATGGGTCCTCTAAAAAAAGAAATTATCCTCAAAAGCTTAAATGAAGTTGTGGGATTATAAAATGCTATTTGAAATGATTCAGGGGGATTTTTTTTAGATAAAGTTAAAGCTTAAGTTCCATCCTAGAAACTGACTCCCTTGGCATCAAGGCCTCAATCTCCCGAGGTGCTTCCATGGTCAATTAGAACAGTGCCATGTTTGAAAACGTGGTGCAGGCAGAAAGAAGGCAAAAGAGTGAGTGAGTGAGTGAGTGAGTGAGTGAGAGAGAGTGAGAGAGAGAGAGAAAGGGGTAAAAATAAGGTCCATCTTTCCAGTCAACGTTGATATCTGGGGGGCACATTGTGTCCCAGTTGTCTTCAGTGATAAGAAGAGGAGGATAGAAGACGAGGGGAACAGGCGGCCGTTCCTGGGTGGTGACGTCAATGCCCTGGTTTTTACTAGCTCTCCACCACTCTGCAGGCAGACTGAGTGTGAGTGGCAGTAATTGGTGCTTAGAGGAGCCATGTGAGGCCAATCATGAACCGTTCGAGTGCATGTTTGCGTACTTGTTATAGTGTGTCTGTGTACCTGCATCCCTCTAAAGATCTGTACTCAGAGGAAACCCTATAGGACCTTTTATCTTAAGGACCATTATGAATGCTGAGACCGGTTTAATGAATATATCAGTTTTAGATTCATCAGTATGGTAAATTGCTAAAAACACACAAGACATTTACCATGCATAGCAAATGTGCATTCCTCAATGTATCAACAATTTACAATCCCATTCCCTTGTATGGTAGGTATTCACTACAATGAAGTGCTAATATTATACTTTTAATTGATTGATTAATTAGCAAAACTAATAATAAAGAAATCGATATATATTACTAGTAACTTGTTTATCAAGAAACCACTCAACATTCACAGAATGTTCAAATGTAGAGATTTGCTACTTTCTCTGTGCCTTTGGGTTTTTGACTGTTAGTTGGACATAACATGAGTTACCTTGGGCTCTGGGAGACCAATCAATTCCATTTTTTCTGCATACTAATGTCATGTTAAGCATGGCGAATGTTCGCTTTAATCACGCAAGTTTGATTGTGGGGTCATATTTTAATCAACTGCTTACTTGCTCCAGTGCAGAGCTGTAGGCACTAACAATGTTTCTTTCGGTCATCAACCAAGGTCAAAATAACCACTTCTGCTGTTTTATACCTGCTGTGGAAGTCACAAACCAAACGTTGTCTGGTCTGGATAAGTAATATCATCTGGAGGAACATGCAGCTCTGTGAATTTCACTGCTTTCTGGAAGTAACATTACATGTGGATGACTGCCGGGTTCCAGCGCTAAGGTACATCTTTTACTGCGATTATTTGCAATAAGTATGCCGAAATAACTACATCATGACGATTCGTAAAACGTATCAATTCTTACTTTGTCAGGTCTGTCCACAATGGACCTCACCTGGATCTCTGTACAAATATGAGGTACTACAGAGCTCATCAGGAGAATCTAAAGACAGAAAGGCTTTCGCGACACAACATCACACAAATTTATCGCTCTAGTTGAAATATTTCAGCTTGTTTTTCCATCCTATATGAATTTGCATCTATGAACGCTAGAGAAATAGTGAGAGAAATTCTCACATACTACAATGGATACTTCATGAAGGTTTTTAGGCAGTTTACATAAAATATTGTTGATGTGAAAAGCACATGTAAATCTCATGGTAGAGACCAAGCACATCCCTATTAGAGCATGTTGATGTTGAGCTAAACCCAAAAGACCGCCCTCTCCGATGTCTCTGGTACGACACACAATGGACAAAACTACACAACCTTCAATCCCCAATTAACTCCCTCCTCAAATAAACAGCCACGGAAATATGAGCAATTACCATGACAGACATCCCCTTGCATTGATTTCTAACACAACTTTATATTTCAGTTAACACCACAACAATCAATTTTTGCCATCTACTCTCTGTGAGTATTAATTGCACAGTGGAGTGAAAATTACCAGATGTGCGAACACGGAGTTCACACTGGAAGACTGCAGTGTGACTTATTGACCAGTTCATCCATTTCCAAGTGTTGCCATTTTAGATTTCGGTGTAATTACAGCCTCGCTGGGCAATCTGTGCCATCGACCGCCTCCTTCAAATAAACAACTCCCTCCAGGCTGGGATTGCTGGTGTTGGCTGCTATGAGCAGCAGGGGCAGGGGCATGAAACAGGCTAAGACGGTGAGAGGTTGTAGACAGAGATGCCTGTGTCTATACAGACAAAGTGATGCGTGCAAGCACCTCCATTCAAAGCATGAGGGAAAAGAAATTCTAGCAAGCTCTAAGTGCATACTGAGGACTGATGCATGTAAAAATTTGATTTGTTGAGATGTAATGATTCATATGTTTACTCTGCTTTGTTTTGTTAAGTGGACAGCCTCAGTTCTTGATTGGTACACCTTTAATCGAATGCTGGGGGCTCAAGAGGAACATTGTGTGTCTGTGCGGGTGGGTAGGTGGATGTGAGTGTGAGTCCTTATTGTCACAAGCAAAATGGCATTCCTCACCATACTGAAACCCTACTGTTGGTGTATATTCAGTAGCCTTTTGAGCAACAGTGTGTCAAAAAAAGAAATGGATTTCTATTGTGAAAAAAAAATACAAGCAGCATTCAGTAAAATGTAATTGAATTTAACTGAAATAAATGTAAAGGTGAAATTTGACAGCACTTAATATAAAACATTATTTTGGTGAATAATAGAAACAGAAAGTGCCTTACAGTTCTCCAGTTTATTCAAACAGGATATCCTTTCTAACATACTAATTTGTCCAATCAATTGTGCAACTCATGATCAAAATCTCTAAATTCATTCTGTCACAAAGCACTGTCAGCATACTGTTTGAACTTAACAATATACTACAGAGAAGCTGACATCTAAAATTTCCCTCCAAGAGAATGTTCATATTGATGTAAATATGAATGAAAAAATGACATTTTGAGTGCTAAGACAATATAGCTCACTTTCATCATGTATAAAAATATTTGGAAAATATAACTACACTATTATACTAATAATACTCATCAACATATAAACGTACTGTAAGTGTATGTGAGAATTTTGCAAGGGTAGATCAACTTGTCTTTGTCATTATCATTCCCATTACAAAGTATTCCCTTTTCTGTTCGTATAGAGTTTATAATACATATATATAGGTCCTGTTTGTGCATGTGTGTGTATTTCGGGCCTGTGTTTGTTTATAACATGAATAATAATAGAGTGAAAAAAATCGTTGCGGGATTAATAAAGTAATTCTTCTTCTTTTATCAAATTAATCTTTCCGTGACAACAATGGCAGTCTTTTACTGTGGCCTCCTCTGATCTTTGGGTCAATCAATATACTATGTGGAGCAGAATAGATCTACATGTACAATGTCAGTAAGGTCAGTTTATAACTATGTGCTCTTACGGATGTCAAGGAGGTCTGTGATGGCCACTGCTCTTGCTGGTCATTTATTCCTGCTGTTACCAAGCCTAATTCACATTCACATGCCGTAAGAGGTGTGGTGCAAATCATTACTTTGCCTATTTCTACTCACACACAAAAACACTGCCCTCAAACCTTCGAGCTCAGCCTGACAGGGCCCAACACAGGGCTGACCTACTGAGCTGAGCTCAGGGTTGTTTGGCTCCTTTCTCTGCCAGCAGGTGAGAATACATATGACAGCACAAAGATGTTCTGTAAATGCCTGTACAGCCACTACACTCAGCATATAACCCTGATTGAGTCTTTGGTAAAATGCCCGGACAAGAGAACCATTATTCCAACAGGGAGATAACTTACAGGCTTTTGTTTCTGTGTTTTACATAATTGGCTTTTATTAGCAAACCATTGCATGCAATCGCAGGATATCCAATTATTTATACAAGGGCAGCCATAAAATAATAATTGTTAGAGTTTAATTTAAATTATCCGCAAAGCTTCCATCTTCTTAGGTTCTACAGAAAACATATGGGCATTTATAATTCTGAAGTTGGGGCCAAGATGTTCAGTGCACACAATACAAATCATTTTTTATGATGTTGGAATCACACCAGACTGGAAGTGGCCCAAAATAGACTTCCCTTTCCAATCAAATCCAAAAGAAAGTCTTAATTCAAAACAAATCTACTCAATAAAATCTACTTCACATTTATGCTAGTGATGTTTACACTGCTTGATAATGCACCCAATTCTCAAGACATGATGATATTAAGTATGCTGACTGTTTTTACATTTTTACATTTTTGTAAAAAAAAAAACTTTTTAAAAAGCTAGGGTGTTATCAAAGAAATAATGAATTCTACTTTTGAACCATGCAATGAAAAATCCCTTTGTGTCTTCTCCATTATAGCCCATTGTTGTAAAATAAATGGATTTGACAAGACTTCCTAAAGCCTTTCATTGTGCTCACCAGTGGAAACTCTCGTATTATTGGGAGCTGTGATAACTGCCTCTGTCAGCACATTGTGGCAGAGGGAGGAATTGAGTTTTCCAGAAAAAATAAAAATAAAAAGAATAACTTGTTTCTGAGAAAATCGAAGGCAGAGGTTTTAGGAAACAAAAAAAACATCCTTGGTTTGCTTTGTTGCATTTCTCCAAGTCAAACTATGTATGCTGGTCTGGAATAGTTAGATTTCCACACCTCGGGTATATAGAATCTCTCTTCTGTTATAAATGGTTTTAAGGGAGACAGAGAAGTCCTACAGTGAACCACATAATAACACAGTGGCCTGCTTGTCAGAGGGATGCCCATGTCTGTCTGGACCAATATGATGATGTCACTGTAAAGTCAATATCCTTGTGCTGCACATCTGCGACATGTTACTGCGGGGAAAACGCAGGATATTAGGAATTCATACCTCATTATTGAGCGTCATCTTTCTCCCAAATCTTTTCAGTAATCATGTACACAATAACGGACATATACTCAATAAAACACCACTGTGGTGTAAATGACTTCATCCCTTCGAGATATAACTGCACATCTCCCATTACTGTGGTCACATTAATACAAGCAGAAAATGAATAATAAAAAGGATTACTTAGTCAGTCAAATTGGCTGCTAACTCCTACTACACTGCCGAATATTCTGCAAACAGGATTGCTGTTTTATGACAGCTATTAACCAGATGAGGCAGCAGGGGACAGAGGGGTTTGTGTGACAGCGGGGATCTGAGAGATGGGGATCTCTGGCTGGGAGAGACATGACTTCAAAGCAGTCAGGATCAATGATCCTCTTTGCCTATTGATCCCCTCTACCTCTCAAGAGAGAATGATTCATCAATAGGGCTCAGCTATGGGCTGAAGAGGGAGTAGGCACTCAGCTTTAATCTAAGTCCCTTTACTACATTTGGGCTTTGTAATGAGATGTATAGTATTCATTTAGGTGTTAGAAGAAATTCTTGCATAGACTTTGTGTACATTATCTTTATAAAACAAAGGATTGCGGTAGTCTGATTGGTCAAATACAAACTTTGTGTTTAGGCAAGTGAATCCAAAACAGTATAAAAAAAACTGAACCCAATCCATATTACTGAAAAAAAGTGGCGAGAGGATGGACTGTGATCCCAGGGGAGAAACAGCACTTCTTTAAATCGTCTCTGTTTATCCACCCTTCGGAGTTTAGCCAAACAAGGACCTAAGCTGAAATATATAACACTCAAGCCGAGACGGAATCTCAAGAAAGAAAATCTGTCTACGTTTGATAATAACCATCCACTTACTCTACTCTACAGGCTTGTTTAAGCAGCATGTTCTTTGTATTGCTTAAATTCCATTTATAAAAGGTGTACGAAGAGGGCACAGCATCTCCCAAGCAATGGGTTGGACACCCAAACCATTAAAAAGGTCACAGCGGTTACCCTGCATACTATTTCATTCTCTCCTCTGAGCGTGAAAACCCTTCACCTTTCTACAACTCCTCTTGGGGTATAAAAATGGATAATAGCTAATTGCCGCCCCCTTTTCACATAGACATCTGTTCTGGTATCATAAATGGATTATGTAACAGAGGTTGAAAGAAACGCCTGGCAAGGAGGCTCTGACATACAAGCTACTTTTTTTAATGTGGTAAGAATTTATTGTACTGGCAATTCTTTTTTTTTGCATTTCCATTTGGCACTCCATCTGTTTGCCAGCGTGTTTCAGTAAAGCAAAGCTTCCACTTGAAGTGACTGAAATGTACTCGCCTTAGAGATGGGGCATATGTTATGAATTACAATGAAAATGGCAGCTGCCGCCACACTGTGTGCAGCAATAACAGCAGCGTGTGCTCCGAGTGTTTTTTTCATAATCTGAGAATTCAAGTACGCTGGCACAAAAACTTACTGCTACAACAAAAAATCTAAAATTCATGGGAAAAACTTCAGTGATTGATTACAAACAACCATCCAAACCTTAAACCCCTCTTGAGAAATAAACAAACTTCAATTTGAGGATTCCAATCACGGCTCTATTAGTCATCCATCAGTGGTGTATGGTTAGAGGAGACCACAGACGGATAGTTTGTGGCTCTGGTGTTAGTGGGTAAGGGGACTCTTAATAGCAGCTATCAGGGCTGGGCTGGATGGCAGCCTGCTGCCTCTGTCTCTCGTATTGATCAGACTTGGGGTCTGTGATTGCCAGGAATTATTAGCAATGCTGGTCTCCCACTGAATCAGGATGGAAACACCCCCTTTTTCTGGTGTGGAGGACAAAAGAGAAGGAATTACTGGGACAGAAAGGCAGAAAACAGTTAAAAGGGCCTACTGTAAATGCAGCATGTATAACATATGCTGGCGGTGCAATTCAGTTTCAATCAGAAAACTGATTGTGGTGTACATTTATGAGAAGCTACATAACATTTCATTTGCGGGCAGGATTCTCGTCCAGTAAATTGGGTAGATTCAGCCAACAAACTAATGTGCACAGAGACACATACATGCAAACAAATCATGAACAGACGAGAGTGGATACATGAAATGGTCTCCTCAAGTCACTGGGGTAGAGAGTACAACAAGCTCTAAAGGCTTTGTGTGTAGCAGCTGTGCAAATGTGACAGTTAATGCATTTAGCAGACAGAGATAAATAAGTAAACACAAACAGCAGAGGAGTGATACAGCAGTTGCATGCATTTGACAAATGAATACACAATGATAAAACCATCAAATCCCTAGTTGACATTCAATGAGGAGAGGCACAAGATATAACAAAATCCCATTACTCTGTCCAGTCTTTCAATAGAAAACATATTATATGCAGCATTAAACCTAGAGAAATCCAGGATCAAGCCAGAAATAATGTTAAGAAACTGATGATCCCACTCTGAATGAAGTACTTATAATGACTCCCATTTCTCCTCAGGAAATTTCGTGGTGCTCTTGAGGCCATTTTGCAGACAACCGCATCTCTCTTCTTTCACTCTGGCTGGCAAAATGATTCCCACATAAAATCTGTTTCAGGGCCCAATGCCTCTTGAAGGCTTCCATTTCTTTACGGGTTTTCCAGCTGCCAGCCATTGATAACAAAAGCCATTGGCTCCTGAAGAGCACTCTTCACTGCCACAGCCAATAGCTGTCATCCACCGCGTCATCTAATTACCATAAGAAAGGATGTTTATCTGCGAGATTTTCATCACGCCACAAATACTTCTTTCTCTGTCACCCGCTTCATCTCAAGAAGGCCTCAAGGTCCTCCCTAATTTAATATTTACATTCCGACACCATTGTACCTCATTTGATCTTGACAATTGTGTCAGTTTGGACAGGTGTAAGATATGCAAATGCGAATGTTGTTGTAAGGCGGGTTTCATTTTAAGTCACATCAAATGTTGTTCTTCTTATGATGTCCGTGCACTGTGTTATGATCACAAGTTATTTTTAGTGCTGCATGACAAGTATCCAAACCATATTACATGGTTGCTTGTGCATGAATGGTGGCCCCTCAGTCTGTTACTAACAACTGTAGAGAGCAGTATGAGGGACTGCAGGGCACAGAGTTTATTAGTTACATTTCACAAATTTACAAATCAGACGGTTGGTGTTTAACACACTAAGGCAAAATTAATTGCTAAACCACAGGTCTGTAGGGAAATGGCAATGCCAACCCAGCCTCTCTGCCATCACAAAGATTTGTCAAAGATTCTAAACCATAACGAGGAAAACACTGAATGATCATTCGGTCAACAGCTTCTGCGGTTTTCTGCCGTTTTTGGTCTCCCTGTGAGGTTTAACTGAATTCCCCAGTTAAAGGCAATTCTGCCGAGACAGCCCTGTGCGCCAGGGCAAATCCAAGCCATCTGTGACTAAAGTGAATGGTTTTGGTCTTGACATGGGCCAGTGGATGTGGACACGTGTAACACATGCAGATAGATACACACATACACACCTGTGCCTCTTCAATTATGTGAAAGCTGGAAAGAATGCAAAGACTGAAGATCTATATGCAAAACTGATGGGGTTCTCTAAATGTGTACCACAATGAGAAATTACTGCTGATTAAATAATGGCACAATTACATAAAAGGCTTCAATCTATAATGTTGTAAAAGTAGTTATATTGGTGTGGAGGAGTGTGATGAAACACTTAAAGTGCTGCATTGTTTTAATTGGAGCCTCCTAGCAACATGAAAGCAGGAACTGTTTTGGTTGCTGAGCATTGTGATCAGAACAGGGCACATTATGTTCGTAAGACAGGGTGCAATAGTGTTATACATGTAAGCATGCTCAAATATCAGCCAAATTCATAATGAATACTGGTTTTAGCAGGAAATGTTAAAAAAACAGGAGGGGGAAAACTGTTTTTTACTTTGCTGGTATATTTGAATAATTGCTGATAATTGTTGAAGCTTTTATTAAATCAGGCGATATTCAAGACATAATAAAAACTGTAGCGTGATACTTTATTCATTTATTTTATATGCAACAATACCACAAAGCTTTACGCTAAGGGTTGACCAGTTTTGGATTCTGAGAACATCCAGACAGACACACTGTATCTATGACACCTTGATTCCCCCTCTCTCTCACAGACCCTCCTTTAAGACACGTCTCACAAGCTTCTGACTGTCATCTCTAAAACATGAGAGAATGCCCACACAACTCTTCATCCTTTCCGCACACACACACACACACACACACATATATATTTATATATATAAAAGAATATATGGAGGTAGATGTCTTTGTTTACTTGTGGAAAAAAAGACATTAAAGTGTAACTTGATATATGTGAAAAGACAGCTGCTTAAAGAAGCAGGGGGCTCAGAAAAACAAGCTTTCATAAGAAAAAAAAACAATATATATATATATATATATTATTTTATCTTATTTGTATTAATATATATAATATAATATATATATTATTTTTTTTTTATACTCCATATATTCCCTTCCCTCATACTAGTATGAAACCAATTTCTATTGAAAATACAGCTTTGGGGTCCATGGAACCTCTGGATTATCTTGCCATTATTCTCAATGGTTATAGATAAAAGACAAAACTGACATCCGGCAAAAAAAAAAGTCACTCCCAAATCAACATTTTTGTCCTTGGTTGCAAAATGATGTCGTTGTGTTACATGAGGTGTAGAGACACAGACGATGGTGGTGCAGTGCAGCGTCCTGTCAGAGACTATGTCAACACAACACAGTTGTGGTGGAGGGGCTGTTAAGAGGCTTAGCAAACCGTAATGTCAGCTACATGCCATCTGAACATGATACACGCACTCTGACAATCATTCCTCACTGCTACACTTTAAGATTTCAGAGATTTACTTTCATACATGGGGCTTTGTCTCCTCTTTAAATCCTGATTAGGTTTACAGATTTTTTACACAACACACTAGCTTATACTGAAACTGAGGCTAAATCAAATGACATTACGGGAATCAAAAGTCAAACTATCCTATTTTGGAACATTTGTGACATAAAAATTACAACTATAGGCAAATACTGTGTAATAGGGATAGATTAGCCCTAGATTAACGCTTCAAAAAAATGTATATGATGCATACATGCAAACGGTTAGATTTGTTTTTCATTTGGAATGTCAGGGCAAGGTCTAATTTGGGACACATGGCCTCTCAGTAGTGTGTTTGCGTTCTGCACAATGAACTAACTGACTCCCAATCCACCCACCACGCACGTATGGTGTTTACACCAAACAAGATTACCGAGAGGGGAGCACTGACAAGTGATTAAAAATTGGACAGGCTTGGGGCAAATGTGAGAAGGAAACACAGAGACACTGTTGTGTGGATATTTCTGGCTGAGGCTTTGGAAAGCAGAAACTGATTATTAAGTGTCCCAGATCTGAGTTTAACTTTGGGTGATCTGTGCCACTTCTCTGGAATAACTCTTGAGTTTTGTTGACTAATTTATGAGATCTGTTGACAGAAAAAACAACTAAATCTAACACTGAATATGCTTACAAGAAAAATAAGCAAACTAAAAACATTGAAAATCTGATCTAAAAGAAGCTATTTTATTTCTTATATTGCTTCTAATTAGAAGCATTTTCAGCTCCTGATCAATGAGGTAATCTTAGTCGACAACGCAGATTAAAATATGTAAATGATTTGGCATGAAGGTTAATTGTTTCCCTGAACACCGTGATATTTACAACACCTGCACATCTGGCAGAAGAAATCAATTGATAAAGGTCAATCACTAAAATGAAATATGCTGGAGATTATGAGTTCAAAACAACATCAAGCTGATTGCTTTGTTTTTCTTCAAGACATCAAAACTAATTGGATAATTACTGATGCTTCCGCCAGAGGTAATACAGTTTACATTTATCATAAAAATAATATTCAGAAAGCAGCAAATTGACCGATAGACTTTCACTAAACATGATCTGTCTCTTTAAATTCTTTATCAGGAGGTCATCTATGCCTCTCGTCTGGCCTACAATATCACCTCCTTGCATGCATGTGACTTGGATGAAGGCCAGGAATTAATGCTTGCGCACGGAATAACACTCAGCCCATGTGGAGAAACCATCATAGACGCATGGTAAGCCACAAGAATCGAGTATATTGAACTGAGTTAAGAGGCTCAAATAAAGTCCCGGAAATCTCCCTTCTTAGTACCACATAATCAATTCCATAGCTCTCTTGATGTCTGTGATCTAATGTGTATTGAAGCGTTTAAACATTTGGGTACAGAGTTTTTGTCTTTGACCGTGTGCTGTACGATGATGATGAGCGACGAGGAGAAGGCAAGCTGAACAGATGCAAGGCCACGCACATGTGGAGACATGTCCAAGGTGTGACCTTTTCAAATTTGCAGGACGTGTGCGTTTTTCATCAGGCTCTCTCCTGGACAGCTTCTACCTGCAGCGTGGTTTGCCTTTGGTCTACCTTGTGCTGTAAAATCCCTGGAGAGGACAGCAGTTGGTTTCTACTGAATAAACAACTCATTTTGTTCGATGTCTGCTTTATTCTAGGGCTTTTGTTCCATCTATGCGCAAAGACTCAGTCTCAGCGCAATTTGTTATCATAGACACATATCATCCATTGTATTTAACTGTAATCTCCACACAAAAGCTGCACAGACATAACAGTGGTCACCTGCTAATGATGCCTACACATACTAGCAAAGTTTAATAGCTGCAGCCTCTTCTGGAACAGCGGTACACAGTGCTCAGGGAATGGGTCCTAAAGTCTATATTAAGACATATGGGTTGAGTACAATCTTCTGTTGCTGTGTATAAAGTAAATGGAGCTGTACTGTAGCAGCTGTCAGCTACACACTGTACAAACACACTCCCATTACCTGTGCTGGCACAGATACCCAAATGCCCGTTGCTGAATCGACAAATCCAATTCAACAAAAGCGTATGTCTCTGGCCAATCACTGAGACTGATCTACAGTAATGACTACCCACAATGCACTGTGAGATGGATGGAGGGAGAACTGCTTTGCATAATCAAAGGGAAGAGGTCTTATTTGGCCCACTTTTGCCTTTGTCTTGCTTGTCAGGTTGTCTGTTAAACAATTATTTCACTTTCACTTTGTGGTAGGCTTTATCTCTGTGTCACTCACAGAGTTAGAAACGCCGGCTGCACAGTCATTAGCTTTGTTCAGCTTTCCGGTTGGAGCTTTAAAAGTGTTTCTTAGTGGGCAGAGGTTAATCCCGAGAGAGCGTGTTAGAGCAAGAGAGGGAGTAATTGCCGTCTTTTAAGTATTGTGAAGGGGAGCAGTGAAGCCACTTTATTGAATGTAAAATGTCAATTTTTAATGCAAGTCATATTATTGCTCTGTAAAGAAGATGCTTCCTAAATATACCACTGGGAGTCTTTACGGTTATGCAGGTGCTTTGTTATTGTCTGCAAGTTAGGAAAAAAGGCAGTATTGCCCTCCTTCAGGCAACACAACCTCTGACAGTATCTCCATACACTGCTCTTTCATTAGATGTAAATAATTTTAAAACGACAAGGATATGAACATTGATAGATGCTACTGGCAAGCCAAAAATTCCATTAGCTGCTTAAATTTGATTGACTTCAGATACACTGAAGCCCTGTTAATCAATTCTACACGTGTCACCTTTTCACCTCAATAGACAGGTATCTGTTTATGTTACGCTACACGAGCACACTGAAGCAAAAACCCATATATGGTGTCTAGACAAGCAGCAGTCCAGTTGGCAGGTCTGGGTATAAAGAGGAGTGCGTCCTGTGTTGAAAAATGACTCTGTGTTCAAAATGATTCCACACTTACCACCCCACAGCCCCTCGGACCCCTCGCGGCAAAACACATCCACTTACCTGCAAGAGAGGAGAGACAAGAAAATCAATGACTACACACTCAATTATATCACAACTTACCAAGCAAGTGTTCCCTTTGTTTCATCTGGAGGAGCTAGACCACCACGCTATACCTTCACAATGCATGTCCCAGTTTGAGATGCTACTTCCTTACAGTACAAACCAACCAAATACCATATTCAGGCTGAGAATGAGCCTCATCCTTTTTATCCACTAGACTAACAGTGTGGATTTATCAAGCACTGATAAAACGGCTTTGGCTCTATTATACTACAAAGGACAAGGACCCGTTGAAAGGTGCATAGAGCCTTGAGTCTGCTCTTGAGTTCAATCAAGACGCCGTAAAACCAGATACAAATGTAGAGTGATGACGATCCAGGGTATGCACAGGGAACAAAAGGCAGGGAACAAAGCCAGAGGAAATGACCTCGACAATTGTTGGATTCATCATGTCCCATATCTTGTTAGCTGTCTGTCCTACTAAGAGTGGGAGTTAATGGGCCGAGAGACCCTGACCTGGTCACACTGTTACTGTACTGTACAAACACACTACCACATGCAGGTCTGAGAAAGGTTGAGTGTTCCACAGCAATGTGGAAATAATATAAAGCATGGGCATCAGAAGTGACGCATTCCATCAGATCAGTATACAGTTTCTCTGTTAATTATACATTATTCTGCTATAATTTACATTCATTGAATCACAGCTGCTTCAGTTTTAGTTCCACAGCAATCCCCAGCCTCGTCTCATGTGATTGGTACTTGTTATCTGCAGTTACTCTCTATCGGAATCAGAAGAAAACAAGCGTAAATTTTGAATATCTGCAACCCTGAATGCACATAGAACCATATGTTCATGCATTCACACACACACAACCTCACAAACACTTGACCTCCATGTCAAATTTCAGGCTCCTGGGGCAAAACCTATGGCCGCCAAAGGGTGGGGACATTTTTGTGGACCGACTGGACAACGGGCAGAGCGAGCTATAGAGCTGCTGGTCGCAGCTACAAAAAATATAATTGAGACCTTCCTAGTTTTTAGAATATATTTTCCTTTAATCACAAGTCATGGTGGACAGATGAGGTAGGATGACATGCTGGAAAAGTCCCATGCTTTCAGCTTTGTGCCCCCAGAAAAAAAAATATCAAAGAGATCAGATAGATGTCCTTTTTCCATTCGCAACCAGTCTTTTTTATTGAGCATCATTCCATTATAGCACTTCTAGCACAGTTTTGACATTAACAGCCATTAGTGTGCTAATAAACCACAGTCTCTGGAGTTTAGCATTCTATTAAACTAAACAGTAGTCAGGGATGCTAAGGGAGCCTGATAAATATACATAAACACTAGGACTGACACATGCTGATGCGAGAGTTAACAATGATTAGCAGTTTTTATCCATGTGGTGAGTGCGTGTGTCTGTCAGTGCCCAGCAGGGAGAAGTGTTGAGCCTCAAAGCCCAGCATGTGGCCTTTGGTGAGTGACTTATCTCTGCATAGCTGATCAATAATTAACCATGGGACATGCTCTAATGAGGACGATAATACACTGTTAGCAAGATAACACCTCAGTAAGAGGTACAGGACCACTTCTCTTAATTTAGATCCACTCATCACTGTATTAGTATTTGTCACTTGGTTGATTAACATACTTGTTCACTGCCTGGCTGAGTTTACCCACTGTCTCTTTTATTGTTCTTTTTCCGTTCGGTGAACCTGAATTTCAGAATTCAAATAAGCCTTTCTAGACGTCGACACACCATCTTGCCTATTATTATTTTTCCCTCTCTCACTTTTTTGAATTTTTTACGATTAACACTTAACACAATTTTGAATATAAACTAACAGCTAAAGACAACTCACACCCATATCACTAAAAAGACAAATAACTAGCAAAAACAGAAACAATTACAATGCAAGTCTTTAAGGGCCATCAACGTAGTAAAGAAATCTTTCCTATTTCAAATAATACCATCCTATCCCCTCTCTCACTACTTGATGCAACCTTCTGTTAGATTGCTGTCTCCCCTGTAGCACATCAATACCTCCCCAGATGCTGTATGACACATGCGGTAAGGACCATTTCTGAGACCATCCATCAGAGGCAGGACGAGCCTGTACCCATCCCCGCTACTCATCTCCTCCACCTCAAACTACTACAATCCACGTCCAGCAGACAGGGTTTAATAGGGCCCATTAATCAGCGGCTCGTCTAGAAAAGGCCAGACTGTAATTCACCGAGGAGAGGCCGACCCTTACGGACATCTACATCTTTGGCAATAAGAAAGTGCTGCCTCAGCGCAGCACACGTGCATAAGCACGTTTAAACATGGACATGTCAGGAGAGCTCAGGATATTCTAATATACAGGACAAAAAATGTTTAATGTAAAAAAAAAACACAGCTTTTGTGTCTCTGATTAGATTGTCTATTTCAGACATTGATAAAGAAGTCTGGCAATGGCAAATGATAAATGTCTCGTGGTGGTGATGTTAATGATGGCTAGCAGAAGGCAGGTACTGATAACTGTCTGTCTTCATCTGCCTTTCAATAGCAACTCTCTGAGGGACCATTAGAAGAATGTAGAAAGAGAGATCACTGATTCAGAGCAACTCCAGCTATAAATACAGGGACTTGAGAATGTGAGTATGCATCAGTTGTTCTGTTCACACACACACACACACACACACACACACACACACACACACACACACACACACACACACACACACACACACACACACACACACACACACACACACACACACACACACACACACACACACACACACACACACACACACACACACACACACACACACACACACACACGACCCTTCACACTGAAATGCAAGACAAGCTTGCGCGCGCGCACACACACCGACTTCATCTCGAGTGAAAATAATCTTCCCGCAATGAAGCCAGGACCTCTGTTTTCTGAAGATACCTCAGGCTTTTTCAGTGCCATCTGCTACACCAATACCTTCTCACAATGGAGCTGACTGAGGGCCAGTTGGCAACAAATCTGAGTACAGCGAGACTCGAGAGATGACTGGCAACAGAAAAACGCAGAAACTCAAGCCGGCCAAGTTTCAGCTAACATGAAATCTGTTCCCCTGAAAGATAAAGATTTCCTGTTAAGGAAAATATAACAGATATTCTTCCCTATCTATGCAGGTGCACTGGTTCGTTTTCCAAAGACGTATCCTTCTAGACAGAGTGCTATTTCCAGCTTCTTACATCTGCCAACAGTCATACTTTGCCTTTGTGCAGTTAGATTATGTTAAAGACTTACCCTTCTACAAGCCAGGACGGAAAAAAGGTATAATGGCAGAAAACCTGATTTTATTTCTATTTTTTATCCTACCTTAATTAAATAAAGTCATGGCCATGAATCAGGGGGAAAGAAAAATAAATTAAAGAGTAGATATCATCACTTCCAACCGAATAGTAGATGTGTAGTCCACGTGTGTTTCCATATCATACATAAACAACAACAATGGAATACATCTGTAAGGCAGTCGAGTACCCAGGGGAGATGCTTATAAAGACAGCCGGTTACGCCATCAATAATTAAAACAGATGTAATTCCCATTAGCCATGGGAATAGGCCCATAAATAGTTAATATGCTCCTTCTGTCCCTCCCCCCTCTCCTCACATCTCTTGTTCTCTGTCCTCATAGCTCATCTCCTCCTCTCCTCCTCTCATCTCTCGCTCTTTTGCTCCTCACAGTTTCTCCTCTCCTCTCAGAGTCCCCCCATCCCCACTTCAGAGAACAATGTGGAGGCAACGGGCTTCCAACAGAAACACACCATCATACTGATTATAATGGTCCCACTGGGGAGGTTGGATGGAATGAGGAAGGAGAGAGGGGGCAATGAGGTGGACCCGTGGGGAGGTCACAATTTACAACCTGGTGTCACGGGACTGGTTAGCTGGAGTGGGAGGCACTTGTGTCTGCTCACACTTTATCCTGACAATGATGAAAACCTGGCAGCTATCACGTTCATAGCGTAATAGAAAAAACAAAACAAAGCTACTTTTACATATTGGTTGTTATAGTAAGAATTTAACTGCTGGAAGGTCCAGAGGTCACACTGGGAGAAACACTTATCTCTTGGCTACTGACAGGAAACAAGAGTACAACCCAAAAATGTGACGAGTAGTAGTAGAATAGTTTCTGTACTTCTGCCTGATGAATAACAGACAGGATGTAGAGTGGGAGGCTGAAATTGAAACAGCCGTCTACTGATGTCGTCCCATCAGTCACCAGACGCCCCTCATTAATCCAGACTCTCCCCCTTCATCCAACCCCATCCATCCTCCATGCTGCTGGCGTGTCTCCCCTGTTGAAAGAGCTGCCTGTGAAACTCCAGCGCTATCGGAGAGCCAACCCAGCAGCCACTGTCCATCCATCTCCTTGATGACACAGGGTCTAATGTGCTGGTTCTACACTAGCCACAGCTATAGGCCTCAGGCAACAAAGACTAAAGAGGAGGGCAAAGAGATTCACGGAGAACACAACAAACTTCAAGACAAAAAAATTGAATTAATGCACAAATTACTCTGACATCTATTAAAAATCTCAAAGACACTTTATCTTTCAGTAAGATCAAAAGTGACTCTAAATAGCCAGGCCAGACAGTATTTAGTATGTATGGAACAGTCATATTCACATAATGGAGTCACGTCAAAACTTCTTGAAATGCACTATACTTTTGACATGCAACATGCTGTTAAAGCGGTGTGTAGGCACTACTATGTCTAAGTGAAAAACTCCAGATTTAATTTGTCTGACCTATATAGCCAACAGCAGGAGCACGCCAATCCATGCCGTTAATCAACCGAACATCACAGGGCTCCATGGCATCTGTCTGAGACAAGGTCCCCTGAATCATAATCTGCTCTCCAGTTGCTTTCATGTAATGTTTGCATATTAAAAGTGCTGCATGGATAATCAAAAACCACCCATTGAGTCTGGGTATAAGGTCATAAAAATGTACAAGGAGGCAGCAAAGATGTTTTTTTTGCTAGGGCTTGGCGATTGGATGAATATTGCATTGTTGGTTTGGGCGTATTTTCATTTTATTGGGCTAATTTAATGGTCTGCCTCCGAAGAATGGGTGAGAGACGCTGCTCAGCCAGCCTATGTTTACATCTGACTCTGAGAGTAAAGGGTTTATTTTGTTTGGTGATTGTTGGAACAGAGGAAAGACTAACCAAGACGGTTTTGGTGAGTTTTATTTATTTATTTATTTTTGAGTTTGAATGAAGTGTGTTTCACGATGCCACACACACACCTGCGTGGACATATCTGTATCAATATATTGCCGGTTGTTGATCTGATTATGGCCAGTTTGAAAATTTCACCATAACGCCCAACCCTTTTAGTTACACAGAAAGCCAAATAGAATCCAGGGTTGTATTACTAGAGCTTTGGTTAAATTTGACCACTTACTAGTAGAGACAAGGTATGCTGTCAGATGCGTATGGATAAAGCTACATGTACCAGTCAGTCCAGGTTTAGTCAAGCTTAAGATAAAAACAGAAAGAAAAAGTAATCAATTATACAGGTTAAACAAATAAAAAGAGAAAAAAACAATTTGCCACCTAGAGAAAAGAGCGCCCTTTGCTTGAGGCCCTGCGACTGCAGGCAATCCTCACCTACATATGCTACATTCATTTCAGTCTGTGTGTGGGTCTATTCTACGATAGAGACAAACACTCCCTTGTGGTTCAAGAGGTTTGCATTTCAACCACCAAGTGTAACACATGAGATAGAACTCATTCAATGCTTTTAGGAATTTAGAAAACATTGAATGTGTGAAACATGAGACACGGGAAGTTTTCTATCCTTGACTTGAATTCAATGAGAGGATATTCCGCTGTTATTGTAAGTTGAGGGTTTCATAACATGACCATACTGTAAGTATTACCTGAAATATCTCCAAGGTCGGCTTGTACAGTGCCGCCTCTTTTGCCACCAGAAGTCGTATTCCACTGTCTGGGGCAGAAGTTGCTCCCGCTGGGCGGAAGCTGGCAACTCTCTTAACACAGAAAGTCATTCATCATCTCTCAAAGGAGTGAACACTACATCAATCTGTCTGTCAGCAGCTCTCCAGACCAATATGCCTCTGCCTGCCTCTATTCCAAGGCAGATCTCAGCACTGCATGGATTTAGCACTTGGTGTAGAGCTACACTCACAACATCGCCAAGGAGCTCTGAAATATAAGCACGGCAATAACTGGCATTCCCTCGATTCTAGTAAGCAGTAAAAAATAAGTACATATCGGTTACGAATCTAGACTAGTTAGCCTCTTGATAGAGCTCTTGTATTCAACTTGGGAGCTTGTAAAATTTGAAAAACTGCAACACAGAATCTGATGTGTTGCAATTGTTTATTCAATTAATTACTAACAGGGATGGGGTTTAAGTTAACGATACTCTGATATTCCAATAGAATGGAATAACAAATTACGCCAAGATAGACAGACAATAAAAAGGCAACAGCATATAAGCTACTGTAGTCATTTAATTTCCACTCGAATTAGAAGTCCAGTAGAGTCTGTATCCTATCTCATACCTCCACATACTGTACACACAGACAACCTTTGGTTTAGTGTGAGGAGAAGGCTGGTTAGGCGGGAGAGAAGAAAACACATTTGCTGTCAGAAAGGCTTTAAGCTCAACACAGCCCTCCTGTCTGCTTGACAGACACCGACAGTGAAAGACAGCTATTCTGAGCGGAATGTCATGATGGATAACCTTTATGTCGTCTTATGTATAGAAAGCCCTAACCATTGTGGGAAAAGGACAACATCAGGCCCAGAGCAGAAAAGTCATATCCTCCACAATATGACTCTCTTATATGATGTGGATTTTAACAAACCTATACTGAGTTAAAAGGCCCCAAAAAAGTACAGAGGAAAGTAATGTTACATATTTCCACAGCCCGGTCAGAATTTAACAATGGAAGAATCCGAATCAGAAGCTGATGACAGTTGTTTGCTCATGTTGCTTAGAAGAACCCACTGTTACTAAGAGCGTGCTCACACTATCCTTTTGGCCGCGGCCAAAACCGGTTTTTCAGCTAAAGTCTAGTACCTTTAAGTAGTGTGAGCGCACCCGCTCCGCGCTCAACTGCGGCCAGCTGGCCCTCCACGGCCCGCTTGAAATAGGTGGGCTTTAGCGGAGCCGTTTGCACATGTACGAGCACGAGCGTGCGCACGTGTACGAGCACGAGCACGAGCACGAGCACGAGCCCTACGGCAGTAGCGTTATGTCCGCCTGTTCGGACATGTAAATAGAAGGACGGACCATGCGCGGACATTTAACAACAACAACAATGGTGGTGAAAGGTTCACGTTGGTGTGATGGGGAGGTGGAGTGTTTACTGCAGATTTGGTCGGATGAAAATATTCAAAAACAGTCGACAAGACGCACAAAAATGGAAAGATTTGTAAACAAAGCCACACACACGCGATCAATGCGTGTGACGTGTTACGCGTGATGACATATGGACAGCAAGAAGCATTGGCCGAGGCCCAGGTAGAGTGAGTACAAACGGGGCTGGGGCGCGGGGGGGAGAGGGAGGGGGGACAAGTACCCTAAAGTCCGGGTCTCGGTCCGGGAGGACAGTGTGAGTCCGCCCTAAAATATGATCAACCCACATCCACATAATACCGAGGTCACAGATTAAAAAATAGTGTCAAGGCCTTTACACACCGGTGTTTTTTTATGTGATTAATACATTCATACACACATCAATTCATTTTTTAGTCAACATTGTCAACAACAAGATGGCAAACTTTACTCTTTTCAACCTTGACAAAAGGCAGCACATACCAGATCCACTCCTTATGTACTTACCTTTCACAATAAAAGCCCTAGACCGTTGAGCCGACCACATCGCCAGCATGAATCTTTTGTATTAATAAATAATGGAGGATCTCAAAAGTGCTGTCATGTATGTGTGACAAAGAAGCAAACCAGTAGTGCGCACTGTGAACATACCACTGGAAACATTGCTGTAATGTGAAACCATGAAGTAATTTGTACATTTCAACAAAGGTTCTCAATTTAACAGAAAAGATTCAGGATTGGTCTACACAGCCACTTAAAACAATACAGCATGGTAAATAGCAGTAACTAAGTCAGAAGGTAAGCGTGTGGTGTATGCCACCCTGTCAAGCAGAGAAGGCAGTGAATCTCACTTTGGAATTGTAGCTGCACAACAGCAATCAGATCAATGACAGCTTTGCATTCAAATGGCAGAATTAAGGAACGGGCAGCCGCAGACCTCCACTCACCTCCCCATCTTTCACTTTCTCATTCCCTCGCTTCAACCGACTGACAGAGTGCAACTGACAGCCGCAGCCCTCCAGCGACAGATTATTTGTGAAGCAACATGATTCAGGCCTCTGCTCCCCTCAGCTCCTTTTTAAAAGCCCTTGTCAGGACGATGAGAGCTTCATGTCTTCGAGACAACATAAGCCAGAGGTTTATCACATGAGGGCACTCTGAGCAGGGAGGAAGCATGAATAGGACTTGTATGGTTATTAGCTGTAATGACTCCCTCCTCTGTACTCTAACACACAAATGGTGGCAGACCAGAGTACTAGTGCAGCTGGGCACACACAGTGCAATGTAGTGAGAGTATTAGCAAACTGTAAGTATATTGTTGATGCTGAATCTCCTACACTATCCAAATCCTTACTCAGCAGCCTGCTGCTATCAAACACTGTCAAAGAACACCTGTCAAAAGTTCATTTATTTTTCCATAATGAGCTGAGTTAATAGGTCATTAAAGTGCTGCACCATCAAAGTGAAAGTTATATTCCCTACCAAGTCTGGGAGGATATAATAGGGCTAATCCAATGGGATACTCCCAACAATAAAAATACCTTACTGGTAGTGCCTGGCGGACTGACCCATTTTAATTGTGCGTACACTAATCTATCCCACAGCTAAAAGTGCTGCGGTTATATCCAACACTCCTTGTTGGCTCAGTGGCGCATTGTGTGGGTGTGTGAGGTCTGGAGGATCAGCAATATTGTTTCTGTCAGACTCGGAAGAGCTTACAAAGACGTTTTTGCCCTTAGGGATGCACTGAATTTAATCCTGTATCAGGAACTGCAATGGGCGATCATGGATGGATTTGATCATTTAAATCTGGGATCATTATGCTAGACTTTGAGAGCATAGACTCGGATTTGCAAAACAAACCCCTTTCGGAAGAATAAAACAAGTTGAACTTGTAAAACATTCTCAGATGCAAGCTGATGGGTCATGTTATTTTTGGCTAATCTCTGAAGCTGGCTGGCCAGGTTTGACTTAAAGGCATATTTTCTTTTTGCAGCCTGATTCAGCAGCTGTCAAGATGAAGCCTTGAGTTAATGCAGGACAGCTATTAGCCAATAGAGCTTCCTATAAACATACTGAAAGGCAATAAAGCAATGGTATTTCTGGGCAGTACATTAATAACTAACTAATAAACTCTTCTATCCAGTGAAGAATGTCTAGAAAATGTCGGGACATTCTTCATTCCCAGAAACAGATAGACATATCCCTTGGATTCACCTGGTCAGTCTGGCTTAATGGAGTTTGAATCTTAAAGTATGCCTGTATTTCCCAAAACGGGTTGTAGCTCACTGTAAGAGATGTTTTGCAAACTCACAGTGGTAGACCCAGGGGTCTTAATTTTGACTACAGCAACCCTCGTAAACCAGAGATGTGACATGAAAAATAACCTCTGCGTCAATATGAGTCACTGTCACTATGCAGAACGAACTGTGCTATATAGGAAACATTGAATATCCTGTCAGGACGATGAGAGCTTTATGTCTTAGGTTAAATGAGACCCTTGCCCTTTTTTAGATGATAGAAAATTTACAGCCTATACAAAACATTGCCGCAGGTCGGTACTGACATTTGGCACCTCCCATTTATCTTGTGAAAGGTCATGAATTGTCGAAGGTTCTGTAATGAGTCATGTGCCGCATGGATCAAAGTTCACACCAATACCAGAAAGGTCAACTGACATGGCATGTTGGACCCAAGGCTCTTTGTTTCCACTCACTTATCAATAAATGAAATGACGGCACGGTGTTTAAGCACACCCACTTGGTAGCAACTGCTAGACATCCAAACCGCATGCTATCACACAGTGCTCACATGAGCACTTTTTGTTGTTTTGTTTTGTTAGAGATATAATGATCTCTGTGCTATTAGAGACTAATGTCACAGAGAGAGCAACAGTATGGTATAGGTTTTATACCATACAGGCCAAAGGCTAGAGAAGGCAAGATGGCATTCAAACATGTAACCTCGTTCAGTGAGGCAGGTGCAAGGGCTTCTACCCCCAGCATAATGGCTTTCTTCAGAATTAGTTTAAATCCTTTACATGACCGTCAATCACTGACACATGTTAACCATGCTTGTCATAAACACATTCTGCGGTAAAAGTTCAAAAATAGAATAGAATATAAATACTTTATTGATCCCAAGCTGGGAAATGCAGAAAATAAAACTCATTAGACAAAGCATGTGATAATTAAAGAGTAAGTAAGGAAATAAATTGTAACATCCCTACTTCTGATTATTAATCAGCATATGTATTCAATTACTTTATTAGGTACACCTACAGTAGCTAATGCAGTCTAATACAACAGTCTGCAACCTTCATGGAGGTTAACATTGTTCAGTTGTTGCTGAAATGGCTTCAGGGAGGTGTTAATTCCTCTCTTTTATCATTTTTAAGGCTGCAGTTTGTAGTGCTGATGAGCTTCCTTGCAGAAAGATGTTTGTTTGCCTATCCTCATTGATAATATAATTAAGGCCCTAATTCCCAGTTGCCCCCCCATCATGCTGCCTTATTCTGTTGAACATTTCACTTGACTTTATTGTGGGGCTTAATATACCCCAAGGTCACAGCAAGCAGCTCTTTCTATGTTTTAACAACAAAAAATAATGTTAGAAGAGGAAATCTGAGTGCTGCAACTGCAATCCTCTTCACTGTATACATTTTTTAGCAATCTGATATAAAGTAGGCATGTTGCACGTACTATGAGCAAATGAGTGTTTTTGATCCCTTTTTGGACTTTCCTGTTGGATATATCCTTGGCCAGCTGTATTGGAGAGCAGCACTCTCTGCCATCTGGAGGTAAGTAAAACTCAACAGTTAGGCATACATATGATAAACACCTGTGCAATTCAAGCTACCCTGCAGCAAATACTACCTTTGTAAAGCTCATATCATTACATTCTTGTTGAGAATGTGTCAGACAGGTGTTGGGGTTTTTTTGTAGGCGTAGTTTGTAGTGTTGACATTGACTGCTTCGGATGGTCGGCTGAGCACTTTTTTGTAAGATTAACACGACAATGCCTTATATTTTTTGACACTGACACACAGCTAACATGATGCCAAAAAACGCCAACTTCAAATCCTTCAAAATTACCGGAATCAACTTTCGAACACACCTCAGTTTACCCACAGAACAAAAACAGACACTGACATACACACCATCAACTAGTGTCACGCAGTTAATAATCTCTCCAATATCTTTTCTACAGTAAGCTAGCTAGCAAGCAGCACTCCTGATATCCTGCTTAGCCATTGTTGGGCCAGTATCTGTGTTGCTCTATAGATAAGAGATAAAGAGCAGTCCAGGCCGGTGGCATCAGTACAGGCTGATAAGCACTGCTAGAGGCCTGGTGGTCTGCTGGCAGATCACTGTCCACACCAGACTTCAGCAACAGATAAGACCTCACATCATTACAGGACTTGTGTGTGTGAAACAGATGAGTTATAATGAAACAGAGTGGAGGGAAAAGTAGACGTTTTTAAGTGTATCACCTTGATAAATCACAGGATAAATCCTGGTTTATATCCAGGCTCTAAAACAGCTGCTGACTCATCTGTTAAATGTGTTCTTGACATCAGCTGAGCTCAGAGTTATTGAAAATCTCCTGTTTTGACCAAATGATGGATGTCACTATACCGTCAGCTATTAGCTAACGTTTGTATCTATGTGAAAACGGCAGCCAGTAACAGACTAAGTTGTGGTTTGGGAATTCCAGGTGAAGCCGATGCCATAGATGTACAGTGAGGCCGGAGTCTTACTGCGGTAAAGCTGTCAAAGTGTGCATGGAGATGTGGGCTTTTCACTGTTGATCTGTGTTGATAGGTGTTCTTCTTCTGCATTTAACGACAGCCTAGAAGACTTGCAGGCATCAATGCCGCCCCCAGTACATACCATCACATTTTCAGAGGTTTGGCATTGTCTTGGTGCTGAAGCTTCGTCTTTTTGAAACGTGTTAAATCTGTAAGGCAGTGCTCTGTACTTTGGCCTGATCTCTGTTAAATTGATGTGTGGATTTGTGTGTATCAAGTCTGGCTCAGATACCTGCGCTATGTGTATTTATAGTGAGGTCTTCAGGGAGTTGCTTTCTGAAACTTCCTGAGACAACAGATAAACATCTGAGGAACCTCTGACACCAAAGTGTAATACTTTGTTTGAACCTGTGAGCCCTTCTCCAGAGATCCAACATGTACCCAAACTACAGACAATACAGGATTACAGCGATAGAAAGAAGAGAGAGCAAGAGAGATTCAGAAACAATACATTAAGGCTTTTTTCAATTTGGTATGGTGGGAAATTTCTGCCACTTTCACTAAATGTAAAAAGCCTACTACGCAGTCTGCATTTTTTATACAGCCTTGTGTATGGTTCTGTAATCAAACTTGATATTTAAAACCAATCGAGCAGGACCTGGAGGCCATCTTTACCAAACCACAATCCATTACCCAGCAGCAGCACTAGCAGCTGTCCAGCAGTAAACCAAGACACACAACAATAATTGGGTTAATCTCATTGGAAGAGGAAAATTGGCTCATTCAGATTTAATAGCAGGCTTTAAGCAGAGGTGTGCTACAGAATCACAGATAGTCACCAGTCCAAGGTATTAAACGAATAAGGCTGCATTCGTAAGTATTTTAGGTCTAAGTATTTGGACCATAGGGTGTGATGCAAGGCTGTACAACCAATTGGAAGTGGAGCTTCAGAAGCCAATCCGAGGTAACATAGCATCAAATAATTGGAATTATATGCAAATGGTCCGTATATAATAGCTTGACCAATAACAATTCCGGGCCAATTATGGACTATTTACAGAACGCTGGTTAGCGATGCATGAAAAGGTGTAAATCAACACACCCAGTGCTCTCCAAACACTAGCTGGGATTTTCTGCATTCTTACCTGCTCTGTGGTTAGCCTTTTTTACTTGATTGTTAGGGAGTGGCTGTTGAATTTTATTTACTGATTTAGTTAATTATGTATTTTTATACAGTTGTGTGTTTCAGCTACCACTTAAGAGCCGTAGGATAAAATAAAAGTACAATTTGTACAATGTTTGCGATTGTTTGATAGAGTAAACTATCAGCAAGAGAGCAAAGGAGTTAATATATAAGAACCCACTCCAACAACCTGGCAGGATACATCAACTCCCACCACCACCCTCTATCTTTCCCTCTGTGCCTCTGCATCTGTTTCAGTCTCAGAGGCAGATGTTCCTATGAGGAGAGGCAGCAGGCAGATAGACACCCCCTACCCCACCCCACATCCCCCATACGATTACCTCTCTATCTATCTGACAGCAACAATACCCCCACCCCCTCCAAGCATCGCCGCCTCTCCCTGCAGCAGCCTTTTGAATGAGCTTCATTGACCCTCATCTCTAGACAATTAGGACGGATAACAAGAGGTTGAGAACCCACTGCTTGCTTGCAGGACCCACTGATAGCAAAACACAAAGGCCACTTCTTGACTGTCAAGCAGAGGTGATGGACCACATACATGTGTGGAATTGGGAGTCCGTTATTTACGTTTGTGACCATGGTACCTTTTGCAAAACTACCCAAATTAATATACATTTGAATTTTAATGCTGCATTGTTGGCCATTTATAATAAAGGTTGAACAACTGCGGGACTATTCCTAGGCTGCTGCTAAGCAGTGAACATCACATATTTTACCTCAGTGGATTGTGGTGGCAGAGGCCTGGCCCAGAGCCATATCTGACTGCTGTTAGGGAGAATAATGATGAATATCTGAAATACCATTAATCTTGGTCAGGTATGTGTGAGGCAGGCTGTGTGTGTCCTCCTTCACGCCACATTCTCCCTGGAGCCAGGTGGTGACCAGACAGCACAATATCAGGCGGGAAGGTCAGAGAGCATCATGGGCCCCTCATCAGTGACAATAGGAAAGGCATGCATACAGTCACGTAAAACTATTAGTGGTTTCAATCCAAAAGACCATCCATCATCATTTTAGCATGTCATCACTCAGCAGTTGACAAATATAAATGAGTCCATAATGTAATATTTTAGTAATCTGGGTTTAAAAACTGTCTTTAAAATGTTCTCTCAATGATGCATAAGCCATTATTTCTGACTTTTTTTTTAAAACTGAGTATTACAGAATAAAAGTTTTCTTACAAAAACTGCTGATAATTCAAAAACAGAAACTGCAAATTGATCACTGATAGTGACTCGAAAATGACTAATGGGGCTGAATAGTGTCTGCGTGTTGTATTTTTTGTACCTTATGTGCTCAATCACAGCGAGAGAGCATGGATAGCCTGCAGCGCTCCTGATCTACCACAAATAATTGAGATCTTGGCTTTGGCTACGTTTGACTAGTGCTGGAAGATAGGGAAAAAACATGGCTACATTTGCTGTAGTGTGTGCCAGCAATCTGAGCTAGCTGGCTGAGAATGATCCTGTAAAAACTCCAAAGTAAGATGTGACATGAATTGGACATGTTTTTTGTATTGATCACAGTGGGGAGACTGAGGTGAGAGAAAAAAAAGAACACACCTGAGTGCTTAAGTTGAACATGTGCGGCTGTATTGATGCCGAATTCACAGTTGGACGTGATGTGTACTGGGTGTCATTGTGAAGAGCTTTTTTTTTTTTCCCTGTCTGGTGCAAACCTGCAGGCATATGTCTGAATGCCCATCCACACAGAAATAGATACACACAAACACATTCATGAATACACATACACACACAGGTTTCTTAGGTTTGCTCAGGTTTGGTGCACTGATTTGCAGGGTAATTTGTTCATACATTTCTTCACCAGCCACTCTTCTGTCAGGATTTCAAAAGATTCATAATTCTCTTTGTTAACACCCTAGCTCTGCCACAGACCCTGCAGCTGAGCTGTAATCCTTAAATGAACTCTACATCACCTCCAACAACAGCTAACGGGAACAAAGTAACGCAGAAAGGGAAGGCAAGGAAAATATGCCAACTGCCTGCTCAGCCAATCACTCCCAGAATTTTTGTCGAGAACGACGTCTAGTGGGATTGGAGGAACAGCCCACGGCGGACTGCTAACCCTGTTTTAGATACGCTATAGGCTACCAACATGCTGACATGCGCTGGAGCATTGATAATGCATTGGAAACTGTGGCAAGAGATTACTGCTGCAGTTGGATTAAATGTCTTTTGAAAAAGCAGTTTTATTGCTGCCAATGTCATTCAACTTTAATCATACGAGCCTTACAGTTATCCTAAAGTTCAGCATGACAGCGGCGCTGCTATAAACTGATGTGCTCAGATGTGCTCTGCCTGTAAAGCAGAGGGTGGATCATGATTCATGTTATTCATGATGGAATTCTAAGCAGCTCCAAATCCAATGTAAGTATAAAAAAAACTGCACATTTAAGTGATATATGATGAAAAGTGACTGTGTTTTAAACTGAAGCCTCCATCTCTGTTGAAGACGTTCTCTCGTTGTTGGTTCTATTCTTAAACCTGACTCCGAGTGAGAGAAATTACAGTTCTTGTGCCCCTGGAAGCACCTGGCTCAATGTGCTCTGCATGTTAACTAACCCAACACTCAACTAGAATACACAATCTATGCAAACAGCAGGAACGGGAACATTACTTATCCCTGAAGCTCAGGAGAGAATGGAGGGAGGATGAACGGGGATAGAGACTTTGGAACAGAAGGCCTGTTCATACCCTGCATTAACATCCATCCAGAGTCATCCGATCACAAGTGGACAGCTCTAATTACGTCTCTTCACACCTGGCATTAGAACGCATCTCCTTGTGCATTGTGAGTGACCTCCTGTGATCAGATCTCACTTCAATGTTCCTATGCTAATAAAAACTTACATAATTTCCATTTGCATATAATAAACAGATTTCAATGATAATTTATTATTGTTGTGAAAAAAAGTACAGTCTTGTCTGTGTCCTGAAGGCCATGTCCAATATGTTTGCATTTTTTGGTTTTATGTTATGGAACTAAAAATAAGGTTATTGTCTTCCGGCGGCCATCGCGGACATGTGTGACATAACAGTACACAGAGCTCCATGGTCTGGTAATATGAGCAGGCGGGCAGGTGTCAGATCTGTTTAGAGCACCCGAACAAAAACCCATACACATCACTAACAGTATGATATCATCCAAATCACAAAATTCACTGAGAGGTTTCTATGACATAATAAATACTTTCAAAATAATAATGTTTAAAAATATAAAAACAGCAAAAATATGCAAAGCTACCTATGCCTCAGACGTTGTGGACAAAGTGTAAATGAGTACTTAGTTCCACTTACAGTTGAGTAGGTGGTGCTTCAAATGAGGCCCAGGACACGTTCCTATACACACTGACAGAATATGGCTACCTCCAAATGTGGTCTGAGCTACTGGACCTGAATGCGTTCCTCTTAAAGCTGCGCAGCTATGATCTGATCACCCAGGATGGATGTTAACGCCAGGTGTGAACAAGGCCTGATATGAGCCTTCCTCCTCTGCGTGTAGACATTGGTTGCATTTTAAAATGCAGGATTTAACTTCTAGCACAGACATGTGCATGATAGGGCCATGACGATTCAGGCGAGGACACTTCGGGACTGATCAGACCAAATCAAGTAGCAGATGTGGGTGTCTACAACATCGGTTCTAAAAGTTCTCCATTTCCAACCATCTAGACTTAAACGCAACCACAGAGCTTTCAAATAAAGCAGGGTCAGCAGCGTTTTCAAATGTCTCCATTTTAGGGGTTCTAAAACAACGCAATTCTGTAAATTGGCTGAAAAATCATTGTGTTGTTTGTCTGAGCTTGATTTCGCCCTGTTCCTGACCACAGCAAAGATCTGTATCTTACCCAAATACATTCAATTGAGCACAAATACAATCTTAAGCATATTCTAAAACCTTATTACATAAGGGGCAAAGAGGAAGAATGGTCACATACTGTTGTTTTTCTTCCCCCGATCTCATTTGCTCTTAACACCCAGCTACCCATGGCTCAATTGAGTTTTTACGGTCGGCTTGGTAGCAGCTGTTCTTACATTCCTGCAATCAAACCTGCATCTGGAGAAAAGAGTTAGATTTTAATTGGGATTTCATACTTTGTACATTTGCTCAATGGTATCATGACAGTCTTCATAATGAATTGAGAATGCATCTTTTCGTTCTTTACTAGAATGTTTTTTTTTTCATCATCATAGGCCAACATGAAATAGAACTAACTTGACCTGCTGCAGACTCATTTTGTGACTCATAAGGACATCACTTTGGAATTGTGACAGTAAATTTTATCCCAGGATAACACCCCTAACATAAGATACCACATCCTCATCCTGACGGTTTCAGAGGAGATTTTGTTTTCAGGCCACTTTGTCACCTTCAAGAAAGAGCTTCCATGCTGTCAGGTGCCGCTCTGTTTTCTGAGTGCTGCAGTCAGAGTGCTGTGTAGAGAGGGGGTTGGTGGAGTAGGGCACTACACCCAGCGAGGCAGTGCGGACATAATGTAGTTTGTCAGGAGGTGTGAGGTTGAACTGATGGGTGCGAGAAATTTGTCTCACACTCAAAGAAAGCGCAGGAAAAAACACACACACACACACACACACACACACACACACACACACACACACACACACACACACACACACACACACACACACACACACACACACACACACACACACACACACACACACACACACACACACACACACACACACACACACACACACACACACACACACACCTAAATAAAAGAGCCAGAGTCCCTCCCAGATTCCCTCTCTGTGAAATTACCACCTTGGGTAAAGAAAGACCATGACAAGTAAAAATATATCTTCCAGTGTGGGTTGATAAATTTGACTTCTTCAGCTGATCTCTTGTATTCTTGCACTCGATTTGTTTTGCAAATAGATTTACATGTTGAACATAAACTACTGTTAGAATCGTTAAAAATAAACTTTTCTGTTGCTTTAGAAAAGTCATTTTACAAAATGATGTACATGCCATTAAGTCTATATTTCCTCTAATTCCTTCGGTGTCTATATCAGATTAAAGTTACTTTAAATACTATACTTACTCTCTAATTAAAGTACAAAGCATAAACATATCCCACAAGAGAACAATAGAATTAGTACTGTAACATGTTTCTGAGCAGCGCAGATTTCACATAATGGGGAATTAGAAAATGGAAATTGCAGGCTCTAACTAATAGGAGAAAGAACACAATTGAAATACAGAAGTGTATAATAATTTGACTAGGTTGATGCAGTACAGCTTGCACAGCCAGTCGAGGTGGGTTCAAAGGCAAAAGTTAAGAGGCTCATTATCGGTTACCTATGGCCCCCATCTGTCAAGTCTAGCTTCTGTTTGTGCAATTTATGTGCAAGTATGTGTGCAGTTATGTGCGATTATTTTAACAAAAGCATCGTTTTAATGAAATCGAAGCAGGACTCAAATGAAAGCTATAGTGTGTCACACACACACACACACACACACACACACACACACACACACACACACACACACACACACACACACACACACACACACACACACACACACACACACACACACACACACACACACACACACACACACACACACACACACACACACACACACACACACACACACACACACACACACACACACACACGTCGAAGAACCAGATCGATTGGGATCACCAAGTTAGCAAATGCAGATGGCCATCATGTGAAAGGTATCATGTGGGAATCAATCATGGCTGCAGCATACGAGCTTTGGAGATTCCACAGGGATACGTCAGCTCAAATCTGACGGGCAAGGATTTGGCACTCTAGAGCTTTGCTTGTCACAATATTGATTTAAAAATAATTACCCAGACTGCTTAGTGATTCTTCGCATGTTTGCCTGTATTCTACCTCCTTCCTGCATGCCACTGCAGTGAACCTGCCCTTATTTTGCCTCTAATTAGATGTAGCAAATATAATCTACGAGAGAGCGGTCTGTTTTGAAATACATCTGGAGTGGTCGGCCCCTCCTGCAGTGAAAGCTAACAGAGACGCTAGAAAGTAATTACCATCAAAACTGGAAGGTTAGCATACAAAGTATGAGTGACAGGTATAAGCCTTCTAACTGATTGAATCACTATCTTTATAGAGATACGAATTATTGAAATATTTTATCAAGCCAACTGATAAGTGATTGCCTGCAATAGGCTTTCCTCCCTCCAAAGTCACCTGAAACCTGACTGTACAAGCAGGAATTCAGCTTTCTGTTATACTGCCTGTTGCTAGGTTCAAACCTGAGAACTTCCAATTACAACTTGTCTAACTGCTGGGCAACGCTGCAACTTTGTAACCTAGGTCACAAATAAACTCCACGAGGTTTACCATGCACTAGACAGAAGGATGTAGAGGCGGGGAGACTCACGCTCTAAATCATTTTCAGTTGTTTCACCTTGCAGTGGCTAACAGTTTTATGATACTAAGCGAGGACTTACAGAAGCAGCACCATCTGTACTGCTGCTCTCTGTTATTAAAGTCAGAACAGCAGCATAAATATCTATTTCATGACTGGAAAAAGCAGCGAAAGCGAGAAGACAAGAAAAACATATATAATGTATTTCTATCACCGTGGCTTGTGTGGTTTTTGGCACATCTGCTCTGCTGAGAGAATTTGATAAAGAGTCCATGCAGCCCATCCGGCATAACTGCTCAGCGGGGCTAAATGATCGGGAGACATGCTGACTTTAAGTGCTCTAATAGCACTAGATCATATAACCCATTGCTACTGCCCTGTTGTAATAGACTATGGCTCGGTGCAATACAGAAGACAGCAGCTGAGCACATTCTCTCTGTTTCAGCCTCCCAATCCATTTATCACGCTTTCTGCTGTGTTAGTGCCCAAATTAGAGATGGAGCACACTGTATTCCCCTTCAAACATACAAGCAGGACGCAAGGACAGGGAAAGACAAATTTCAGATTTGCGTCTGCCTCCTTGGCAAGTTCTTTAAACCACTGGTTTTAACAGGAAGTGCCACTCAGGGCGCACTCACACTGTCCTTCTGCACCGGGCCAAAACCGGTTTTTCAGCTAAAGCCTAGTGCGTTTGACCAGTGTAAGTGCACCCGCTCCGCGCATAACTGCGGACAGCGCGCCGTGGATGTCGAGGTGGGCTTTTGTAGAGCCCTTTTGCACATGTACGAGCACGAGCGTGCGCACGTGTACGAGCACGAGGCATCAGCGGTTCTGACGTCCTTTATGTGCGCATCGCGATGACGTCAATCAATGCGTGTGACGTGTTAAGGCGTGATGATGTATGGACAGCAAGAAGCATTTGCGCGAGGCCCGGGCAGTGTGAGTACAAACGGGCCTGAGGCGCGGGGGGAGAGGGAGGGGGTACCCTAAAGCCCGGGGCGCGGTGCGGAAGGACAGTGTGAGTGCGCCCTCAGATCAAACCTAATGAGACAGAATGAAATCAAAGAATAATGGGTGTTGAACTGTTTTTCCTCCTGACTATATTTGAAACATTATCATACGAATGGGTTCATAATTCTACATTTACCCTAGTTATTTTAAACAAATCTTACAAATTTAAAAATTTCCCGCAAAATCCATTTTTTTATTGAAAACGGCCGATATTGTACAAAGAAAGATATCTATGTCATTTCTCTTATTATTAATCAAGTCTAGATTCTAAATAAATACTGTGGAAGTATCAAAATGCTCACTCCACAGAAAAAAGCACACAGCCTGTATTCAAAAACTGTGCCTTAAAACAAGCTGTCGGGATTTACCTATGGTTGTGATGTCACAACTATACAAGGCCTATATACAGGTAGAAAGTGTTTCTACAGAGCCCTCACAGTCGGTGCAGAGACTCTGTGAGCGCAGATGGGGAGAAACGCTGACCAATCAGAGCAGACTGGGCTCAGGAGGGGGGGCTAAAAGACACAGGCACTTAAATAGAACGCTTCAAACAGAGGATTAGGACAGGTATATTTAGTAAGACAGTGTGAGAAAAAAAAAAATGATTTTTGAACATTAAAGCATGTAAACATGTTCTTGTAGACACCCAAAACACAAATACAGTATGAACCTGAAAGTCAGCTAAATATGTCCCCTTTAAATATGCATTATGATTACATCCAATGCACGTGTGGTAATCACAACAGTTTCTGCAGCAGCTTCAAACCGACACATCTACATAATTTAAACACAGCATCAAAAAGCAGGAATATGTTATCCAACATAACATGCATTCTTATAGACCAACTGACTTGAGGGCTTGTTGTTGACCAAAACACAAATTGTTTAAAATTAGAGAGAGCTCTTTCAAGAGATGCTAAGCATGACGTATTTACCGCGCACACAGCTAATAATCACTGTGGAAGGGCCAAGGAATGTGTCTGGACCAGCAGAAACATTTCTGATCGGCAGAACATCCTTCTTTTTTTTTCCATCAATACAAGAAACCAGAGTTTGAGATGTGATAAGTCGAAATTTTCCACATGAAATTTACAAGTCTCTTTGAACTCCACACCATGAGAAAAATGTTAAACCGTGACTCACAGCTTAGCGGGGACAAAGATAATGGATTTCATGACTTATGCAAATTGTTGTGTGCTGGATTAAAATATTTTGAAAATATTCTCACTTGAGTTACAGTGCTTTTGTGAATGATGTCATTTTGCCCAATTATTGAAGTCTTCTTGCAAACCGCTACAAAACTAAAACACTGGGTCTAAGCTAAAATAATAACAATGTTGTTTCCATACTCCCTGAACAGTAGGATTTAAGATTCCAGTTCTCCACACAAGACTCATCTACACTGCAACTATCATTATCCATAATTATACCATATTTACCATAACTACCCTATTAAAATCTCTGTGTGAGACTCAGCCAGTTTTGGTGAGAACAATAGTTGTGGTTATTTAACCTCTGCCAACTCATCTGGCAGGGCTATGTAACATCAGCTCTGATCTGAATCCTCAGCAGTCCTGTATAAGTGAATCATCATGTTTCTGGAATCGGCCTCCCATAGCTCCTCGCCCTCACAATGAGTGCTATTTACTGGATCGGACTAATGAGCTTCACAATGGAGCAACATCACCTCTGCTTCCCCGGCGACTAAACCCTGCCAAGTTAATGACCACATCTGTGCAAACACACAATTGGTGAATGACCAACCCGAAGAAAGCTAGGGGCTAATTTGCTTGACTGGGCTATCTCTATTAACTGAACTATCTTCCCTCTGTGGTAATAAGGCATGGCAAAGCTGGCAGATGGTTGCTTAACCCACGTTGATCTTAAGCATCCAGAAAATCCCATCCTGCTACTGATCAGTGAGTAAATCACACTGGCCTTCCAAGTTCAGTCTCAATTGGTTCAATCAGCTGGGGCTCACACTATAAACCTGCCATTATTAAGGCAGGAGATTGATGGTGGAGTGGGTGAGGGAAAAGGTGCAACACAGGTTACTCAAGGCCTAAATAGTCATAAGACCTACTTCCCTTTCACGCTGTAGAACTGAAATTATCTAGAAATTACCCTGCGGGGTTGTGAGAATGAAAATGTCCAGTGAGTTTGAAATCAAATACAATTTACCCTCCCAGCTCCCTAGTACTAAAATGGTTAAATCTCAGAGTGATCCAATGTGTGCATAGAGCAAACCTCTGGCACTTTGTCAGCATGAAGTAATCTGTGCCCCGTTCTCCCTCTTGCATGCTCTACCAAGGTGCAACCCCATTGTTTATACCAAACCAAGAGTGAATCTGACACGGACCAACTCCTGTTGTGTATTGCGTGTGTGAAAGAGAAACTCCGGGCACGATTCTACGGACATCGACCGGGGTTCATTTGTGCTAATGACCAATGACCAACAGTCTGTCCTTGAGCTGACTGATCATAGTCAATGCTCAATAATTGGATATTGAAAAGCATTTCAGCATGTCATGGCCTTTATGTGACCCAGGGGGGAATATATTAGCCTCTAAAAAACCCACGTGTTACAGATCAACCATAGCATTATGCAAATTCCACCATTAACCTGATGTACAATCTGCCAGTTGTACATTACCAATGTTTAAGTTGGCCATTGAATTTTCCAAAACGATTGTGTTTACCAAATTTATAAGCAGTTCTAGGCTTGAACTGAGAACAATGCAACACTTGCAGTGGAAGGAGTGTCACATTTCAATATTAAATCAAAAATCTATCAACATGAGCTTTTGAACTATCAGATCAAGAGCAGGATTGAATTATTTAAATCTGAACATATGGCCTTAGTGTGGTATATTCCAAAAAAGAAATGATATTCATGTCACACTTGTTACCATGTACCTTTTTAAAGAATTTGAAAATGGTCTTGTTGAAGTTACAACCTTGATGCAAAATGGGGAGAAAGAATAAGAAGAATAAATTGACAGCTTCTTCCTTAATGCACAGCGACTTTTCTGAAATTCATTATTTCAGCAGCCTCCCCTTGAGTTCTAAGAGTTCTAATACTAAGGTCTGGCGGGTAGAATCAGAGAGGGTCCTGTTCAAGAAAAACAAACGACCGTGACCGTCACTGAGCCTTCTGCGGATATTATGGTTTTATCAAAACTTTCAAAAAAATAAAGTTTTATGAAAGGTAAAAGGATTAAAATGATATGCTTTACAAGAGAAAAGAAGCCTAAGTGCCCATTATTTTTGCATACTACGCAAATTAAGTGATTCACCTTCACCAAAGGCAAGAGACCAAATTTAAATAAAATTCAATATACATTCATTATTCTGTCCACCAGCAAAAGTTTAAATAGCTACTTTGACACGGTCAGATTGGTCTCTGGTGGTGCAGCGTAATCTGGATCATGTCACTCACTGGTGATACAAATGTAAAGATGCTGTCATCTGAATTTAGGATTAGGAATGTCTTTTTTTGTAATCAGGACGATTATAGGGGAACAGACAGGAAGCAGGCACATAGTTGGAGTTCTGCAGGGCATTTGCACAGCTCTGTTGTCACATTGTGACTCATTTAATCCCAGCAGGGTTTTCAATTACCAATGATTAAAAGCCCCTTCGGTGTTCCTTTAGGATAAGCAGGAGATGCCTTAATAACAAGAAGGAACTTCAACAGCATAAGTGAAAAATCCAATAATTATGCACTTTGTAAGGCTGAAACAATAATTTTAAAGAACAGTATGTAATTAGTGACACTGTTATACCCCTCAACTATTTTTGGTTACTTAGAAGCAGCTTGCACTCTTACATTTACTTGATATTCACCAATAACTGGAATGGCTTGTGCAATGTTAAAAATGTAGTTAGCTTGACACCATGCATTGTTCAAAGTGAAGGATTATAATGGCATTATTAAAGCAAGACCATTAAAGGGACATTCATGCAAACAGCTGACCCTGGGTTAGTGCTGCTCTCAGCAACCTTGATGAATAGACACAGGCGTACAGTGGGGAAATGCAGCTACAACTGTAAATGAGTCTGTGTAACAGTGGTACATGAATTACCATTAAGAGATAAACACACAAATACAGGCGAGTAGAAAACCAACAAGAATATGCCATATTAAAAAGATCTTTAGTTAAGTAAACCTTGACGGAATAAATGAAATCCAAGGAATTTGTTTATATCTTCGACCGTTTATTTACACTGAGAAAAGGAAAAATGTGGTTTCATTTATTGACTAAATGACTAAAGAGTGATGATGAATGGTAGCATGAATAATGGAATTCATTTCAGTCTTTTGCTGGAGGAGAGTTCATGTAATCTGAACATCTGAATTGTTACTGTAACCATAACTGGGTACAATCTTGATGATTTGTCAGGATTTCAAATCTCTGTTTATTTCAAAAACATTTAATAAGTCAAATCTGATCAACATCTAAGGAAGCATCCTTTCCTTTCCTGACTGTTACCCGGCAAAGTACTTTATTTTGTACTGCAGACTGCAAATGCAACTCTTTTTGTATGTGTGCAAGACACACACAGGTTCAATCAGAGAAGCATGGGATCTTCTCTGGCCTCTCTCTATCTCTGTGGTGTTTGACACTTCTGTTGTCATCTCATCCATCACAGACACTACCCCATAACACAAATCTCTCAAACCACAAATTTAAATTGGATATCGTGTTTCTAGATTCTGTAAATCTGATTCACAAGGACAAGGCACATGGATATAATATTTGGGAAACAGGAGACAATTAAGGGGGATCAAATAGAATTCTCTCTCTCTAGCTTTAATTGCTCTGGCAAAAGTGAAGACAGTGTCTGCCTATCAAGGATCCCACTTATCCGATAAGCCGGAAACATATAAAATGACACTTGTACATCAACACAATATGCAAACAGTCTAGACAATAATAGCACACTGAAGGCCAATATTTGGCAACACACAAAAGTGTCATGTGAAAGACACATCTGCAACCTCTTCAATGACAAATGTTGCCATGGTAAAGCTGAGGCACTTGAAATGTGGATTTCAGTTTGTCCTTTCTTGAACTGCTGCGATGGGACACGGTTCAGCCTTAAGTGTCTTACATTTCTGCCAAGTCTGGAATTGGCTGATTTCCTGTGATTGCTCTCAAGTATTGTTAGCAAAGCGTGTTTCCAGGAGAAATTAGGGATGAGTCTCAAAAGGGCGGGTTGTTTCTAATGTCTAGTTTAGTATACCGAGGAATTCAGAGCAAATAAATGTAGCCTTTTTCCTTCTAATGTAAACTATTTTGTCCTGTTTGCTACGGCTAAGGAGCTTAATCTTCTCTCATGCAACAATATAATCTAGTTATGGATGCATTTCCAGAAGCATGTAAAGGCAGGCAGTGCAGCTTGTTCACATTGTTTCTATACAATTTGCCAACTAGCTTTATTATAGCAATGCAGCAACACATTCCCATTTACCAAAAGGGAGTAATTTGTGAAAAGCAGAAAGCTTTTTCAACAGACTTGGCATCTTTCTCATCACTGTGCCATACCATTAGTCATTTCCACATTCTTAGTCTCATTTAAGGGAAAGAACGTTACCACACAAACTCCTGTTGTTGGTCTCAGCAGTCTGAAGAGCCCAACACAAACTGAGCATTTATACAAAAAATGTGCCGGGATCAGCCAAATCTCCTTAAAACAAACATCACAGTAGGGTGAAACTCTGGAACCGAAGTTCAGTTCAGCAGCTCTGCCCGTTACACTGCAGGGCCAGACTCCCAAAAGCACATGACATGCATGCTCCACCATGTGTTTACAAAACACTGTCAGACGTGAGTGCGGGGTGTCAGTATTGTGAATGGGTTCAAAAATGAGGTCACAAGTGGATTTAAGCAGCACTATGTAAATGACCTTTCCTATAGGATTTCAATGAGCACTAATCTGCCTGTATGACCCAGTCTCATCTCTCTCTCCCCCTATTAACAAAGAGCCTCTGTCAGCGAGTTTCCCTCTGTGGAGAGACAGAGGGGAGAGAGAGTAGACAGAGGCAGACACACACACATACACACACAATAGATAAAGCTGCTTTGCCAAGAATTGGAGATAAACAAATAAGCCTAGTTTTCAGTTCCTTCTCTGCTGTACTGAAATTTCAATGCAGAGGCAACTCTATCAAAGTAAATAAACAGACAAATTAACCACAAAAACAAAACAAAAAACACTTTGGAAATTATTCCTCCACTGCAAAGTAACATCTCTGGAGATGAGACTGCTTAACGTGACATTAACAGACGAATCCAGGGTGTTAAACACTGCTAAGTAATCTTATGAAGCCACTTGATCAAGTTTAAAACATCCCTTGTATTAAACTCTGCTGTAGTGTGTGGAGTGCGCCGTTTCTCTCGTTGTGACCCACATTGCATTTGGCAGCTTACTCATCATATGTCTATGAATGTTGTTCTTATTTAAGGAGGAGGTGGAGGGGTCATATTAGACTTAAAGCTGTCCCCCACCCGTGATATTGAGGCCATGTGAGTCTGATGCATTGTTTTTTCACTGGCATTAACAGTCCTGACTCAAACCAGAATGGGAGACAAAGACGAGTCCTGATCATATGAAAACAGAAAAATAGAGCATCTTACCTTTATGTGAACGTGTTTCCCATCATAGGATGCACCAAAAAGAAAGTGTTTCCCATCATAGGATGCACCAAAAAGAAAAACAAAGTAATAATTGTCAAGCTAAGTAAATTGGATCTTGATGCAACTTTTATATCAACCACAAAAGTGTCAAAAATATTTAGTCTTGTACTTGTGATTTAGAGTTCCAAAATCTAAAATTGTTTGTCCTTCCAATGGTGTGAGTGTCCAACTCACACCTTCACAACAAACAGACAAAACGAGAGGGAAAACATTCTCCCTGTGGATGAGCAGCATATCAATGATAATTTCCTGCATGTGTGAAAATGGGGGGCTTGGTGTGCTCAAGGCCCCTGAGCGACTCTATCCGACCCAGCACAAGGCACACTTCCCCTTTTGCTTTGGCCTTTTCCTCTTCTATGGAGACCAGATGAACGATTCCACTCGACCTCTGACCTTCAGTAGGCAGATACGTGACACGCAGTTAGGAACACATTAGCAGCTGAGAGCCTGCGGGCGTGCCAGGATTGGCTGAGTCAGGATATTCCTACAGGACATGCCTGGAGTCCAACCCTTCAGGATTGAATGACTGTGGGTTCTCATTTATAAGGATGCATTCCTCCAAGGTCTTGGTATTTAGCAGCAAGGCGTTTGAGGCTCATAGAACATACTACACTTCCACACACTCAATCACTCAGTCTTTCAATACATAGTGACCTACTTATAGAATTGGCTTGTACCCCAGCTTCCAAATCCTGAGGTGTGGCATGCAAGATGGAAAGCAAATGAGGCAGTTGGGGGAATTGTAGCACTGGGCTTAAGTCACCTACTGCCTGTCAATAGTTGACACTCAAAAAGCCCTAACCTAGCAGCAAGACCTAATCTCCGTCGTCATGATTACTGCAGAAGACATGTCAGCGGTGCCTGTCACTGGGCTCATTGTCCACAGGAGAGAGTGCAACCAAAAACTCTCAGCAGTGCTCCTACATGTTGCCTTGGTAACACATCAAAGTAAAAAAAAACACTTACACGGCTTGGAAAAGAGGAAGGATGCCAGACTTGACATCCCATAATAAGCTGGTTATGAATGGGGTTCAGTGGGAGGCTTCACTTGGGGCTGTTGGGACCGTCTACATAAATACCCAGGCTTCATGCTCCCCTCTTTCACCGAGGGGAGAATACCCAATAGAGAAGTTGTCAGTGGGGACTTACAAATATGAAGAGGCTTAACAGCATCAAAATATTGTACTTGCTTACACTCAGGGCCAAGTGTAGGTGTGGTGTTAATGTGTTAAAGTATCAGACATGCAGTGGGGATGTCTGACAAGTGCTGGAATCCACACGCACACACACACACACACACACGCACACACACAGGCCTCATTGGAAATAAAGCTATGGCACACTTCCGCTCATGTTTTACATCCCAAGTGCTGACTCGATAGGATGTGCCCTTGGCTTGAGCCCACATGGCCTTTAATCAGCCAGTGGTCTACAGAAGCAAGGGAGGTTAAGATGCAGATCAGTATTTTAACATTCAGTGCGTTTACGTGCAGTTTAAAACCCAGATTATAATCGGATCGAATAATGGCAAGTAACATCACTGTATGTTGGTGTCAACCCCCTTTCATGTAAACGAGGGGAACTTCAATAACCCGAATATTCCCTTAACCGGGGGAGAGCCATTTTCGGGTTACTGATGTGCATGTAAATGCACTGATTGAGTAGCTTAGATAAGATTAAGAGACCCCTGTGGCATATTGGGACTCTAACTTTTAGTGAGATGCATGTCTGCTTTCTCACGCAGTAGTCGCAGTGATGTGAATCAAGTGTAAAGGCCTGTTTCACAGCAGGTATGGCACAGTAGTGATGAGACAGCCATTAAAAAGCAGACAAAAAACATGCTGTTCTCTCTCAGGGTAGGAACACACAAGTAGCAAAGTATTCATGAGGGAAGGTCTTGGGAATTTGTTTGAAAGTGTTTTTTTCTAACAGGAAGCACTGTAATGCATTTGATAATCAAACTGGAGAACCCATCCTGAAATTTCTTCGAATTGATTTGAAGTGACTATTAGCAGCAGAAAATGTCTGTTCTGTGATTTATGTGCTGCACCAACTCAATGCCTTAGGTTGCTTGGTTTTGGATCAGTGGTAACAAGCCAAGTCGGCAGTTTACAGTGCAGCTACTAAAATTGCCATCTACCTGAAAGGAAAACAGGATTATTGTCGAGCCCAATGCTTTGCGTTGTGCCTGATAGCACATATAAAGTGCTATCAGAGTGTCTGTGACTGTGAAAACAACTTTTTTGTCATCGACAACTGTGCGCATGACTCCATAGTGTTGTCTCTTAACTGGACTTCATGTCTCTATACAATTTAAAAGCAACTTACTTCTTAGCTCATTGAAGCAATTGCAAGCATGCAATGTTGGGTTGGAGGATTTAGGAGAAGGAACATCAGATGTTCCTTTTACAACAGCACATATAGTGCCATAGTATTATGACTAGTACAAATGTCATTAGTATTTATTTTTATACATTTTACCCTGAAAAATATTATACTTGCCCTGTCTAATACCCTTTAGTTTTCTTCCAATCTGTTGGCACTACTGACTGTAGTCACCACGAGCAGCTAGCTATCACAACTAAACATAGGAGACAGGGACAAAAAAGAGAGCAGCAGCTAGAAAAAAACACTCCTGATGGAACTTTAATTGAGTTTAAGCACTTAGGCAAACATCTCCCAAACTGCCACTTAAAAACAACCACAGCTCCTACTACTACTACAGGGAGTGAGGCAGTACGGGGAATTCTCTAAATCTGTTTCCTCAGACTGTATAAACAGCATCGCCTGTGTGACCAGAATAAAGCCTCGGAGGACATAATGCCATTTCATCACAAAAGCCCCTCAGCCTCTCCCCAAGTGAAGAGGTTCCATCGTCAATATCCTGATTAGGATTACAGGAGAATCCTAGTGCTAATCAACAATAAGAACTCTTGAGCTTTGTGCACTCTGTCGTGATTTCGCCGAGCAATAATCACAGAAACAGTGAGAGGCTTTGATTTCTCTAGACAAACACATTTAAGAAACAAGATGGAGTACCTGTCCTGTATTATCTGCCGAAAAGGAGGGACTTGACTCCTTTGTTCTACAAAAATATACAGCTGATGGTGGAACAAAAGAGGAAGTGATGGTTAGTGTGCATGTGTGTTAAGGCGTATTTTACTCAAAGGAGGAGCATCGCAGTAACAACATATTTACAGACATGTCTTCGTTTACTCGTCTCTATATCATTTCCACACAAAACCCAAACCAGAACCTCCATTTCAAATAGGGTGAAAAATATGAATGGCCACTTTACATAACAATTGATATAAGCCCGGCTGTGGGATTCCTGCATGACAATGAAGACCGTCTCCACACATAATCGCTGCCCTCAACTTCCACTGCTGCATTGTCGTCTACTTCCCAAAGAAGCCTAAGTATGGCTGCCACTGGAGTCTGCAAAGACCTTTTGTCATCTTCCTGGAAGTATTAGCAAGGTAATCTAGTTCTCAGATTCACCTATACTTGTTCCACTTGAGGATCCCGAGCATGAAAGTTGCCTGCAGGTGCATAATTTAGGGCATTTACTGCATTTTTAGGAGTTTGTGTTTGACCAAGTCTGGGTGAAATGGGGCAGTGCTTGCTCTGTGTGTGTGTGTGTGTGTGTGTGTGTGTGTGGGGGGGGGGGGGGGGGGGGGTATTAAAGAGGGGTATGTAGGCTTCCTAGCATTCAACTATAAATGGAGTGGACGGGTATCAGAGCTGCAGGGGCTGCTAGGAGAAGAAGCCCAGTCCTCCAGTCCATTGTTCTGGACTGCAGTGTGTGGGGGGATATTGTCTCCAGGCCAGAGACATGGCTAAGTGACCATAACAAAGGCTCATACCACAATACAGTTCTCCTTAGAGACGCTCAATACTTACCTTTCCCAAGTGGTCAAACTTGACATAATATGGAGATTTGAAAATGAGAAAGATAAAAGCCAAAAAAAAGGAAATGAAAATAATCCTAAAATGATGCTATATTCTCCCTCCCTCCCAACATATGTGATGAGAATAATTGCCTCGAGGCTGCAAACACAACCTTGTGCACGCATATCAAAACAGGTTATTATAAATATATGATGGCTATGATGGGGTGTGATAGAGGTAGAGCTTCTCTTAAGGGCTCAAATAAGGGAAGATTGTTAAAAGGATAATGTGATCACATTATCCTTTTGGCCGCGGCCAAAACCGGTTTTTCAGCTAAAGTCTAGTACCTTTAAGTAGTGTGAGCGCACCCGCTCCGCGCTCAACTGGGGCCAGCTGGGCCGCCACGGCCCGCTTGAAAGAGGTGGGCTTTAGCGGAGCCGTTTGCACATGTACGAGCACGAGCGTGCGCACGTGTACGAGCACGAGCACGAGCCCTACGACAGTAGCGTTATGTCCGCCTGTTCGGACATGTAAATAGAAGGACGGACCATGCGCGGACATTTAACAACAACAACAATGGCGGTGAAAGGTTCATGTTGGTGTGATGCGGAGGTGGAGTGTTTACTGCAGATTTGGTCGGATGAAAATATTCAAAAACAGTCGACAAGACGCACAAAAACTGTCTGTGGAAAGATTTGTAAACAAAGCCACACACACGCGATCAATGCCTGTGACGTGTTACGGCTTGAAGGCGTATGGACAGCAAGAAGTATTGGCCGAGGCCCTGGTAGTGTGAGTACAAACGGGGCTGGGGCGCGGGGGGGGAGAGGGAGGGGGGACAAGTACCCTAAAGTCCGGGTCTCGGTCCGGGAGGATAGTGTGAGCGCGCCCTTAATGACTAAAGAATCATATCTCCATCTCTGCTGGCATCCCTTTGTGTGTGCTAATTTTTCTGTCTGTCTAAAACTGCCTGTGTGTCTCACTGACTGTCTTTATTTTTTCTCCCTTTGCTGGCTTGACAGGCCTGCCAGTCTGTCTTTTTGTATTTCAGTTTGTCTCCCCTGCCTGTGAGTAAGTGAGAATGAGGTGAAACTGGGCGAGGAGCAGAGCAGATTCCTGATGCATGACCCCTCTGCTCACGTTTGGATGGCGAGCTGTCAGTCGGCCAGTTCATTGTTTGGCTTTTGTGTGTGACATCAGCTCTGCCCTGTGTGGATTCATAGAGAAGAGGTGGTTTAGCGGATTTACGCCGCTTCCTCTGCCACCAAAGGCCATGACCACTGCACGTGATTATCAGCCTGCTGTTGCTGTGCAGGGGACTCTGGGCAACGGGGCAACAAGAAATATAAGGACAAGTGTTGAGCCATACTATGCAAAGCTGTTCTGAAAAACATTCTGTGTTTGAGCTCTCCTTCTCGTTAGTCCATAATTATTCCGCAGTATAAACTAGGCTCATAACAAGCTTTTATAGTTGTAATATCCCCCATGTCGAAATAAATATGGATTTAGCCTAATCCTCTTTAAACAAAGCCGAGTATTAGAAATCTGTCACTTGACTAGTTACATAAACTAGTGCATTTCAGTAAAAGTCACACGAGGCCAGCTGCATGAAAACAAGCTTTCAGATGGCTGTGTTTACCAACAAGGCTTGATGACTTTATTCACACATTCAACTCAGGCCAAGACTCTAGTTGAATGTGTAATATGAACCCTAAGAATAAACTGAGGTCAGAATGATCCAAGATCCTAGGATGATGGCGCCAGGCCCCCGGAAGCCCACTCGATCATGTCACAAAGTGCTGTGGGACCAGAAAAAAATGTTACGCATTTCCAGATTTGTCTGAGAGACTTTCCTTGAGAAAGTGCTCCATTATAGTAAACAGGGGTTGGTTTGGCAGAGCATTGATTTAAAAGATATGCTGACTTGAAAATTATGGTTTTGCGGTTTGCCCACAGCAGATGAAGCAGAACCAAGAGTGCACAATTCAGACGTTAACAAAGGGTGACCTTAGATGGCATCCCAAAATACAAGAAGAATTCCTAAATATGCATTGAGGGACAAGACTACATGAGTGGAAAAGTGGAGTGTTTGTTGGGTACATGTCCATATCCTTTGCTCCTGTTTGGTTATTTTATGACTTCAAACCTGCTTGCACTGAGGTAGAGAAACCCGAATCTCTAGAGTTTACTCACTGTGTATTTAAAGTAAGATTAGAATAAGTGAACTGAATCATGTGTTACAAGGTTCACCAAAACAAAAACAAACTTCAACAGACTTTTCTCTGCAGGAGTCACAGGACTCGACTGAAGCTTTAATGATGTGATATTTTGATAAAAAATGGTTTTGGGACGGCTTCAGCAGTCGCAGTGGAGTCCCTATTCATCTCTGCATGAAGTGGTGTGGCAGGGGTTTAACATTTAATGAATAGAACAATGAACGCTAATGTGTACAAGGTTCAAAAAGCAGCAATAAGCGTGATGAACCCCTCAATACTCATTTCTAGATTGATCCACTAATGACGTCTTCACTGCATTACATTCAGAAAAGAGCTGCTCCGGGTCAGCTAAAACTTGTTTGAGAGAAATCTTAAGTCCCTTTCACACATGCACTGCAAACATGATATTATCTAGACATTCCCCAGTGGAGCGGTTTGTGAGATCACAAATGTCAGAATCAGTTGGACATGAAATTAAAAGTTAACAACATTGACAATCTCCTGTTGTGTGCTAAACGTGAGAAAGGGCAACACTGGACAATGTCCACAGTTAATTAATCAAGGATATTGTCCAGAGTAAATGAGAAAATGGCTTCAGAAAGTTGTAAGGAAGAAAAAAAACATAATGGTACCTTTCAGTATTTTTATTCTGTACTTTCTCAGCTCAACTAAATAGCTGTCACCAGCACATACGCCCAACATTTCCCTCAATTAGTATCAGTTCAGGAGAAATACCGTGTGACCTATAGTGCTCACGAGCAGGGAGATATATGCACACATTCAAACACACAGATTAGCATTTGTGTTGGAATGTGCTGGCACTCATAAATGTTTTGTAAGTGATTATAATATTACACGCCACAAATCACACAAGACAAAAGCATACCTAGGAAATGCCGCTGCCTTTTTAAAAGTACATGTGCAATACACAATACGTGTGCGAATGTGTTTGCGTAGGCGTGTTTGAGGAATGTAGTAACTGCCAGGTAATTAGGGTTCACATTCAGGTATGTAGAGCCGTAGGGAGGCCAGAGCAAGAGACAGACAGACAGACACTCCATGGGTTCAGTATGGCTTAATCTCATGCTGAGCACAGCCACTACAAAAGCACTCAGGTAGGGACATATCGACACTGGTGTGGTCTCCATGATCAAAGCTTTCAGCGCAGCCCTGCCCTCATGCCTTGGAAATGGACCAATTAGGGATAAGGGGGGGGGGGAGAGTTGGTTGCGCTGCGTTCCATACACCAAGCTGGCAGCAGCTTCAGACAAGGTAATTATACACGCTCTCCCTGTCTCCCTGTAACACTCATACTCACTACTATCATGGCTCACTCATCTTTCTACACCCCTACATTATATCCCTAAAACACAGTCCAAGATGATATAGGCTGACATGAGTCAAACTGTAGCTACATGTAGGACAATTAAGTTCTGTTGTAGGTAGCGGCACTTAAACCCCTTCCAAAACCACTCAGTGCTTTAAGACAAGGAGACCAGCAACCACTGTACGTCTCCGCCCTCATCATTCTGATTTACGGAGCTTGTTTGAGCACAATGCATTGCAAAGAACTCTGTCATTGTTAATGTTTAACAGCATCTTCATAGGAAAGAGGATAATTTCATTCATTTAGCACATAATCTGGAAGCAGATCTTAAGAAACATGACAAGAATGGGCTTTGTCACATCTTTAGACAAGCAGAGTTATACTCATGAAAAAAGCGAGCTTAGGACTGTATTTGTTTTTTATATCTCGACATGCACACACAAGTAGATGACTAGCACTGTTACGGTAAGATGATTGGATAACTATTTCATTAGTTTTTCTATTGAAAATTAATTGCCATTTCAACATTTCAACAATCACTTTATAGTTTAGGCCATTTATCAAATTAAAGTGACGAACATTTGCTGGTTTCAGCTTCTGAACTGTGAGTTTTTGCAGCTTTTTTTATATTTTATATCATTGTGAATCTACTAATGTGTGGTTTTGAACTACTGGTCAGACAAAACAAGCAATTAAGATGAAATTGGCTCTAATCAAATAAATAATTCAGAGATGAATTCAGAAGGACATGATGCCAGATTAAATTTAACCCTCAATAAGTGGTTTATAAAATATGGCTTGACCTTCATAGATTATTCTTGCCGATCTGACCCTTTCAGCAAAATGAATCAGAGTGCAGAAATACCACTGCATGAGAGAGCTTGTCTACTACATAGCGTGAGCAATATTTAAAATCTATGGAGCATTGGATTGTAACACTATACTATACAACCTAAATGTATGCCATGTAAAGCCAGCAACACACAGAATGAGATTGCACGATAACCACTTGGTTTGATGCTTAAAGATCTTTCCATTTGTCTCCACAGCAACTTGTAACGTAGCCCCCTTAGTGTTTGACCTCCCAGCCTGGAATTGCGTGGGAGTCGGATGTAATTAGCCTTCCTGGACTGTAGGTCACACATGACTACCTAAGGCAGTACAGTAAAACTGAGATGACTGACATGCATACAGAGCCTGTGGTGTGCAACAATGTAGGGCCTCATACTTCTAAGAAATTCTGTTATTTCTTATGAGAGAATTTAATGATCCCCTTCAGAGTAATCACTGCAGGTTTAGTAATGAGTGTGTGCTAGATGGAGCTGTGGAGAGGGAAAACATGTGCAAATGTGTTGATTTGCGAGTGTGTTTGCAATCTGGATCTTGACACAGACAGATGCTCAGGCCTGCTCTCTTGTCACTCTCCATCCTGTTGGGGCACTTGATATCTTGATTTTCCTCCATCTCCTCTGTTCAAAGAGGACCACAGGGTCATTATTGTGTACTGTAACTATAGCAAAGGCTGCTGTTAACAGGATATGATTCCTTGAGGTTACTTCACACTGTTTTTGGATAAAAACAAGCTGGTGAGAGAGATTTGGAAATAAACAAACATGTTTACAGCAGCAACTGGAAATCTAGTTTCTCTGTTTGCTGTTGCTGACTGGAATCTGCCTTCTGTGCACTGAACCATAGAATAAAGCCTTGAGGTCAAACATGATACAGACATGACTCAGACAGGAGTTCAAGGCAACTAAAATTGACCTTTTCACTTCATATCTGAAAAAGCAAACAAAGCCACTAACATATGGCTTTTGTCTTTAATGGGAAAGGTTATAATGGGCGTTAATCCCTGGAAAAATGACGCTGCAGTGGTCACAGGTATTTATCGGCTCCAGCTCCGATCAGCAGTAACGGGAACACGTCATCCAAGTTGCCAGCACAATGCTATGATGTGCGTTGCCTCCGTTGGTAACTTCAGCCATACATTTTCTTCATCTCCATGCAAGTAGCGCTTAGACATCTGTCCATTTATTCAGCACAGAGTTTTAACGAGAGACTGTTATGAGGGAAGTGCAAATAAGACTTAACACCATAATGTTCTCACTGACCTCCAAGATGCTTTCTACCTCCTTTGGCTCCTGGTTAAGTCCTGTATCACATACAAAATTCTCCTCGTGAGCCTACACCTCTGCATATGCATACTAATATGGGTGGGAAAACAATATAACTGAATTGACAATAGTACCAACAATATGACTGTTCAATGATCAACATTAGAATTAAAGTACAAAGAAAGAAGGCAGGTATACTTCAGTATTGATAATGCAGCCTGCAGTCATTCCTAATGCAGACACTATGTGGACATGTAGACAGGCTGTCTAGAAGCTGCTCAAACCTTGGACCAGAATAGCTCTGATAATGTATCTGTCATGAATGTGTGTCATCAGGACCTGTTCCCCAGCACCACTGTGGAAAACCAAATGGCTGCACTGCCTGCTTTATTTAAAGCGGTTACCATGACTGCATAAAGTGGTAAACATATAATGTAGCGCGCAAATGTAGTTTAAACACAATATATCTCCAAAGGCTAGAGGTAGTGACATTTATACTGCCAGAAAGATAAATAAATGTTAAGATTATAATTCTCTGCTCCTGTTAATGAATAGAGAGAAAGCACAGTGAAGTATTGTTAAATTGTAAATTTCAGCTCTGTGAAATGTCATCTTTCTAACCAAGTTCACATGTCCGGGGGAATAAAAGTGGCTTAAAAGCTAGCTGATCATGTGAGAACCAGCACAGTAGGAGAGAGCCCCTCTCACCCCATCCTGCTGAAACGAGAAGGCCAGCTGCAAATACAGCTTTCCCACATTTGCACAGGATCCCGGGAGATGGGTGGTCAAGCCATTACAAAAAGAGCAAAACCATCCAGCGAATGGAAATGCCTTGCAGGGATAGCACTTTAAGGAAATCTGTGATCTGGCTCATTTTCCAGTTATTGTTTTTTGACTAACAGGAGATTGCTCACGAATCATTTATTACACGTGATGTCCTATAGATGGGAAAGCAATCACATGCACTTGAAGCGATAGACTATAAAATGTAAGGTAAACTTGACATTGCTAAGCTGTGGTACCCACTGAGAAGCAGAAGAGCGTGTGCTCGTTTCATTGTCTCGGCTGAGATCACATTAATGCTTTAATGTTTTAGTCTGACAGGTCACAAGCAGTGAGGTCAAAGGTCATTGTGATAGCTCTCAGTCCTCACCACACCCAGCTGCTCTCCAAAGAGCTAAATACTGGTACTTGCAGTTTATGCTTAACAAAGATGGTTTAAAAAGACCCTAAACACGGGTTGTTTACACAAAGGGCCACTAAGTGAGTGAATATGGGATTTTTTTCCATTTGATGGGAATGTGATCCATCCATTTTTAGTGCTCCACATAACCCCACTTTTCCATAATGTAAACAGTGGCTCATTTTTCTAATTGACTTTCTCTGTCCCTCTCTCAGGACAATAGAGGCTGGTCCTTGACTTCTTTATGACTTCCCCTTTATGAGTTCTTGGCTGATTATGCCTTCAAGAAGCCCTTAATAAAGACTAAGCAAACAGAGCTTTCGGCATAGCCCATGGAAAACTCGGGCTGCTGTGAAAGGCTTCTCTCCCCTTATGGCAGAATGCCAGCCATATAGCATGGGACAAAGATGAAGAGTATTGAATATTCGCCAAAAACATAGGCTAAATGAGAAGCTCATGAAAAGCTCTCACTGGAGCATTCTAACTGAGCTAATGAAAAAGTTTAGCCATATAATAAGTGTTTTTTTTTATATGTTTTCTTCAAGATAACATGCACATGTAGTGGAAAGAAGGATGGAATAAATACATACTGATTTCCATTCAAGCCTTCAATCAGATTTACTCTCTGCTTTTACCTGATCTTCACTGAACTGTGAACGTATACATTCTGGTGGAACTGCAGTGAGAAGAGATTTGAAAACATTGATTCCAACACATATTTTTTGAATATAAAATCTTTTAAAAAGGTAAAACTACTCAAATTATTTTCCACGCCAAGCCTTGGCAGTCATGCAGTCCTGGAGGCCTTCAATAACCACAGTGGGCCAACAGAGGGTCATATCAAACAGAAAACCTAATTTCCTGCTTGGCAAGAGTGCAGGGATACTAATCAAGATAAAAGGTCTGAAACAGGAAGTGAGGTGAGTGTTTGGCATGTAAGGTGGTCATCTTTTTGGGTTTCTTTTTTCTATGGAAAGCTAATAAAACAGTCAGTTAAAACCTACCTTTCCCTGTGCTTTCCACACCCTGACAGACACAACCCCTCTGGACGTCTGCTGCATTTCTTACATTTTTCAGGCTGGTTAAGCTGGAGGCCTCAGGATTCCCTACCACATTTGATCAGCTGTTCTGTGGGAGTCAGAACGGCCTTGAACATCTAACTGTCACCCACCAACAATGGAGAGGCAGTGGCTCTCGTATCCAAGCACACGCCAAGCCTTGTTTAAGCCAGGACAAATAATGTGCCCATCTTTTTACAATCCTTTCATTCTCTTCATGACACCCAGGTTTTTATCACCCACTCATCTGCACAATGCTGGACACTTGCATCCGCAGTCCATTTCAATGGCAGGAAATTGGGAATGTAAAACAGACCAGTAGTGAAAGGACATGCGGCTCCATCAGTCTCCATACAAACAATGGAGAATCTCCCAGTGTTTAGCTTCTACTTCCCCCCGAAACAAAGCACTAACAATGAGGCGCTATTATGACTGACCGTGTCTGCCGTTACCAGCAGCAGTTTCTGGATGACACTAGGATTAGAACACATCTTCAAATAGTTTTGCACTGAGCAAAATTATTTAAAGGTCTAATTTTACGCACATTTTCAGGTTCATACTTGTATTTTGTGTTTGTTCTCAAACATGTTTACATGCTTTAATGTTCAAAAAACACATTTTTCTCATACGGTCAGACAGTACCTGTGTTCACCCCTGATCCCTCTGAAATGCTCACTTTTAGCACCTATCTCTTTAAACACACCTCCCAAAAAAAGCCTAGTCTGCTCCGATTGGTCAGTGTTTCCAGGTCCTTCACAACTGCACTCCTGGTATTTCTGCACCATCACTGCAGCTGGGGTGGCGACCTTTTGTACCTATTTATAGTATAGTTGTGACATCAGAAGCGTACAGAAGTCCTGACGGCTTGTGTTAAGGTGCTTTTACGCTCTGAGTTGAAGTCTTTCCAATTGAAGGCATTCAGGGCGCTCTTGCAAAAATGCAAGGCATGTAGAGCAGAAAACAACAGGCGCTCAGTAACGCAAAAGCAGTGAGCAAAATCCTTCACTCTCATTAAAAGCAATTAAAGAATGCCACACCAGGCTGCTAAAAAGCGTTACGTTTCAGATTTGTGCAGCTTTACGCCCAAATCAGTCAAGTCTTTACGTCATCAAATATGCGTCAAAAAAAGCAGTTTGCAGTCAGTGAGCAGACAATACAACATGCCCCCTGCCACCATTTAGAGCACAGTACCTGTCCAAAACAAGACATACTAACTGTACACTTGACAAATACATTTTTTTACAAAGCGGATTTCAGCCAAAAGAATGACAAATAATTATTTCTATGACTGCAGCGCATTCGACAACAAGCAAAACGGCATCTCATATTGTTCCCTGATGGGAGATTTAGAAATGTGCACCCTGTAGCACAAGTGTTTGTTTACATCATGAGAAATAATACTCCCTCTCAGACAAGAGTCTCTACGGGCTTGATAAGGATCATGGGTATTTATTACATCCAGCAGAGCCCTTTCAGTGAGCGGTGTGATAACAATCTAGCATACACTGAAGAGGATTTCTGTATGTTAGTGCATATAGTACCTGTTTTTTTTCGCACAATGACAACTGAGACAAAACCACTGACACAAAGACGAAAAGAGGTTCCCTGAAAATCCTTGTGTACTGAAAACACTGGGGACAGTTTAAATGCGGATGGAGATCTTGGTTATACTATACAATGAACATCCTACGAGACTAACATTGTGTGGCTGTAATTGCCCAGATTCTGGCAGTCTGGTCCCAGTCGCCACTAGGGGTGACATGTCATCTCAAAAAGGCATAGAGAGAAACCAATCACAGCCCAGTTAGTCAAACCTCCATCAGCTGGTCACAGCTCCCTCTCTCACAGTTCTCTCACTTCTCCTGGGGAGAAAAGCACTGGGCTGGAGCCAATTCAAAACTACAGGGTTACACACACACACGCACACAAAGAGAGCCCAAGAGAGAGCGATAGAAAGACCTTGACCTGCTCATTCCCCTCCAAAACCTCAATGCCAAAGCTTCGGCTCTAAATAAATACAGCCTTCAAAGGGAGAGATGGTTACCCACTGGAACCAACACTTTGTTTCAGCCTTGGTTTGACAGATAATCCCTCACAAATCCTAAATCTCTGTGGGATTCACATTCAGCCAAAGTGGCAGAAATATACATACGGACAAAAAGAGCCCACAAAAACATGCAAAAATGGAATCAAAACTGGTATCATTTGAAAAGGTTAATGGGGAAAATAGCAAAGGGATCTGCTACCAAGGTCTGGGTCATATAAAATAAATGACAATTAAGATGTGTAAGGTATATCTAGCCATGAAGAAATATCACTACATGAACACCATATCTTCTGGATCTGGTTCAGCTGGAAAGCCAAGTGAGACTGAAAAGCTGTTAGACACCCACACCTAAATATTTGCATATACACAAAGACAGTCCAACTGACACACAGGGACATCACCAGTATTTTAGAAATATAGGGTCTATCAATGTGATCCCCCACCACTATAAACCTCTTTAAAGACTTGAGCATAAAGTCATCATTAACAGAGAACACAGTCACTCAGGATAGTGTTTCCATCTTCAATTCTCAGGCTCATTCAACTACTGCAAAGGCAATAATCACCATGCTCTGGATCAGTTACATCTAATGTGCAAGATCTTGAGGACAACCAAGAACATCTTTGAGGAGGCCAGCAGACCTTGTTTTCTGAGTCAGTAATTCTCTAGGAAATAATATCAGAAATATATGCATCGTTGACACTGCCTTAGGACATTAATAGTCCCAGTATTCAAAACAAGCCTCCAAACCACATGCACCATAGATAATAGTTTTAATCTGTTCTGCTGACCAGCAACTTTTTCTCTAGATTGTTATTACTCTTGTTACACATGCATTGTATTCCGTTGTAAATAAAACTGCATGTTGCTGTATCTCCCCAGCAAAACTGCGGAGGCCTTGACCTCTCACTCCTCAATTGCAATCCAAAGACCCCTTGTATGTACACAGCAGTCATTTAGTGGGACCCTCTCAGCTAAGGCATATGATTCAGACACTTCTGAAGAAAGGTCACCATCAGTCCTGTGAAAACAAGAGGCCCTCTCAGTCTGGCTCCAGGACTGCAACAGCCTACCCAGCTGGGTGCTCTTCATTTACTGCCCCTGCCAACGATAGCCCATTGGCCATTCATCACAGCAAAGAGTCAGGGCTTAGATGCTCGTGTGCCATGTTGATCCACCCACACTGAAAGCTAAGGCAGGTGAGGTCAGGGCAGATTAATAACCGGAGTGTAAATCTTTTCCCCCTACAGGAAATCACAAAACGGGTGAAAGCTCCTCGGGATCTCCTCTTTCAGCTCTCTGCTTATTGATCCGTAGCAACTTCATTTCCAGCATTCACCTTGACAGCAACCAATCACACTTCTGCAAAGTGCAGCAGGGCTGAAGATGCTTAGGCATCACACTGACATTCACCTATGGCTCAGTTTCTTCAACCTTACTGTATTTTGATGTTGAACATGCGAGTGAAATACGCTCTTAACACAAAATGTGCCATGACTGACAGTGGGCTGATGGGTGATGAGCAGGTGACAGCCCTTTTTGAGCCTTATGCATCTGGTACATTAAAAACAAAACAACCACCTCTGCAAATCATTGAATCTATGTGTCACCAAGGAAGCTCTATTTTCTGATTTATGTGGCTATTGCTTTGACAACCAACCCAATTAAACAATGTCTCAAAGCAGGTGTCTCATTTGATCTTATTTAAGAATAAAAACTGAAAAGTTAATAAAGGCTTATATTTTCAAAGTGACTGTCAGACTAATTTACTCGTGGTCCCTTGTGTGCCATGTGACCATCGTGACCTGTGTCTATCCAGGTTCCTCTTACCTTATTAGAGTAGGGCGGCTTGGAGAGGTTGATGCCATCTCTGATGAGCTTGTCCCTGATCATTATCTTCAGCTTCAGCTTTGGGTAAATCACCAGCTCCCTCCTGTTGCCCAGCGTCAGGTTCCTCTGCGCGCCAATGTATCCACCGTTGCGCCCAACCCGGTCACTGTTGGGCTCGGTCCAGGACTTGGATCCCCGCAGTTTGGACTCATACTGGTCCACCATGTGACTCGTATAAATCTCGGCTGCGGGAGGCATCGGCTCCAGGGTGAAGTAGAGTCCACTGGCCGTCTCGTTGGCTTCATCTTTTAGCCTCCTCACCGCGTCGTGAATCCTCTGCCTGTGGTGAGGGATGTAGACTCCGATGGCATCCAGGTCGGGGTCTCCTATTTGTTTGCAAACCTCCAGATCGTCATATCCATTATCCACAAAAGCCTCGACGTACTGGGCAAGCTGGAGGGTCTTCAGCCATTCGTAAACGATGACAGGTCCGTTGGTTGTCATTTTGCCTGTTGCCAGATCGACCACAACTCGGAGGACAGGAGACACTAAAGTGATGGTTACTTTCCCATTCGGCGTTTTAAACGCATAATAAGGTCGCTAATAACAATGTGTGCTTTTTCTGAGTTATTAGGAAAGTAACGATAACTCCATTAAACGAGTTTTGGATTATCCATACTAAACGTTTGGTTACCATCCCAAACCTGGTGAGTCCGCAGTGCTTTAAGCCAGAGCCGTAAGTGAATTAAAGGCTCAGTCTGACAGTCAGTAACACCTGCCAATATTTACAAATCAAGATCACTTCAGTTCCACTTGAAACAGCTTTCAAATCCCAAATGTCATTTCAGCATTTCAGAGTCTTACCACGCGCAGTCAGTCCCATTAATTAGGCTTCCTTTAACAAACAAGAAAGCAGTTGCCTCAAACTATTGTCATTCAAATAGCTGCTGGAGCAGATCTCGTCCGTTACGCACGGCAGCTGCTGCGTCTTACAAACGTTTTCACGGCTTTATCCTCCTTCCTTATACTTCTCTGTATCGCTGTGCGTCAGCGCGTTGAAGAATTAAATCCAAATGACGCCCAAAGGGCTACAAAATGAAAGAAAGTCGGCTGCCGACGACTGACTGCAACCGCACGGTTCCGCGTCCAACCTATCAGGCTACACGTAGTCCAGTTCTTCCAGCCGGCACATCACTACACTGGAGCTGCAGCCAAGAGCCAACATGCTCACTGCTGCTCCTCTACCGTCCACGCCCCCCAAATCTCCCTGTACCCATTTAAAAATAGTGATGCGAGTCCTTTCACCCCCCTCTCCCAACTTGTCACGCCGTCTTGGGGCACACAGTGTGTCACCAGGTTCCCACCGACTTGGCCAAAGTTCGTCCTAAGCAAAAGCCCAGGTTAAACCTGTCGCACAGTTAAGATGAATATCCTAGCTGCTGATTTGTGTGACATGATTCTCCCCCCCACAATGTGATTTCGTTCACCGCACCTCTCCTCTTTCTCTCTCCCTCTCCCTCGCTCACATACTCGCTCTCTCTCACTCATTCAGCATTTCCACGGTTGGGTTTCTGTACACGCATGAGCTCCCTCTATGTGGAAAGTGGGGAACTGAAAATTTCGCAGCACTGGAGCTGATGTAATGTACTTACAAGACACTGATGTACTAACTCTTCAACCCATCTATGCATTATCTGTATGAGCAGACATTTGATGCAATTCTTTTTTGACTTTACAGCATTGGAGAGCAGGTGCAGTCCAACTGTGTCTATCAGATTGCAGCACTACTGGATGCCATCATTATGAGACAAGTCAAACTGTCTGGGAAACCAGAGAGGGAGAGAGACAGAGAACTAAAGGAATAACTCTACTTGAATAAGACCTGTCCACTCTGTCCAAATGGATGCCAAGCCTGCCGGTGCTGATGCATGCTTTATCAAATCTGAGCTGACAGCTTGTTAGGGGTCAGTTTGATACAATCACCATCTCGGCTCTGTGCTGGAAGTGATTTGCCTCGGCCCATTATGACATGCGGCAAAGCTAGGGAACAAACACACCAGTCGAGGAGGAGTAAGGAAGCATATCTAACAGCCCCCAATATCGGAGAAGCAGCATCCGAAATGTAAAAAAAAAAATGCATGTCAAAATGTCAGTGGAAGAGGTATGTGTCAGTGTAGATCCTTCATCATGTTCCCAGTCCAATCAGACTTGATGTAGTTGACGTTTCCTGTGATCTACCTGTCTGCTGTTTCATCCGATTTACTCAGAAAGATTCAAGATTCAAGAAGCGTTATTTATCCTGAGGGAAATTATTGAAAGGCTCTATGGTCCCTCTTTGTAAACCCTCCTTTAAAGTGGTTTGACTGACAGGATCAATCAGGGTTAAATGTGTGTAGAGCGTGATATGATTAGACTAATATTGACTTCTTCTTATAAGAATCTAGTGCAGTGCCCATTCCGAGTGTGTACCCAATTATCTATACACTCAAAACTGCACTCTCTTTGGTCCTCAGCAATACACCTGCCAAGTGGGAATTTCATTGAATGAACGGCTCAAGTAATGCAAAAGGACAGTCATACATGCATACATACACACAGAGAGATTACTTCTGTTGTAGGTAGATGATGATGCTTCAGCACAACCTATTGCCGAAATGGCACCAACTTTGTCATGTCCACTCAGACATCATATCTACAATTATCCACCAAATTTGGTTGCAATAGCACAAAGCAGTCAGAAGCTATGACATTGTTTGTATTATAAGCCTAGCCTAAAGTTGAGCAAACTTTGAGGAGCAGCTTTCGCACAACTGTAACTTTTTACAGCTTGGTCCAGCGATGTTCTGTACCAAATTTAGTCATGACTGATAAAAATTTGTAGGAGTAGCAGAGAAAACACATTTAAACACAGTAGACCCACGGAATCAAGAAAAACAAAAAGTTAGTTGTCATAGCACCACTATCTTGCCAAATGACACCACATTTGACAACGCATTGCCTTGGATCCGAGACAAAACACCTGCCAAAAGTAAAGTAGATCAAATAAACGGTTCTTTAGACATGTAAAGGATGAATGAAAAGGCATACTGATAGACAAAGATACAGAACCTTGCTTTACAGTAAGATATTTAGCTACTTTACCAACACATAAACTAAAAACTGTGTTTATACTGTAGAACATCACATCAACATCAGGAATTATGCAAAAATGTAAAAGCCAGGGACAAGGTTAACATTCACTCTGAACACAAACCGACACAGCCCTCATTTATAGGATATAAAACTCACAAAGCTCTGCCCTCATTGTTTAGACATGTCATCAGATCGGTTACAGGACAGGACGGGAGCAGGGAATTATGCGAACAGAGTGACAGATGGAACAGGGAGACTGGTGCTCTCTATGGTGGGTGGACTCAGAGTGTGCACTGGCAATGCCAGGATTGCTGTTTCCACTCTGCTGCTCCAGGCCATGGAGAGCGACCCGCGGGGGCTGGTAGAGGCAAGGGTGGCAACCTAACACAAATGTCACACTGGCTGTATAGAAAACACAGGACTGTTTGTTTGCAAGGCAATCATATGAATGATGTAATAGTGTTTTGATGACTGAATTTTATGAAAATTGACAGTATATGCTGGTCTGTCAGATAAAACAAATCAAATACATTATAGTCATAGTTAAGTGCATAGTGCAGAGATACCCAATCGTTTTAGCTTAAACAAAACAATGACTAATTGAAAAGGTGGTTTTAAAAATGTCATAAAATAGTGAAAAAATACACATCACCCCTTTAAAAATGACTTTGTCCAACTAATTTAACATTCAGTGATATCAAATATTTATATATTTCCCATTTTCTAAAAGCTTGAATCGAAAACGGTTTGGTATTTTGTCTTAAATTACTTAAAAGATGAATCAATTATCAAAATATTTTTCTAATAATTTTCTGTAAACGACTTTTTCAGTACTAAAAGACTATTATATAGCCTTTATAAAAATTGACTTTTTATTGACTAGAATAACTTGATTTAAGTGCATTATCACATGTGTTGTTATTGCATGAGTTAGTACTCATGCAATAGCATTATTGATTTGTAGTGACATAAAAAAAAGCAGTTTATGCCCATATCGAGCAACAGACCCATTGCTCGTTCCATTGAGTGTGGCAGTACTGCCCTGGAGCCAGAGCACTGCTGCCACATCAATAACACCTCAGTAACCATCCCTTAATAAAATCTGAAATAGGCAGCTCAGAGCATTAGTGCAGGTAAATATGAATATGTGGCAGTGAGAGAGCACAGTATTGGATCTGGTAAATATGTATAGGCTGCTCTGACTGTGTTGATTGAAAGGGGGTGACTGTGGCAGGTTGAGGGAATAAAAGCTCCAGTAGACACTGCTGGAAGGTGAGAGGAGATCGACACAATAGCAGCTCTGCTGACAGCCAGGCTCTCTCTATGCTAATATACACTGGCTGTTTTCTGTTTCTCTCTAAAAAGGGAAGACGTGGGTATTAGAAGGTGGAGAATTTTGTTGGGTGATATTTTAAGGTCTCCTTGGCTTCAGATGTCTATGTTGCACCTTTCAAGACCTCAATTTTAAAATCATTTGAAGCAGAGAATGGCTTCTGTCCACCTAAATGCAGAGGCACCATGAAGGTCATGGATGTTGGTTTCGAGGTGGTGACTATCTGTCAGACCCTGATAGAAACGTAGACTCTTCTGCCAGCAAACACAGAAATCGCAATTCATGCTTTGAATTGAATGTGGTCCTGCGGTAGATGTGGTTAAGCATGGCAGCTATTCCTGACCAGCATTCCTGGATTTATTATCAAGTTTTCATGTTGCCAAAGCAATATCACAAATGTATGATTTCAAAAGGAAATTATTTTATATAAAACGTTATAGAACAACAGTAAATAAAAATATAAAATGTTTTGTTCTCCATCTCTTTCTGTAACAGTGTCCAACAAGTGTTGGCTGGAGAGGATAAGATTAGAGGAAACAATCCTGTAATGTGATGATTGCCTGTGATTGCTGCATATAGCATTTGGCTTCATCAGAGCAGTGTCCCAATGTTCGTGGATAACAAGCTTTTTACAATGGGAAGAATTTACCCTCAAAATAAATGTTCAGAATTGTGCATGAACAATTTGGGGAGCAGAGAAAAGCTCTGGATGTTATAATGATGATGAGTGGTTTTGTGGTGAACCTGAATACAATCAGCACTACATTTTGTTTGTATTGTAGGGGTATAATTAAAGGCAAAAGTTAGTTAGTTTTGTAGGCGTAAAAATTAAGCAGCCCTCCTTGGCAGTCGGTGGTCCGGGCCATCTAGTGAATTCTTTCTCATCCTTTTGGCATCTTCAATGGAGAGGGAAGGAGAGGGCTTCATTTGTCTTTATACGCTATTAATTACAAGCGGCTGGCTGGGTTGCAATCTCTGGAGACCAGAGGTGAAGCAAGCACGTCAGGACCAGCTGCCACTCCGCCGGCAGCTCAATATCAACCTAAACATCCCCAAACCCACAGGGAGAAAAGGGTGGCAGCTCTGGGTTAATGCAAGGCTTGCATGTCCAAGCATATCAGCCACAGACACCTGCCAATCACTGCACAGAGTCTGTCTGTAAAGGCAACAGGTCAGATGTCTATGTTAGCATCCCCACTGGTGCAATAAAAGAGATGCCATCAATCAAACTACTACTTTGAGTTGGAGCTCGAGCTAACCTCAACTTCTTCTGGTTCAATAAGAACCGCGGGTAGTGATGGATAGATCTGCGATAAGACCTAGCTGTGAATTCCAAGTAATACATTGAATGGCTATTTCCGTATGTGGTCATCGACCTCATAGATATGGGTTAGAAGGGGTCTGCTACACCTATCACTAGGTTCAGAATCTATTCATATGTTGACGGTTGACCTTAAGACCCCTTGGCATCCCTTTCTAACGCTCTGAGAGTCCTGTTGTAAAGTTAAACAATGAATGTCACTTGGTTAGGTAGGCAACAAAACTATGTGGTTGGGTTTACAAAGAGATGGTGGTTAGGGTTAAAACAGAGCTATGATCAGGCATAAAAAATGTGGCCAGACTCTACATGAAACAGCATAGTTTCTGTCAAAGCATGACCGGAGCCTGAACCATGGCAGTAGTTTTTGGTCCAAGCCCGATTAAAATACTGAAGTTTTTCATATCAACCCCTGCTCCTGCAACTCCCATCCTGAAGAGGACTGGAAGGAGCCCTCACAGACATGGATGTTTAAAACTGCAAAAAATCTCCCAAACAGTGATACAGATCTTTGTTTTTTCTTATCAACTCTGTACAGAACAGAAATTCTTTGGCATCCTGTTTTATCCCCACACAACCTGATTAGAAACTGGCAGTATACAGTAATAGCTTAAAAGCCTTTCCCAAGGAACGAAACAAGAAGCACATAAAAGAGATGAAGTTCGTTCAGTACACGTGCTGAGACCCACTATAACAAAGACCGTGCTGGTTTATACCAAGACTGATTTTAATTAGCCGTTAAAATGTATTGTACTTATTGTGCCGAGAATCAAAAACTAACATGGCAGGCTAATGAGCTGAAAACATTTAGGCAAACACAGAGAGCTGCTCTCATACAAGGTTCTAATTTAATTTTCTTTAAAATGGGACAAACTGTCTTAAGACATTATGTGTTTGCACAGAGCTTTATGTTGAACTGTAAAAACAGAAAGTGGCAGTTTAACATAAAAAAAGCCCAAATCCCACATTTCCCACAAACCAAGTACCCTAAGAAACCAGGCTGCTGCTTTGGAGTGAGCTGTTATCATGGAAACACAGGCTTTGCCAAAGTGAGAATTATCAGGCAATGACTCCTGTTATTGCCTTTGGCAGTACTTTAATAAGATCCAGCTAACCTGTGACCTGATTTTGCAGCAGTAGAGGTAGTTGTAGGAAGAGATTTGGTGGCTCAAAGGGCATCGACAGGCCCACAGGAACCGCCACTTAATCCCCAGTCAGCTGCACTGATATGCCATCAAGGTGAACCAGAGTCCATGTAATTAGTATGGATGGCCATGCACTGACCGAGCACAGCAGCATAAGTGGATTATGTATATATGCAAATTATTTTGAGACACGGTCACTGGCAGTTTGAGACATGAGCTTTGAGCAGTAATACAATGCACACATGTGGGACTATTTTTTCTTTTGCAACTGAGTACTTGTGCTGAAACCCTGGCAAGCATTTTCATATACGGTTAAACACTTGTTGGAGCCACGAATAATATAAATATATATATATATTTCACCTTGATACTCTAATATTTATAGTATTCACTTTCTTTCCCTCTATCTCCTTCTCGTGTCTCTCACAAATACAACTAAACACACAACAACCTCTAGAGACCCCGTACACACCTGTTGATGTTCAGTCTGGAGATAAAAAGAGCTGTAAATGAGTTAGTGTGTCTGTCAGTAAGCCAGCCGATAAAATATGAATGCCTCCTCTTCTCAATTACAGATATAAGGCTAATATACTGTAGATGGTTTAGGGTCTGTCTAGAGACAGGTTTGAGGATCTGACAGGAGATATTGACTAAAGGCAACCCATCCAGCCACATCACCTCATGATCTACGACTAACTTCAGAGCCAAATGGCACACAGGGGCATACGGTTTAACTGGCAAACCGGGCGGCTAGCTGAGAGATGGCCGGTAAACCGAGCATCAGGAGATTGCTTAAAGATCGTTTCATTGCTGGGGAAAGATGAATTGCCCAGACATGTAACTAAATACTGAGAGACAAAAAAAGATAAGGCGATAGAGATGAAAGAACGTATTCAAGCTAGGAAAAGACTTGTGAACCGATTTCAGTATGACAGTCCTGTGTGTATTCATGTGTGTGGAGCTGTATGCGCTAAAGGGAAGGTTTCCAGCTGATGATAAATGAACCGTCAGAGAACTACTTCAGAGAATATTTTATAACAATCCCCTCAGCAAAGCACTGGTGCAGAACGCCCAATTAATAAAGATTAGCTCTTCTTTTTTCCACAGACCTCGTTTCCTTCTTAATTAAAACAAGGTGATTGAAAATGATTGAATCATTATGCAGATATGTGAGCCTGTTTTTTTCTCCTAAAAATGAGATGAAATAACCGAAAGAAACCAAATGAATGGGAAGGGAAGCGATGAAGGGATTTAACTTTATTGGCTAACAGACATCAATAGACTTTCAGAGGTATGTAATGATTTAGTTTTTTTAAACTATAAAAATGTATGAAAAATATCTTAACTCATATTTTAATAAATTAGAGGAATGTAAAGTTAATACATAGTTAACACTTAAATTTGGGGTGTTTGGAGCTGAGAGAAGACACTACAGATAAAGTAAAGGATTTGTAACTAAGCTGTAGATCCACCCGTTCCCAGTGTCTGCACCTCAGGAGGACTGAAGACAAAAGAGCAATTAGACACGGCGGCCACAGAGTCTCACTGCAATAAATCTAGTCTCAAATGGATGGGAAGATGATGGCTGCCAGCCCAGGTTTGTTAACATGCTATATTAATGAAGAGGGCTCTCAAACTATCCACCCGGTCCTCAGGGATTACAGTATGTAATGGTATGTTGTGTTAGTGGGGAAAATCACACCATACAACACGAGAGACGTGGACAAAATAGGATTTGTTGGATGACAATAATTCAAAATGTGCATGATTAAAATAATTTAATGAAACCACTAGAATATATGAACCTTACTTTACTGCCACAGGTCATGTGAAAAGCAAAGTGAAAGAAGAGGCAAGGCAAATGGGTTATCGAATACGAGGTTCGATGGCTGTATTAATCTCTGCAGCGCCTCAGAGAAGACAGATGGAAAGAACGAAGGTCCATTTTTCATTAGGGGCCATTATTGGTGACAATGATGGCTGTGGATTAGGATTCCATCATAACTCAAACGATTTTCCCAACAAGTGCATAACACATCAATCAGATTCCATGTGTGACTATAAGCTCAGCCTCAGAAGGATCCCCTCATCTGTTACGGACACTGCTAACATTTTACTTCATATTAAAAGAAAAAATGCACGAGAAAGAAATATGAGGTCATTTCAAAAGGAAAATAACTAGTTCGATATTGCCAGACAGATCTTGAGCATGAAGAGCCCTTCTTTCAATGTCAAGTCCATCATCCTTAATGATCAGTAAGCCATAATATAGAGCGAGCGGGTCATTATTGGTAATTGAATCCTGTGAGACAGGACCCTCAAGTGAAGGAGTTCATCCTCCATAAGAATTGTAAGTACTAGCTTGGGTATATTCATGGTTGAATGCACTCATAGTAAGTTGCTTTGGATAAAAGCGTCAGCTAAATGAATGTAAAGTTATTATTATACGCAATGTATGTATGTTGAGATAATATGTTATAATCAACACCTAGATTCAAGATAATCTTTGTGAAGTTTATGGTGTAAAAAAGGTGATGGTTCATCAGTCGTATTTAAAGCCATAGTGTGTGGTATTGTTGCATTGCACTTTATCTGTGGGTTAGGGTGTTACTATTATTTTGTCCACATTGACCCAATAAGGGACACTGATCTACTATTAGCCTCATATCTGTGGAGAGGATGCTCAGCGGAACAGCCATTAAGCTATTCCCTGGGTCCACCCAGCTCACCAATCAAATTCTGCACCGACCAATAGACATAATCAGCCAATTACTTCTCATTATTTTGGGGTTTTGTTAATAACTGCAAGCAAAAGACTTGATGACTGATAAGGAGCAGTCTGCTGTACATTAGTGACATGATAAATGCATTTTCTCAAATAATTTAGTGCTGGATGTGATTAAAATTGTTCATGCATTACTGAGGAAAATGTCTGGCACTGTTGAGGAAAGTTCGCTTTAAGCTCCAGAGGAAGAGGAAAATAGTTGAATTTACAGGAAACTGAATCCAAGGAGAGGATGGCTGAATTTGAGATGAAGCTAAATACGTATGCATAAAGCTCAGTATTGGAGGTAATGTGAGTTGTTCTGATTATGCACAAGGGATTTTTGGAAGGTAACTCTTTTAAAAAGTATTCCGGTGAGCATATTTATTAGACACAGCAGGGGGGAACGTGATGCAGTTTATTCCAGGGCACACACATGATGTTGCTTGAGCAAGTAATAAAACTGCTTTTTTTCTGATGAGAATACTATAACATCCTTCAAAGAACCTCAGCTATAATCTCATCTCTGCGGAAGCCACCTTATTGACAACCCCCTCTGCTCTCAAAACATAATGTATGAGTAAAATGACTTAAGTGTCCTAGATTCAATTTTCTGCTCAAGTAAGCTCCTTCAAACATGCTACAAAATTAAGCAAAGAAATGGCTCGACTACATTTGATGTACTGCACAGAACCCCTGGGATCTGAAAGTCTCACCTTGCGCGCGCGCGTGTGCACACACACACACACACACACACACACACACACACACACACACACACACACACACACACACACACACACACACACACACACACACACACACACACACACACACACACACACACACACACACACACACACACACACACACACACACACACACACACACACACACACACACACACACACACACACACACACAGTTGTGGTTGAAGATGCAGGGTGAACAGCGAACATAAGGGTATGACTGAGGATCGATGAGTTGACAAAATAAATAGTTCGATTTGCAATTAGTGTCTGTTTGCATCTGCAGTGGTGGTGTGTCAGCCTAGTTTGTCCTACCTTAACCAATGTTGTTGCTAGGGAGGTGAAATTTCAGACCCTCCTGCTGCAGCTAAGCAACGCATGACAATATGCATTTATATTCTAAAAAAAATGTACATCCAGGAATATGCTTGTTATACTTCCACATATACTGCTAGTCTGTAGCACTGACATGTATGATTTAGAGGTTTATGCGGCAACCTCTGAAAATCAAGCCAACGCCAAGTGCCAAAAGCTGCAGTTCCTCAAATGGCCACTTGAAGCTGGCTAGCAAGTCAATCTCCACAGACCCCCAGGTTGAAATGCCCAACTTTACATCACTTTACATACTCCATCCAATAGTTGCTTGAGATAGTTCAGTCTGGTCTACACCAAAATGAATACTGCCCTCCATATAGCTAAGGGAAAGAAGACTAGGGCCCCGATCAGAGTGTGTTTGAGCTGCCTTTAGTGGCTTTTTGTAATGGTTTTCAATGAGAGTGCTGTTTTCGCGTTATTGCCGGAGTGACAAAGGTTGGATGAGGAAAAGTGATTTGGTGGCTGCCTATTAAATATCTAAAAGATGCAACGGGCATCACTCTGTCTGATCATGACATCTTCAACCAAAAAGGCTGTGCATGCACCGTGCATTTGCAACCTGCAAATGGGCTTCTACTAGGACTACTTTTCTCACAATGTCATGAATTTGACTTCTCATCCAGCAAAGAGATCTTCCAAGGCTCACTCTTCTGCTTCACAGTCATCTGATTCAAAGGTTTGCTTTAATACTGCCATTTTGCAGCATACCGTACTACGAAATTTCCACATCTTGACATCTGTAATGGTTTATATGTAAGTATGAGTGGGAGATTGATGGTGGAGTCACCCGGAACTACAATAGAGAGGGGTCAAATATTTGAACTCATTTCCTTTACAGGGCCCTCAACACCCTCAAACCAATTACAGACTAATGTTCAGTGGTATACAGAAGAGTTAACAGAATGGCAGACTAGCAGAATCTATAAGCAGAACATATCCATCATTATAATAATACTCCTATTTAAATGCATGAACAAATGCTTTGCTACAGGGGTGTCACATGCATTTATATAAGAGTCTTGAGTTTGTGTTCTGATTGCAGTGCAGATATTCTTTGTGTTTACAGGCATACACTGACTACTGTGTGGCTCTTTGGTGAGGCAAGGTTTTTAAATATTTCAAGGGATCTTCAAGTTCAGAACCATAAACACATCTTTTCTTCTAAAAGGAAGGACACAAAGTTGAAGAGCTCTGAATCCGTTTGCTTCAAGCCCATGCAGTACACTCAACATTTTAAGCATAAACAAGGTCACTTGCTGAGGGCAACACATTCCATGTGCTAGATAAGAAAACTAATTTTCTTGTCAGGAGTATTAGGAAATGTTTTCACTCAAACAATTTCATACTCCTCTGCCTCTCTGCGTTGTTGTGATTTTTTCCTTGCATTAATATGGTCAGTATTGGTCCCATTCCACTTACAGTAACATTGCCTAGGGCACTATACATCCCTAAATCCAGCTGTGTTTGAATGAAATGGCTGCCTGTGTTTTGTTACCGTCAGGGTTTGTGTGTGCAGCAGGTTGAGAACAAGCATTGGTGGCTTGTTATGCACTGATGGGAAGCTGTGGTCCTTGGTACAATTGCAGCTAACAGCATGAACTGCTTTAACGGTCAATCCAGTGTAGGTGTGGGCAGTGCAGAGCAGAATAAAATGGGGGTTTAGAAAAGTCAGTGCTTTTTAGAGCAAAACAGATGAGTCATTTACCGGACTCAAGGTGTTAGTTGGTCTTAACATATATTGTCTTCACAGTGTGTCACGCTATTTTTAATTAAGGGATTCTTCGTTGCTTTCATTCATGTAAGTTTAACTGGAAACACACCTGTGGCACTCCACAGCTTTAAATCAAACACACAGGAAACAAGGGCCTATTCACGGAACAGAAGGTTAAAACTAGCTTCTAACTTGCTGCACTGGGAGTAACTCTCTAAGAAATGGTTGTGTCAGTCCTTATTTTGATCTCAAGAGTATTTCACAAAAATATTTTCGCCTTTGATCGCAAGGATATTATGATCATATAAGTCAAGGATGCAGTAACTATTGTAACTAACTATCTAATACTAAAAAGGCCTCTTAAATGGGTATGCGCTAATTGTTACCGAGTTTCCAGACATGTGAAACAACTCAAATACCTGACTAGTCAGTAGCCTATATTACTCTTTGTTTCATGTTAAATCAGTGGCACTTATTTGGATATGTCAACATATATCCCACAGTGTTTCTATAAAGATCGCGAATATTTAGTAAATATCGTCCTGTCATTTTTGTGCCGACTGATTTACACACTCCCCTGACCGTACAGACTGCTCTCCTCATGTGTGTGAGACAAATAAGGAATTGAAGGCAGGAGGAAAAAGGGAAAGACTCCTGAGAATTAAATAGACGCTAAATCAAGCTTATAAGTGGCTACTAGTGGTAGTAGCTGTTCTATCCACCTGGAGGTCCAGGTAACTAAATGACTCAATCACAAATGCCGCTGATGAAAATGTTGCAGACCATAAACCATTTATGATTAGTGAATAATATCTTTTCTAATATTTTGAAAAGCAAAGCAAGAACAAGAAAACATTTTGTAGGAACATGACAAATTGAAGAGCTGACTACCAGTGGACTGTAAAGTACAGCAGTAAACTATCCCCTGTGGAGGGATGGCTATTTACAGCAAATACCCGGCTTTATGTGGAGGTGGCTAAGATATGCAGAGTCACACAGGAGAAAAGCCTTGTCTCTTGAGGGCAGATTAAAGAAAATAGATATACGCTACAGATTCAGAGCAATGTTCTGAATACTAGCTGCAAATATATGTATTGGTATTCCAGGAATACTGAAATTGTCAAGGCAGAGGAAACCTGTTAACATTTTAGTTGTATAATGGCTGTATGATGGTTGAAGGTTGAAGTTTAATTCATATCAACCTTAAGATGAATTTGGTTCTTCGGCATATACTTTACCACAAATAATGATTTACCATTTACTCTATTGTCCTTTCAGGAATTATAATTATACATAGTAATGTAACAATAAAAACAGCTAGCGTGATACTAACATGACAGGTAATTATTTTAACAAGGCAGTAATTATAATGCACACTCAATATTTAATATATGCAATATAAATAGCGATTGTGAACAATATAAATAATTCTAAGGACAGGCAACCCCACACTGCTGAAACAATTAGTAAATGTAATCATTAATAAACTTACTGTATTACAGCTCACAGACGTAAACAGTTAATTGTTTTACTTTGATCAAGAAACATAACAGCTGAACTTATGTAACATTATTTAAAACAACTAGGATTTTTTTATAGGATCACACCCCACAAAACAATTAAGTGCAACCACCACACACCCACCCAGACTCTATATTTCACACTTTGAAAAGACATTAGCCTGTTCCTTCAAACTAACTATGCCCATAGAAACAGTGTGCCCTAAAAACAATGAAACAACACAGCAGTTACTAAAAAGAAAGAGCTACCGATTCCTCAAGAATTGCCTATCCTTTTTCTCATCACTCAGAGTAACATCACACTGTTTTGTCATATATTAACTGTCTCATTCAGTTTGGTTTTATTGCTTACACACAATGAAAAATATCAGGCACTAAAACAGAAGGTCAGAGCAATAGAAGGGAAACCAATTCACTTTCACTTCCTGTGGTATTTCTTAACATCTTTCATCTTTCTTCTTCAAGTAGTAAACTGCATTGCCCCTGAAGGCTAGTATATGTCCAGTCTTTTTGTAGACAGCCATTTGTCAAAACACAACCGTAGGGCTGGCCGAAATGGGGAGAAAATCATTATTTTTAACCAAATTCTTCAATATCAATATTGCAACACTATTGTATGGTTGATTAATTGTGCCTTCACAAAATTTTTACACAGATATATAATATATACAACATATATAAGATAATCATCACTAAAGTGGATATAATGGAAAAGTGGGTAAAGGCAAATAATAGAACAGTAAAATTGCATCACTTTACTGTAATGCAGCCCTTAAAACCAGCCAAAGACTTAACACTTAACACTCCAAAATCTAAGATTGCGTCAACAGTGCATGTGCTTCATGGAACCCATGGCTTTTTATTTTGGTGCCCATGTTAACAGGTTGGAACAGCCACACTGCCTGCCTGAGCAGTAAGACTCAGGTGTGGCGTGGCTTTGTGTCAGCTGCAGAACATCTAGAGAACGGAGGTCTCGTCGATTTTACCGCGACATGCAAGCGTCTTGCAGCTAAAATAGACAGGAAATTGTCATGACAGTCACGTTGACATCATAACAGCACTTTCAATGTGTCAGAACTAAATGCTAATAATTAAATGAAATCAAACATTTGATTATTTATGGCCTTAATCATAGGGAAACTTATTGTAGAGATGCGGTGGTGGTTCTGGTGCGGACACGCGTTTGTGAGCTAAAGCAATTTCAGTAAGGAAGCTGCCACACACTGCTCGTGCTTCTGGTCTGGCCCAGCTGTTTATGTGGGCTGAGGTGCAAGCAGTATCATCTGGAGTCATATACAGTTAAAATACCTAGATTTTCAAAATGCCCCCTCAGCTTCAGATTAGAACCCATGTCATACAGTATACACAGGCATTATGTTTCCTTACCTTTGTAGATAAATGGAGTGACTGACAATAAAAAAGCATAGACAAATGTGCCCTTGGAACTCATAATATCCTGTTGAAATATATTGCTGCTTTACCAATACAAGCCAGTGTTCAAAATAAAACAAGCAGCATATCAGCTGGTCAGAGGCATTTGGCTTATAGACAACGAACCAAAAACAAAATTCAGGCTTGGGGTTAGGTTCAAAACTAACATTGAATAAATAAACAAGGCAATTTACATGCAAATGATACTGCTGGCATTGGCTGTAATTGCCATTTGTGCTTAAACTACAGGCTGGAACAGGGAGAGGAAAGATTGACAATGGGCTAAATTTGAAGATTGGGTATTCTATACATTTCTCTGTCAATTCTCGTTACTGAGCCTCACTGTTCTTAAATTACTACATTACACTTTTTCAAGATCTGTCCAAGAATCAGTTTGACATGGAATGAATAGTGTCCCGTTATTTTGGCTATTTTGAGTGCACACTTAAACTTGCAGCTGCACTGCTTTTAGAATGTGAAGGACTTAGCCAAACTCATTTGAATCCAAATCATTCTCATCACAGGCTAGCCCAAAACACATTAAAAATAACATACTCTCCACACTGGATGCATCATAATTAGTTTGGGGAAACAGCGAGAGAGTACATTTTGTTTCATCTTTTAGACCGCACTCACACTGTCCGTCCGTACTGTGCCCCATGCTTTAGGGTACTTACCCCCCCCCCTCTCCCCCCGCGGGACAGGCCCGTTTGTACTCACACTACCTGGGCTTCGGCGGAATTTTTCTTGTCTGTCTATACGTCATCACGTTGTAACACGTCACACGCATTGCTCGACGTCTAGGTGCGGTACGGTTGCACTCACACTGGTCAAACGAACTAGACTTTAGCCGTGAAACGTCCTTAGGCCCGGTATGGATGGACAGTGTGAGTGCACCCTTAGACGTAAAAGCAGGGATACAATACAAAAAAAAAACACACACACACACAACAAGCGGACACAAAGATCCAAAAAACAAGATCATGAACTCAGTCCCATAGGGCAATCATTTATGAAACTAAATGTAGCTTATAGTTAGCAGCAACTAGTTTTGCTGCAAAATAAAAATGTATAATTAGCATTCATCTCACGTATAGGGAGAGAAGAGGAAAGCTAAACCAGGGTATTCATTTATTTATTCTAGAGATTATAGTGTGCTATACTGGCTGTTTTCAATAAATCCTTCATGCAAAGCAAATACCTACAGATCAGTGAAAATGCAGTCAGCATAAATGTGTTCATTCGGTTTTCTTTTGCATAAAAATTATCATTTTCTCCTAAGAATTATATAGCTTTAACTAGCAAAACTGACAGTAAAGATACTCCAAACATTTCTATTATGTCTAAACACTCCTGTCCTGGCTATAAAAGGTGTACAAGTGTGTATTGTAAAGACATTGTGAAATGGATTTTGAACTTTTTCTATATCAAGTGTAATCTAAATCAGTGGTTGCCAACCTTCTTAGCCTGAGGTACCCCCACAGTACTATCAGATGAACTAAGGAACCCCTCAATTCCAAATATTTAATTGATAATTCTCCCATTATTCATTATTGGATAATGTTATTTTCATACAATTGAATTGATATGGAGTAATGCTAATTGTTTTAACCATTGTCGTTACTTTTAGTCAATAATTTTAAGGGTTTAGTAATTATTTTTGGCTTTCATACCTGCAACTTGTAGTGTTCAGGTGTTGCAGTTGATATATTCTTGTAATCAAATCATAATTTCTTCACAATCACAATCTTTCCAATTACTCCCTGGCAACAGCATAAGTACCCGCTGGGGTAAAGGTACCCCTGGTTTGGGGTACTGATCACTGATCTAAAAATTATATCACACATGTTATCATTAGGTGCTAATGAATGTATGCAGAAGTAGTACATTTTATTAGAAATCTCAAAGCAGATACATTTGAGCGAACCATCCAGATATGTATGCTTTGTGACGCATTCACCTGTGCTGCCGCAAAGGCTACATAATAAGTCTGTGTGATATTGATTCCTCGTTTGATTTGGTCAATACATTGTTCCACTCATTATTTCATGTGCCTGCTGCTTTTGGTGTGACAGGTACAGCTGTGAGTGGCTCTCACTGTCCCTAGAGTGATGGTTAGCTGAGGGTAGCTCTGCTTGAACAACATGGCAGCCATGGGTTAAGAGTGCTGGAACACCGGTGAGAAAGAAAAAGGCCATTTCTAATGAGAAGCTCGGGAATTCTCACAACTTTTCAAAGACAAACTACAAAGTAAGAAGAGGAATAAAAATACTCACCATGAATGCAGAAATTGGACTCAAGGCACCTATGATTGTTTTTGTTCCAATCCTCTTTCCTTTGAATCTAATATTTATGTTATAACATAATTTAGCGGAAACATGCAAGACAACACAATGTGGCTAAACTAAAAGAATTCCTCTGCTCTGTTTCTTTGTATCTTTGGATTCTCACTCAGGTCCCTCAGTGGCTTCTTTTGGAAATAAGCAGTTTGACAGAGGCGGTATGTCTTATGAGCTCTATTAATAATGCATCGGTTAGACAATTTTGTCCACTGAGCTTGGCTTTTTGCTCTGCAAGAACTCGTCAGTGACAGTTTTTAATTCAAACAGTTACAGAAGCCACAAAGGAAGGCTGCCAAATGCCCACTAACTTTAACATCAGTCTTTCTGAAGAGAAAACAAACTAGTTTGAAAGAGCTACACTTGTTTGGATTGTTGTTCCTGAGAGCAAAGTAAGGACACCAAGCAACAATATGCTTGGTGAAATCTGGAGAAATGATGTAACCTAGATTCAGTAGAGACAGGTGAGAAGCAGAGAAGAAGAAAAAGGAATATCCTGTGGGAAATACATCACAGTTATGGCGAGATAAGCCGATTTGTTTCATGGACTGTTGTTCCACATCTTCTCCAGTTTGCCTCGTCACTTCAAAGAACAATGGCTCAGAGATATCCATTTGTTATTGATAGATGATGACAGCTAGGTACAATCTTTTCATCTAGCTGTCTGCTGCAGCTCAAGCTGGAATACAACTGCATGTACAGAATGGCTAAGGAAACTGACACATACTGTACACTGACTTGGCAACAAAGCTAAAATCTATTAGTTATGACTGGTTTCTGGAAGAAAGAGTGCAGCTTTATCAAGACAATGTATTTATATTCATGTGATCTCCTTCAGGAGACCCACATAGAGTGATACATGTGATCTGAATTACTTCTACACGAGCACATGGCCATACGTATACATACTCCTAGTTCTAACTTTATGGTGATGTGTGTATGCGACATCAATGTAGAAGGTCAACTGTGCTACAGTTTTAGCAATGCTACAACTAAGTATTTATTTAGTTAAAAACGTGAACATGAATTATTGAGAAAGGTCCATATTGTTAAGTAATACATGCACACACTCACACTGTGTTGACAGCAGAGACAGAAATACACATGACTTAGGTAAAAACCAGCAGTTCTAGAGATTTTCAGGCTTTGGCTTCACATGAGGAATTACATGCTCCTCCACAGGCCGAGAAAATGGCTTGGGCTTATGAAAACATTTCAAAGAACCCCACTAAGATAAGATCGATGGATCATAGCAACCAAGCATAAAACAAGGTTGATCCCGAAAAAGTGAACGTTTTAAATGATTTTCCTGGGTTGTCATGGCAGAAACAGAAAGACAAAAAAGAAAATCGATTGGAGTTGTTGGAGTTGGAGACAGTTGTACATGCACATACCATCATTAGAGAAAGCAAAAAGTGATTGTGCAAGGTGTTATCTTACTAAAGGGGTATCGAGTCCTCATCACAGCATACCTTAGAGTTAATCATTGATTAACTTTGCAGAGATAAGTCAGTCAGGGTGGGTAGATTGGCTTGATACTGGGCTGACTGGCCACATGCCATCTCAATAAGCCTCTCCTGGTTGATATCCATGTAATTTGACCATTAAAGCAAATCAACCATGTCTCACGTAAAAGTACGTCTGTCTGTCTAAATGTAATCTGCTGCACCGCTACGGGAGCTTGATTTGAGCGATTTTGAGTCCAAGATTACATTTGACGAGGGTGCTGGACTGAATTTGGCACATTCTATCTGTATTGTGTGACACACAATATGACATTAACTAAAAGTCTCTAACGTCTGTATTTGAGTGATGTAAATGTTTTTAGATATCAGGCAGCTCAAATCAATGTGCCTGATCGGTTCAAAGTCAATAACCACATACAATGGCTATGACAATTATTTTGCATAATTCAGTATTTTGGTGAGAAAACAATTCTCATAAGGCCAACTTTGACCTGACCTCCTTCAGCAAATACATTAAGTTTACCTCACTGAACACAGAAGATGCCAGTATTGGGTAGTTTGTGTTATTGTGTGACTTTGGTGAAACCAAACTAACGTTGACCCTTTAAGCAAAAGTTATAGCCCATGCAAGCTGCTAGTGTAGGCTACATTCCATAGCAACTGCTTCAGTAGTGTTATGTGCAGGCAGCCAGCAAGCCCAGGAGATACTACTTCATTTTAACAATATTATTTCCTAAAAAAAATGGTGTGTCTATAACTTTTATACTGACTTACTTGACGTTTTAGAATAGCCTAGACCAAGCAACGCCCCTTAGTTTTGATATAATCACATACCACAGCCTCTCATGGAGTTTTGCTAAATTACACAATAGCTCTGAAGCTGAACTCCCATGACATGTGTGAGCTGGTCTGTCAAAACAAACATAATTTGGCATAACTAAGGGAGGCCATGAGACACCCGAGGAAACAGACCGATTTTTGTAACTTGGACAAACTGCAGCATAATTTGCTCATCTCATCTCCAACCGCTTATCCGGGGTCGGGTCGCGGGGGCAGCAGCTCTAGCAGGGGAACCCAAACTTCCCTTTCCCAGGCCACATTAACCAGCTCTAACTGGGCATCCTGAGGCGTTCCCAGGCCAGTGTGGTGATATAATCTTTCCACCTAGGGGCTGATCCTCATCCCAGCAGTTTCACACTCTGCCTGCGTACCAATCCAGTGAGTGCTGAAGGTCACTGACCGACGATGCGATCAGGACCACATCATCTGCAAAAAGCAGAGACGAGATCCTTAGCCCACCGAACTGCAACCCCTCCCCACCACGACTACGCCTTGATATCCTGTCCGTGAAAATCACAAACAGGATTGGTGACAAAGGTTTAATGCCCCCGACCTCCACACGTGAGGTGGGGTACACCATGGACAGGACAAGCACATAGAGACGCACAGAGACAGACAACCATTCACACCTACAGGTAATTTTTAGAGTCATCAATGAACCTAACACCTGCATGTCTTTTGGATTGTGGGAGGAAACCGGAGAACCCAGAGAAAACCCACGTAGACACGGGGAGAAAATGCAAACTCCACACAGAAAGGCCCCAGCCGGGATGCAAACCTGGGACCTTCTCACTATGAGGCGACAGTGCTAACCACTACACCACCGTGTAGCCGTGTAGGATGCATTTCTAAAATAATTAAAATTTCAAACCGCAAAAGAATTAAACAAAATGGGAATCTAATCCACATGCAACAGAGTGCTTGTGTTCAGCACAATACAGAGCTGTACTGCAAACCACTGAAGCAGAGTGAGCTTTCGCTCGATAGACCTCCCATAGGGCAGTATGTTGCACCGTACATTGTTTGGTTCAGCTGTTAACCTCCTCTTCTTCCTATCTCTCCTCCTTTCCCATGCTCCATTGTGTCTGACTGCTGCTCAGACAGGCCTCTGGGTGGGCAGTTCAACTGTCAAGTATCTGAGTGCACATCCTCTTGACACCTGAGTCAAATGTCTTGTGTTTGGAATCGGCCGCCGGCCCTCTGGAGAGCCAGTCTGCTTTCCCCACAACCCACACAATGAACAAACACAGCCAAGTTGAACAAGGGAAAGGGTGACAAATGGGAAAATGAAGAGGAGGAGGGGGGGGGGGGGGGGGTGAAGCAAAGCTGGGGACATGAAGAAACCTTTCAATGATCTCACACTAATCAATATGAATCAATACGACAGAGATACTGAAAATAAAAGCAACAACAGAAAGATCACACACTTAAGAATGTCATTTTTTTTTTTTACTCTTTGAGCCTAGAAGAGGCTTAGTCTCTCAAACCTTTGAAATCTCTGGATTACTCCAATCGGTCTAATTTAGACGTAGCCTCAAGCGCAGAACAGGCTAATTTCCTTGTGTGTCGAAAATTAATGAAGAAGATAATTTGCTACAATAGAAGAAAAGAGGCTTTTGCTTCTCCCGCTTTCCCTTTCGGTCATGTGAATTGTATACCAAGATAATGATTTATCTAACTGACATGCCCGCAATAAATAAACAAGCAAACAAACTAAATAAATAAATAAATAAAAGACATGCAATAGCACAAGCACATAAACCTGCATGACAATCACATTCACACAGAAATACTCACATTATCCTTTAAATGAAACCCAAATGGGGCCAGGAAGTGAAAAGAACTTACCGCAATTAAAACTGAAACTAGGTTAGTACATCAGCAGTGAAACGCGTGATTTGACACTTGTGTACAAAAGCTCTTGGATCTGAAACTGCAGTACAGCATTTCATTTTACCACTTGAAAAACAAATGTTCCCAATATTTCCCAGCTTGGGATCAATCAAGTATTTCTATTACATTCTATTCTGTAAAATGTCCCTTTAAGTAGTTTCATTGTACCATGAAACACACCGTCGTATATTACATGCACAGTGTTTCGTTGAGTGAACTGGGATATTGAAAAGAAAAATCTGAATATCGTGTGCATAATTTCATACAGATTTCTTTGTAGTTCAGCCTGACATATTTGGTACAGTTTCTTGGAAATCTGGAACATCATATCTCTGCGTGAGGGTATGAAGAAACATCTGACAAAGGATCTTGGGTGTACAACCAGAAAACAGTCTTAAAGCCATATGGATGTTATATTTTCACTGAAAATGAATCCATTACTTACTGTTTAATCCAACTTAGCTAGTATGGTATAACTATTTAAACATTTCTACAGTTATTTAGTACATCTCTAGAAAGATGGGGGACTTTTTAATATAATGGTAAAACTTGAAGCAGAAGAAGTGGTTACAACCTGACATTTATCCCCTAAGTTGGGTCAAACTAACTGTGTGGTTGCTACACTTTCCATAATGCAACTTTTCTCCCGAGACACCTTTGTTGGAGCCTTCCTGCTGGGTAAATGACCATACACTGAGGATCAAAATTGAAGAACATATTATTAATACTTGATTTATTCTGAAATACTGTCATTTCTTTAGTGTTCTGAAGTTGATAGAATATCAACTGTGGCTATACCATTGCTGTACTAGCATGTTTTTTTTTTTTAAAAACAATATTTTATTAGGGCTATATGATTCCAAAATGAACAGGGAGTGTAGAGGCTCTTGCTTTGAATGACTTCAGCACATCTGCGCCCACAGGACATCTTTCTCACACTGCTCTGGTTTGAGCTCGCTCCATTCTTCTTCAGTGTCTTCCACAGTTCGGTAACTGTAGTGGGTTTCTTAGACTTCACTTTGTCGCTGAGGACTTTTCAGAGATTCTCTATGGGGTATAAATCTGGACTCTGGGCTGGCCATTTCCTGTTTCAATATTCTTAGCTTCAAGGAACTGTTTAACCCATTTGGCAGTGACAGGGGGCACTGTCTTGCATGAAAATTGAAGGCTGATTGGGAGTCCATTGAGTTGAAGGTATTGCAAAGGGGGTTTACATAAAAATTTGCATTCACCCTGAGATGTAGCTGTACAGGAGGTCCAATTCCTGCGTCAGAAAACATCCCCCAAACCATGGAATGAAATTGATAAAGTTCAATTAATTTGGGTCTGATGGGAAATATTATGTTCTGTGTCAGACTGGGGAAAGATTGAACCCAAAGTGTGTAAAGAAGGCAGTTAAATTTGGAGGAGGAAGTGTGAATTCAGAGCTAAACCTCTTAGAGAATCTCTGGAAAATCCTTAGCCACAAAATAATGTCTCAGAAACCCACTACAGTTACCGAACTGTGGAAGACACTGCAAGAAGAACCGACCAAGATCAAAGCAGAGCAGTGTGAGAAACTAGAGATGTCCTGTGGGCGCAGATGTGCTGAAGTCATTGAAAACAAGGGCCTCTACACTCCCTATTCATTTTTTAATCATATAGCCCTAAGAAAACATTCTTTAAATCATCTCTTCTGGTATCAATGGTTACTGTCTAATTTTGCTCACTGTTTTTTCACAAACTAAAGGTTGTTGTTAAAGTGCCTTGATTATTTAAAAAAAAAAAAACATGCTAGTACAGCAGTGGAATAGTCACAAGGGAAATTCTACCAAATTCTGAACAACAAAAGATAACTCTGAATAAATCAAGTATTTGTAATGTGTTCTCTAATTTTGATCTCCAGTGTAGCTGTGCATGTAATTTATAACTTATGTTATCCGTTGAACATTTTAGTCTCCAATCACAAGCTGAGATACCAGAGTGGTGCGATTTAAAAATCGGAGCTCATCCAGAACCACAAAGGAAATTATGTAGCTAAGTTTGACGGACAGGATGGTACTCCACATTACTAGAAAAGCGATTTTGTCATGTGAAATCAGTGGAATAACCTTAAATGTAAACACTCAAACATTTATATGAGTTATAAATTCCTTACAGATAACTTTTTAATGCAATACACACATTAAATAATGAATTATCCATGTCCATTACTGTAAAACTCACTAAAAGATACAAACGTAAAATAATAATTATAATGACTCCTGCTTAACTAATCTAAGATAATGGAAAAGAAAAGGTTAAAGGGATGTGATAAAAGGTTATTCATTCTTACTCAATTACCTTTAAAGCACCAAGCTCTGTTGCTCTTTTATTTGATTTAAAAAGGGTAATTATATTACATTTGACCAGGTTATTACGTTATACAGCATATTACACAATACAACTTGGAGCCAAACAATTGCTTACATTCAGTTCCCTCCACATTTAATCCAAACAAACTAGGCAGACGATCTCTTACCAGCCAACTTCAATCTATTATCAATTAGGAACCTTAGGGAGGTTAACAAATAAAAATAAATAATTGAAAACATCTCTTACCAGTAGACAGAGCTTCCAGTTTAGACAGCAAGCTCTGTCTAAGTTATGGTACTGGCACTGTAGAGAATGTATCCTACAACATGGAACAGTGAAGTGTAGAAATTATAGCTGATAGGGAGGGGCTTAAAATGTTTTGATGATTGTATAAAGAGTGTAAATAAGTTTCTCCAGTGTTAGTTTTTTCTGAACAGGAAATGAATACTTAGTGACACATATATAAACGTTAATCAGCAGATAAAGATAAGTATAGTAAACACCAAGGGAGTTGTCAGACGATCTCTTCCCCCTCTGTGACTCTACATCTGTTGCAGACTGAGAGACAGCTGTTCCTATGGGGAGAGGCAGCAGGCAGATAGCCCCTCAGCTCTCCCTCCTCCCAATTCTACACACTTTCTTTATCATTCTATTAACCATCATAGCAACTGGTAACCTTCCTTCCTTCAGCCTCCTCCTGTTCCCTGGTGCTGATACCCATCCCTCTTTACACCAGGTTCAACCATCCACAACATCCCACCTCATTACTTCCGATTTACAATGTGAATATATTGCAACAAGAATGTCTTCTCTTGTATTAGTCTCCAGAAAGGTTGGCCACGTATGGAAGCACTAGATGTGCTGTAGCCTTCTGCCAGTGGGCATACTTATATTCTGTATTTCTAATACAACATATGTATATGCTTTAATTTTCTAAACACGTTATTTTTCTTATACTGTCTGAATATACCGGTTACATCCTCTGTCTGATTGCGCTCCAGGCATCTCTGCACCATCACTGCAGGCAGGGAATGTAGTTGCACTTTCTAACTATATATATACACTGTATATATACACACATATACAAACATACATACAACCATACACAAGTCCTGATGGCTTCTTTAAAAAGGCACAATTTCTGAAAACAGGCTGTGTGCACTTATGTGATGATTGAGTGTTTTGATACTTTCACAGTATTTTTATAGCACCTCAACCCACTTTATAATTAAAAAAAAAGACATGGCAACTCACTTTTTTACAGTAGGGACCTTTAAACCTCCTAAGTAATGAAAAGGGGGACGTGTAGATGAAGAGGGGGAAGACGGGTTAAACAGATTACGGACTGAAGCATAAGGACAACTGAGAGACTTATTAAAAAGGGAAATACAACTCCAGTTCATTCATGTTTTGTGTGCAGTAACAAAGATTTGACATCAAGAACAGCATATTAATATGCATATTAACATGTTATCAATGTAAGTGAATGAATGGTGACAAAGCACATTGCTGTTTGGAAAAGCCTTTAATATGGGCAGGGACACAGACAGGGCAGTGGGATGCAAGGTCAGATGATCTCACTGGTAGTCAATGTGGCTTTCATGCATCATTGAGCAAAGCCAAGTCAAACTGCGTTTCGGCGTACAGCCATCTGGAGATGACCACTAGCTCTGCAGCATGATGTAAAGTTTCTTATCCTACAGCAATGCTGCTACACTCATTGAAAGCAACGTCTATCAAGATTATGTAATGTGGAGAGCTGCGTACACCTTATTAATGCTGACAAATCACTGACGGCTACCATCAAATGCATTCTCTCGCCCACCTCTCCCTTTTCCTTATCTCTTGCCCCAGCATGTCACACAAGATTGTCACATAAAAAAGGAGGATTCTCCACAGTCCTCAATTGATAACGAGGTTAAACTGGCCATGATGATATTCAGCCTCTACCTGTTTGCAAAAAGGAACTCCTGCTCATAATTCTGCCCATGTTAACAACCCAGGTCTGCCTCCAGACACACACACATCCCATGCTGAGATGTCACCCTACGAGGAACTCTTTTCACCTCCAAGACTGCTTGATGAAAGTGAGGAGCAAGATTATCTATATTGTGTATATGATACATACCTCTTCAAATATTTTGGCACTGGAACTCTTCGGGACAGCCCTGAAGAGTTCAGAAAGCCAGGTGGGATTTGGTAGACTGCCTGAGAAGGAGAAAAGGAACAACGGAAACAACAGATGTGATTTAGAGATGCCAGCTGTGAATTGAGCACACTCCTCAGGTTTGTTTTAGCTGAAGCTGGGAAAGAGGCAGAGTTGAAAGTGGCAGTTACATTACCGTCTGCTCTCAAAGACAAACAGGCGAACGAGGATGACATCCAGCACAGGTGAACCGAAGATGTGATTCACATACGTTGACTGTGGTGTTAGCTTGAATGCTATATATGCCAAATAAATTCCATATACTTTATGAAAGAGCTAGTTAGATGAGATGAACCTTATACATGTGCTGCACAAAAGGCTGGTAATAAGCTGTGTATTTATAAGGTGCAGTCGTGTCAGTGACATCTGTATAACCTATTCATCAGAGCCATGATGGAATCTCAGTTATCCTCCACTCCAATCTTACAGGTGACAAAAGAACACCAAGGTGAGGGTAGGGAGAAAGATAATGAAGACGAAAATGGAGAAAGGAAGCAGCGGAAGATGGTAAGAGAGGTGTGGGGAGGGTAAAGAAATATGAGGAAACAGAGGTATTGGAAGGAGTAACAAGGGATGTACTAAGTAGGGGGACACAGACCAGGAAAAGGAACAAGCAAAAAGATGAGACATTTAGAGACATACTGCCGGGAGATGGAGAGAAAGAAGGAAGCAGAACAGTGGAGACAAGAGCGAGAGCAATTACCGGGAGAATGAGGAGAGTATTTCAATAAACCTGTACATGTCGATTCCGCCCGGCACATCCGCTACTTGTGCCCTGCACTCTGCATACCAATGATTCAGACGCACTATAACTGGAATTCAAAATCTATACAGACAGCAAGGGCAACAGCATTAAATATTCCTCATGAGCACAGAGGATAGAGGGGGAAGGAGGAGAAGCAGAGACCAGCTACATGTGGCCTTGCGTAGAAATGAGGAACAGAAGAGAAAGTGTCTAAGGTCTCAGAAGTTGTTTCTCTTTTGTAACCTTATAAATGACTGAGAAGGACATATATTTAAGTAAAGAGGATGTCTAGTTTTTAATATCCCTGGGTTTAAGTTTGTAAATCATACATTCCCATTCCCAATCTTATTTCTCATTTGTACCCCTCCCCCTTTCCCGTTGAAACAGAGTTACAAGGGATAGGGGATACAAATCTGCCCCTATGAAATGGGACACCCCTTCGAACGTGATACATCATTACATATGGCTTTATGTAAGCAGACACGCTTGTTTTGGTTGGAGATTCAACATGCCGTCCTCAGCTGTTATTGCTTGTGTTGGGCTATTGGCATCCTTTTTAACTGGACTGCACTGAAAACCTCTCCAATGGCTGGGAGTGCTGGAGGACCAGATTATGGTATGTAGTAATGAGTTCAAAAAAGTATTGTAGTTTGCCTAGCTACACAACATAACGCATGTGGGTCAATAGTTTCTTTGAATTCTATATAATATCTCATACCCCTCCGTTTGACGTGTGGGTCTCGAAAATCTCCGTTTGGAGGGCTATCTAGCCCTCCCCCTCCATGCCACAGGAAATTGAGACACCTCTACAGGTGAAAGCGGTAAACCGAGATGTACGGGCAAGGGGTGAAACTACCTGGAGGTGAGGGACACGTTCTGGACCCCAGGGGACTTTCCTGTCTTCACGATGACAACAGATGGCATTCTACTCTGCCTGGACATGACGTTAGGAAGACACAAGGAGGGCCACAACAACGCCAAGAACACAGGGATCTACTATATGGGGTTTACCACAGGATATGTCCAAAGGCAGCGGACATTCTGAACTTTATGGCCCTGCTGTGATTCTCAAAGACACAGAATGGCAGTCCAGTAGCTCATCACACAATATTGACCGTCCTTGGTTCTGAGGACACAGTGTGAGAGGCACCCAAATTCCAAAAACTATTATCCTCGGTGGTCCTATCAGCATCCCAGATGACTGGGGTTCAAATACTTCAAATGTAATCAAGGGTCAAAAACAGAAAAAAGAAAACCCATCACTAAGCATGGAAAAGTGCTAGATAAAGATACAGATCAGATCAGTTGAGGAGGTTTGACTGAACTTTGAAGTGAGCAAACCACTTTGAAGCATACTGGTGGTAAGCATCTGATATTCATGAGGTAGATTTTCAGTGGAGTATCCTTAAATGTTCAGTGGACTTTCAGGTGCAATGTCAGTATAGTATCAGTATACAGTATCTGACTCAGGGGCACAGTTTATATTATATATTGCACTACACAGCACCATTTGCCCTATATGCTTTCTAACTGTGCACTGTGCATTGTGCACCCCTGCTCTCATGTTATCTGGCGTAACCCTGAGGCCTATAATAAGTACATTAACACTAATAATGGATTATTGATCATAACAAATCAACTACTTTTATGCTAACGCCAGCATCTGTCCTGCTGAGTAAGAAGGTTGGGTGGAAAAGTCCCTATAATTCCTCAGTGCAGGAAGGGCCCAGAGCATTAGTTTGTGTCTGAATGATGAATGGCTGGTAACGTGAAAGGACTGGGGACCTGTGGCTGGGTTGAGATCAGTTCCTGCGAGCAAAGGCCAAGACGTTGCCTATAATATGTGTTTAAAGTGAGCCATGTAAGGTTAAGCAGATAGGTGTGCCCCAGTGACAAATCCCTGCTAAGAAGAATTAGCCAGGTGGAGGACATTACCAGGTAAGATCCTCTATGAAAAGTTCAGAGGTCACTGCTAGAAAGAGTCCAACACCTTGTCCCATTTCTCAGTTTGTACATCCTCTTGTCCTCTCCTCAACTCTTCTCGCGGTTTAGTCCTGCCCATGAGAGATGCAAGTGGGGGAGGCAAGATAGAGACTCGAGGAGAGGGGCTGTTGTTTTTTAATTAGTAAAAGGCATTTCCTAAAATGAGACATCCTTGCCTCAAAGCCATCACTTAAAAGTAATGTCCATCCATTGTTACATTATACTGCTGTATTTTATGTCCTTTTAGAGGAGCATAACAGTATAACTTCAATTACCAATGTGGCATAATATGACAAGAATGTACAATGGGTGAAAAGCATTTGGAAAACATACTTCTGAAGATACGTTCACTATGAATTCTTTTGATGCAGGGCATACATATGACATGATAGTTGGTTCTCCAATATTTCTTTCCCAGAATGAAGGCAAAACATCCTTTACCAATTTTGTCTGGCGCGGTGTGTAGTAGTGAGTGATCACTCTTTTCCCATTTAAAGACGGAACGTTCAATCAGGAGGATTCTCTGATAGATCCTACCATTTCCGGTAAAAGTTAATGTGAAACACAATGCATATTTTTATTTTTCTGACTTTAATCTTTTCTTTTTCAGTTTTAGGCCACTAAAAATAATCACAATTTATAAAAAGAAATATTCTAAGAGGAAAACAACTCCTCACACATCATATATATATATATATATATATATATATATATATATATATATACCTGTATATATTCATGTAATGAAGAATCTCTTGTAGACACTGGTTTGAGATTTGAAGGGTCACAAGTGTGCTATTGCATGGCAGCAATGCAATAAACATGAATTTATGGATTCATGACACATTTTTAAACTTTCCAAAATTGAGGTCTCAATCATCAAGACCATTTTGAAAAAAACTGGGTGGTGAGAGTTGAGGTGATGGTCTCTCCTCTCTCAACAACTATCATAAAGGTACACTTACAATGCCCCTCTACACTCAATACAAACAGTTTTTACACTGGTAGCTCAAAGGTGTCAATGTGTGCAGCAGAGTGCAGCTCAAAGAATGGTAGAGGTGTGCTAAAAAAAGACAAAAAAAAAAAAAAACACCATACAAGCTGCCTGTGTTCTGATGAGGAATAGACCATAACAATTAAACTGTCATTGCCCATTTTCACCCCAGTTCAAAAACACAATGACCGGAGGAAATTGACAATGTAATAGCATATTTTGGAGCATATTTTGGGCAATTTGTCATATTGTGACAGCATGCTCTGTCCCTATGAATTGCACTACTCTTAATACAAACATGTTGAATTGCACTGACAAGAATGCTTTTTGGTTGACCAAGCTGGAAAATGAAAGGCAGGAAAGCAGCATGAAATGTTTTCATCTGGGAGTGTAACATTACAGCAAGGCAAGTATTTTTCCTTTTTTTCCAGACAGGAAAGGAAAACCAAGGCACAATTAAGAGAATTATACACAAACGCATTTCCATGTATGCAGTATGGAAAGGTGTGGCAAGGTTAACAATTGTGTAGTGGATAGGGGACGGGTGAAAATATGACCTTGGAACAATTTCATGTCAGGAACGCTCCATAAACACAGATTCAGAGTTGATTTAAGGTCCTGTAAATACTCCTTTATTAATGAAATGTAATAGTCCAAGTACACTATTATACAGACTGTAATATTTGAGATCTGTGCTGATAATGCAGCTACATTGAGAGTAGCTCATCTTTTCCCTGTTTTCTACTGCCATTAGAAAACAAGGACTCGTTTTGTATTGTGGTTTAGCCATTGACAGAACCCTGGCTGCAGCTGAGCTGAATCCTCGCACCATGTCTGCTTTAGTAAGCATTGCCTCGGGAGCACGTCTCCCAGTCACGCACCAACAGCCCCTGACTGAAATGACTGGTAAATAAATAGGCACATCTCACTGTTTTGTCTCCCCCTGCTAAACATGGAAATACACAAACCCCTGATTGTACCAGAAGGAAAAAATAGTAGGAGTGCACATTAAAAGACTCTGCAGTCAGTTTCGGCCAAACCAGCGGTAGAATGTTTTTGCTTGCCTGGACACATTCCTCAGGCGTCCCACCCTATTATTATTAGAAGTGTGTGTGTGTGTGTGTGTGTGTGTGTGTGTGTCTGTGTGTGTGTGTGTTGTACAATGCATGCCCAGTATGTTGCGGAACAGTGTCTCTTCACCATGATAACCCACTATACTTAAGTTGTGTCCTTCAGCTGTCATGCTTGACTTGGCACATTAGAAAATACATCATTTGACATGTGGTGATGATTTCCAGAAGAGCAGTAATTCCACAAAATTGTAAAATGATTAGAAGTTGGCTGTCCAAACTCTTTCCTTGAGAACAGATTTGCAGAGCACCAAAGATGAACCGATACCAGAACAAAACCTCTTCGGTGATGAACAGAAACTATTGACTTATTATTATTATAATTTCACAGCCATCAGTGCTGCTAAGACATGAAAAGTATTTATAAAAAGGGGATTTGGGAAATCAAAGGGAAACAATCTTAAATGATGAATTAAATAATGAATGTATCAAACCAGAGTAAATTATTAGTTATTATTGAAAGTAGAACAATATCTGTTCAGTCATTTTTTTAAATTGAAAATTCAGATTCTGTCATTCGTTTTACTTTATTGTATCCAATATTACAATTCCCTTTTACATTAAGTATGTAGAATATTATAGTTAAACATGAGAGCGATGAGATGTGTGCTGAACAAGGAGTGATGGTAAATACAAAGTCATACAAAGTTTGAGCTGAAATAAAAAGATAAAACACTAAAAGTTATGTAGTTATGAGGTTTTCCTGCAAGCGCAGCAATAGCATCTTGTCCTCTTTGAGAAATACTACAACAGAGAGCATGTGCTCCATTGAGGTAAGACCCATGTTTACCACATTAAACAACGTCTATATTCACAGATCAGAATAGGCTACAGTCAGAAATCAATTTCACCCCCCTGGAATCTGCATTCCTCTTATTCTAGCTAATATTGACTGGGCTCCAGGTATTTGAATCTATTCTAATAGAAGCAGTGTGACCTTGGATTTTAAAGCGCATTATTCAGTAGAGAAAAATTAGAAAGTGCAAAACACACACACACACACAGACACAGAGAGAGAGAGAGAAACAGGGACTACACAACTCTGCCTCCTCTGCCTCCACTGTGTATTCAACACTTGGAGACAAATGGTCCTCTGGCACTGTAGCACTTTAATGAGCCTAGGGGGTCTGCAGAAAGCACATTCATCAGCACAGTTTTATTTCAATTCACCGCCAGCTCCCAATTTACACACGCACAAACACGCAGGGCAAACTGCACACTTTTCAAGCAGCGTGGCCTAAAAGGTACACAACAAGCTAAAATCATTACAGTTTGGTATAAGTGAATCTAAATGGGAAATGACAGCAAGGAAGGAGTTGCATCATGTGCAGGATTATCTAACAACTGAGATTAGTTTATTGTTTATGAAAAGGGCAAGGGTGTGAGCAGTGTTGGGCAAGCTCTTCGGAAAATGTAAGCTAAGATAGTGTTATTCTACATGAAAGGAAACTTCATTACACTGAAGCTACTTTTTATGAAGTCAGTGCTATCTAATAAAATTAGAGTTATTAGTTCTGTAGTCTCTATTCTAGTTTTAGCTATTCTGTTTTTTTTTTCTCTGATCCATCCATCTGTCATCTATCATCCATCCAATTGACAGTATAAAAAGGCTTACCCTCTTCTAGTAGCTAGGCCTATACATAGACATTTTTAGCAATTACATTTTGTATTTGCTTAAAACAATTAAAAAACAGTATTTCAGAATAAATCCAGTATTTATACTGTTCTCTAATTTTGATCACTGTATATTTCAGAGTAATCTAAGCTTTTCAACTTTTCCTCTGCCCCCACCTTTTGTGTCTTTCCTACTACGTGTTTGTTTATTCAAGTGTGTAATTTCTTTTTCGGTAATCACCTAAATGTGTTTTCCTAAAATTTGTTTTAGACGTCTTGGAATTTGTGTTGCACGTATTCCCTTGCAGTGGAAACATCACCCTGAGCATTGGTACGTGATGTCACACCAATGTCGTTTTTAGTTAATGCAGAAGTTGCAGTAGTAAGCAGTAAGCATTTTTTAAGTTGATCAAATAAATGTGCAGTTATTTATGTAAATTGACTAGCAACCACCTCAACTGCAACGACCTATCCAGACTCAGCGTTGCCTTGTATGTAAATTTCTCTGTTGACTAGTGCTGTTACAATAACTGCAATACTGAAATACCCCACCAACCACACCAAATGTAGTTCCTCCTTAAGTGCATCACATATATATTTAGCATATAGCACTAATACTGCATATTGCCCTGTTGAGCCACCTAGAAATCACTGCAGGGGATCCCCATTCTTCAGCCCACCTACGAAAGGTCTGATTGGCTCGGTGGTGTTCCCAACCTCGGACCATGTTTTTGACAGAATCAAGAGAACATTTGTAAATATCAATATAAAGCACCTGATAATGGTTTATATTATAAAATATCAAACTAGTGAAAAATAACCATCACAATGTCCCATAGCCCAAGTTGATATTTATAATGTTCTGAATCATATGAACAGTCAACAACCCAGAATCACATTTCAGGAGCTTGAACCAACAAATAAATGACATAAATAATAAATGAATTATCAGAATTGCTGCCAATTGGCCGATCAATTCATCGTCTAATTGTGTCAACAATTACAACAAGATAATGGTTTTACATCCAGCATGATAATACCCAGCATGTGTGTGAGGCTGCCTTGGTTAAAGGTTCTGTCCAGAGTTGACAGATGAGGCCGCAGCTGCCCATTAAGGAGCCACTTACTGTAACTTCCCCTCTGACTAATCCATCCCATCAGCCATCATATCTACATTTAGGCCAGTGGCTGACATCCAAATGTGCATGAAAACACACACATAGACACAGCCATGCAACACAACTCATCAGATGAACCAATTAGTCCTTGACCACTCATTTATCCCCCACTTATTCAACCATCTATTCCTGCCTTGTTGTATAGGCACATCTGTAATTCCTGAGCTGTGTGTGTATGACCTCAGTCTGGGACACAGCCATTTCATTAGCTGGATCAATTAGCCTCAACATTTGTTCCAGTTTGCCACTGGGGAGAAATACCTGACACAAATGGAGAGAAAAGAGGACTCAACAGCTGAAATCTCCCCAATCTGAGTTGACAGCTCCAACCTGAACATATGGCATCTTGTTCTTTTTGAGCATAATGCTGTTAATTCAAAGTGAAAAACTGTCGGACTGTGCATTGCAATACAACAAGATTACATATGAAGAAATTAAGATCCCAGAGAAGCTGGTTCATCTTCATTCAGATTAACTGTCCTATGTGATTTATCACAGTGGGTGGTTTGGCCACAACTTCACCTCTATTATCTAATCAAGCTAATCGATTCAGCATCAAGGATCTCTCTCTGTGTGTCTGTTTAAACCATTTTTGACTTCATCTATATTAGTTCTAATGTAACTGTCAGTGCCACAAAGGCCAAATCAAAGTGCATTATAATATCATTACACCTTTCAACATTTACAGTTAAACAGTTCAAATTGTGCTGACTTATAATCTCTTGACATTATATAATGGGCTCCCTGGCTCTACCTCTCATCCCGTCTGGTGAGTTCTACGGTACAAGTTTACTGTTTACAACAGTCCTCTCACACAAATGAGTCAACCAAGTCTCTGTATTCTCCCCACTTGTTGTAAATGAACTGACACTCAGTTTGGCAGCAGTTTCCTGGCTCAGCAGGTTGATCTCCTGCCAAACAGCCTTCGGAGAGCGTTACTGTTGACCGCCAGCTGGATTAGAGGGTTAACCAATTAGCAGTAACAGGATGGGTCAGAGTATTGAGTCAATCCCAATCTGTAGCCAAGCCAGTTAAGAAACTGCTAATCCAGTGCCTGGTCATAACCTCCAACAGTACAGGGGCCACAGAGGTCATGGAGAAGGAGGAAAGTCGTCATGAATAAAGAGCTTTGTTTATTGTAAATGTGTTATATGAGTGGTACTGTAATTCATGATATTAAAATATCACATTTACAAAAAATAAATACGGAGGGGTGCAAATTAACTCTATAATGCAATAGACAGAGATAAAAAAGAAACAAATTCATGTTTTTATTAAGCCATATTAAATCCTACATTCAAGACTGATTAAGAAACTGAACTTTCATTTAGTATTGTGTCCCCTTTAAGGTGGAGGGCATTATGCACAGAATAAATCAGACATACGAATGCAACAAAAAAAACAAAAAAAATACAAAGCTGTCCACATTTGTTTTGTTCTGCACCTTTTCTGAACCAGCAACTGAGTCACACTTCAAAAACTAGGCATTTATGACCATATCAGGGCTCATGCACATGCTGTATTACATGGCTGAATGAAGAAGTGCATACTATGAAAACGCATACAAACAAAGAATGGTGTCTGCACAGTGACAGTGTCTGGTGATTTGCAGTGTGCTGTAGCTCATTATGGTTAATGCTACTGCCACAGTAGGGCTTTGATGAGGAAACACACAGCTTGTTTTTTGTGCATTAGCAGAACAACATCAATGTGTCAGGCCCTGCTGTAGGTTTAAGGAAGGACATTTCATCCAGTTAGATAAGATATTAACAGCAGGATGCAAAAATAATATGATGGGAGCTTGAGCTCATTCCATATAGTATATACGGTATTCTTCCTTCGTCCATTTAAGCTTGGCTTATCTGTAGAAAAGATCATTTTGGTAATGGTTGGCTGCAAGTATTTTTTTTCTCCTCATATTGGGAAATGGCAGAATCTCCATGGAGACCATAACAATGTCACCTCCAGGTTCAGGAAATCCACCTTTATCTGATCAGCTCACTGATTGATTTTCCCCAACTGGAGATATTGAACATCTGAGCTACAGTATCTTAGAGATCTTAGAAATGCATTTCAACTTATGCACTGTGATCAAAAAATGCTGAAGATTACTGTGTTTATTTTCAATGCAGTGATCTAACAGTGAAAACTAGGCCAACAATTACGCTTGAATATTCTCTCTAAAATATAAAAAACACAGAGGTTTAAATTAATAGTCTAATAGTCTATTTTTGCACATTATTAGCCTAGCATTACCAGACTCATCACAAATGTGTATTAGTCTGGGCCCTCTCAGTTCATTTTCCATTTCCAAGGGGCATTATGAACGCTACAGACCAAAATGAATCTGTACGCAATTGGATAGACCTACAACCAATCAGAGCAATTTAATGTGAGCTAAAACCACTCACAGCAAGGAAATGCTTGGTCAGTGAAAAACCAAGGCGGCCGGGTCACAAACTGTCTCAAATTACAGTTTACCTTCACACTTAAATGCATTTCTGGAACCATTCTATTTGAGAAATAGACAATACAGGGAATTAATTAGCAAGTCATACTTGACCAGCACTGACTAATCTGCACTGAACAGTCCTTCAGACTAAATAGTGAATATATCAGTTGATTTCGGCACCAATCCTTACCGACAGAAGTTCCTGAATATCGGTGTCTCTTCAGTTAGACATTTTTGTCGGCATCTTTGTGTAAATAACCCTTCACCCTTGGTTGTTTGGCTTCTTATGATTGTGTCAGCCACATGATAGAAATGTCATTCACAAGCCCACTAGCTTGCTTCTCCAGATTATACTAACTGGGCTCAATCAGACATTACACAGACAGGGAGTAGATATAACTAGTAATTATCACTAATATGTAGGGTTGGGCACCGAAAAGCGGTTCTAAGTAGGAACCGGTTTTATTTTTAACAGACTAGCTGACGTTGTAGGCTAACTTTTGCTATTGCTAAAACTGTGTTAAATCTGTTAACAGTTGTCGAAAGCTTGCTCAGTCAGGTTAACGTTTGCCAGCCTGCTGCTGCTAACAGTGAGCAGAGTCATTGCTGAAACAAACAGCGCCAGGCAAACTACGTGACAACGTGTCCGTGACCCCATTCAAGCTAGCAGCAAGGGGCAAGCTGTCTGAAAAACAAATCCAGGAATGCCACAGAAAAGTGACAGCCTATGTCGTGAAAAGGCTTCATCCTCTCTCAGAGGTGGAGACTGCTTGCCAAGAAGTTTCAGTTTTTAGTTGCAGTCAGGGACCCTCCCTTTTAAGTGAATGCCATATTTGGCTAAATCTATTTTTGGACGTCTTACATACATACACAGACAGACTTCAAACATACAGCTTGTAACATATGCAACAATGGCCTGTGTGAAGAGTTGTCAAATAAAAAAATGCTGTTGTGAAATAAGTTGTGACCTGTTGACCTGCGCCTCAAAGAATCGGAATCGTGAATCGTTTACAACAGGAATCAAAATAGAGAATCGGAATCGTCAAAATCCAAACGATGCCCAACCCTATTAATGTGTGGGGCTTCACTCATCTTCTAAAGCCCTAAAGTCCTCCATTTCAGTCCATATTCCCCCAGCAGCTGATGTTAACCTTATAGCTCCAGATGCCATTTTTAGCAGTTCAAGTGGAAGTGTTGTTACGACACTGAAGATGACCATTTCTGGTTATAAGGCATTTAGCCCGACACAGGCAGTCATGTGGAAAGTGTTGAAACCCCCAAACACCTCCTACAAGACTATTGGATGACACATGATTCATCTTGCATGCATACATACAAACATGTTTGGTTATTATTAGTAACATATTGGGCAACACTGTTGCTATTTCCTGAGGTCTTGCCATTGTCCAAGTTTTTTCTAAGGCTTTGGCTTTGTATTTATAAAGGATTTTATCTTCAATCTTTTCACACAGCTATGTTCCAGACGTGACAGGCTTATCTTTATTATGACCTTTTCAAAATGTAATATAAATGAAATAAACATTGGTTGAAAAACTTTGTCTTCTCTTTTAATTCATGCTTGCTCTCCATCTTTAGATTTAATGGATGGACTTTTTCCAGTGCTGTTTCTTCACCACCTGACTGAGGCGCAGAACTCATCTGAGGGGAGGAATATAAATTATGGGATTATCAGTCAAATGTAATGTAAGTCAGAAGGGTTTCACCTCAGACAGTGCATACAAAAAGGCCGATAAGGCACAAACTGAATTGAAAATGCATTACCGGAATAAAAGCGAAAAATTCTCTAGTGAGAGTGAAGCAACTGGAGGACCTAAATTATATCAGATATGGTCATCAATGAATTCAATCATGTTTAATAAAATACTCCCAAGGAAAGCAGAGGAATTCAGTCTGGTTTTAGTAGTGTATCTGATTTGATTGAAAAGACACTCCTAAGCATTAGCCAACAAGCTTATTCAAAATAAGTTTGGCATGAGCTAAAGATCCCACAGGGCATATAAACAACTTAAATATGGCACAACGTTCTCCAAAACAGCAGCAAAGCTACTGAAAATTCTAGAAATCCTGCTTCTATCTGCATGGTGCTAGATGCGCCATCCACACGCCTAAGCCTCCGGTGCTAATGGTACGCACCCGGCTGTCAGATTATGGCCCATTTACTCCCAGCAGGGTCTTCAATTACCAATGATTAAAACCCCCTTTGGTGTTCTGTTTTAAGAGAAACAGGATCTGTCTAGATTAAGAAGAGCCCAGAGAAAGACAGAGCAAGACAGTGAGGACCCAGGGGGATGTTTGCATTTGCTTACTTTTGAGGTAGAGATGTTATATAGGGTTTGTGTACAAACACTTACCTCGTTTACCACATGTCCTACATATCATTCACAAGTCATTTCTTTAATTTGCTTCAAACACCTGTCTCAAAACATTAGTGCCACACTGAGAATGCTCTGGGGCACAGTGGGGTGTAAAGTAGAGTAAACCGCTACAGGTCACAGTGGTTTGAATAGCTTTTGGATGTTAATGGAGTTCTATGACTATCAGGCTCAAGGGCACATATTTCCTTTCAACACTGAGGGGGGCATTAAGCATGGGCCAAAAAATATTGAGCGTCAAACATGCAATTTCCTGCATTCAGATGGATTATTATGAACTACTTTATGTAAAAGCAAAGTTCAGGTGAATATGACTCAAAGTAACCAATTCTATTATGACTTTATTCTCGTACTGCAATCTTGTTTTTTTCCTAATGACTAAATTCTCAAAATCTTCAATTATATATGTTTCAGTGGCCCCATTACTTTGTCCTAGTTTAAGGACTATAACTAGTTATTATTCTTGTTTTAATTTGCGAATGTACTGACAAAGTCCTTAAATGCACATGCTCTAAAATATTGAGGGAGACATGTCCCCTGCACCCCCACCAGGATCTGCAGCCGTGATCTGGCTTTGGTTATACAGAAAATACTTTAATATTGTCATTCAATGGTAAACAGATAAACAGAGGCAGATGTGAAGCGGTAAATAGATAAAACAGGACAGAGCTACTCTATTAGAGCAGAGGACACTGTTCTGATTTAATTTGTCATCCAGAGAAAACACAGAGCCGGCCGTCATCCCAGGAGCCTGCTTCTGTTCCAATGTGTTTGTATATGTGTCAGTCCCTCTCTCTGTCTCTATTACAGACAGACAGACAGACAGACAGAGCGAGCAAGTTCAATGCTACAAGGTTTTTCTTTTTACACTATTCATGTAGCACATATTTATGCAGAAATATAACCTTCATGCTGTCAAAAGGTAAGATCGTAGGACTGGAAAGCACCTTTCTCTCTTGAATTATTTGAATCATTTTAGATTCCTTTTTTTTTTTGGCTTTATTCCTGTTGATATTTTTTCTGCAGTGCTTGGTCTTGTGTTCCAAAAACTATACTGTATTTGTGGTTGTGGGTGGGAAGCTGACACGGTATGTTTCTGCACTACCAACCCTTCCTAGTTAGACAGCACCTGCCCAGTGATGTTGCACGATGTCACAGAGGTAGTACAAGTCTGTCAACAGCCCTCCCTAGGCAGACAGACTTAGCAAGGACTACACTGTCACACCAAACTGTGAGGAAATAGGAAAGAACATTGTTGTTTAAAGCACAACAGTCAGTCAGTCTGTAGATGTACAACACTCCAGACAGTTAGATGGCTCTATCTTGTTTTCTTACAGACTGAACTGAGCTCTGATAGAGGCGGACTTCCCAATCACATTTTTTTAATCCAAAGTGGATTAATAGGATTTTGAAATGAAGCCGTCTATTATTCAACTCTCTCACCACTCTCTTATCTTTCTTGGTCTGCTGTGTGACATGCAGCAGCAGGCAGACAGTGTAGAAATCGTTGACAGCCGCCCCCTCCTTTCCTACTCCATCGGCTCATGAACGTCTGACGATAACAAAAATGGAGCAACAGTTGGACGCAGGCCTACAGTAGCTTCTCCCCGACTAGAGACAATCAGCCTTCTCTGGCCTCCTGTTCTCTGTTGTCAAGCAGAGACACTGCTGTGGACAGGTGCTCAACCCTACAAACACACATACGCACGCACGCACACACGCACGTCAGCAATGGAAATGGAAATGTGTGTTTACTTTGGTTCTCCCCATGAAAACATACATAGTGTATGCTGTCTACTGGATGGGTGGTGGTGGAAGATACTCCAGTGGCACATATGGCCCTTGGTTTAATTTGTTACACAGATACACAGACACACACATACACCCAACCCTCTGCATACACACACACACACACACACACACACACACACACACACACACACACACACACACACACACACACACACACACACAACACAAGCATTAGAACACAGATGTAGCACCAGGTTGCTGTTTATCTGTGTGTGACGCTGTAGGGGAGGATTTAAGTGGGCACGAATGATCACGTCCATGAAAGCACTGAAGAGAAAAATAGGAACACCCTCACAACTCTCACCCATCCACATCCTTTCTGAAATAGGCCCAGCAAGCTTGGCTGCCTGAGTTAAGCTCCTTTTAGTCTGTGCTCTAATGCCAATGCACCTGCAAGTGACCCAATTGCCCCAGAGCGCCCCCTACAGATGTGATGGTCGGTGCTCTACCTTAGCAGGCTGTGTAGGCGTTCCTATCCCTAAATATTGCCAGGCAAATTATCTGTAATTTGACTTGTAAATAAGATGTCTACCCTCTTTAAATGAAGATAAATGATGTGAGGTAATAGGCGAAATCTGTACCATAAATCAACGTTAAACAGTGTTTGCTGTCCCTCTCTCTTGGTGTTTGTGAGCTTGTTCGTACTTCTATGGCAGTATCGCAGTGTGCCAGGGGTTACACACTCACCCCACCCCCGCCTGTCATGGCATGTGATGTTTTTCTAATTACTCTGAAAAATGACGGAGCGCGTCTCCATCCGAGTGTGTCGCTGACTATGCCACCACCAGCTGCTGAGACATACATCACTCTAATTGGCTAAAATAGCTCTAATATATGCCACCATGTTGCCTTCATGGATCAGCAGCTTCGCTTTTTGAAAATCAATACAGGAACGGCATGCTGGGACAGAAGAGTGTTACGTTCAATAAGCAGCCCAATGACTTTGGTATTTCAGCGTTAATCTTTTTGCTATCCACCAGTGGTGAGAGCGGTAATTGGCGGTAATTGGAGGAACATTAAGGCCTGAGATAGAGACAGGAAGGGATTAAATATGTCAGGATGGACAGTTTTTTGTGTATGTGGGTGTCAGTAGGAGGTATGAGTCTGTGTCCAGTGAAATATCTTTGCAATTATAGGTGTCCTGATGCCTGAAATTATGACAGAACAGAGGGTGGGAGGTTGATGCTGCATTGTACTGATGCTTAATCATTAACATTTGGCACAATTTTCCAGTGTGTGGGTGATATGGCTGTAATCTGTTGTATTGTTGTATGAAAAAGTGGCACTTACTGCGCTAATGATGTTACATTGAAAAATAGTGTCTCTTTTTCAAAGTCAAATCGACAAAAATAAACACATCTGAGCAAAACAACTATTCAGTAAATTACATTACACTTAAAAATGTGGATTAAAATGTACCCTAAACAGTAAGATATAAGAATAAAGTTTAAGGAAATAATTGGATTTTTTTTTTCAACATGCCAGTGAATTCATAGAGTGCAATTAAAAGTTTGCAGAATGTCAGTTTTTTGACAAAGTGGTAAAAACAGTACTCAGAGCATCCCTTCAAAGAATAACACCCCATTTTTATGTTTTATAATAAACTGACACTTTTGATCATCCTACAGACGTGCAGGTGTTTCATCTGCATCTAAATGATAACTTCAAAGGGATATCAAAGTCATACTCTAATAACTAGATAGTAACAGCCCTGAAAGGTTGCAGAAATATACATAAAAATCTGAGTGATCCTCTGTGATTCAACCCGTTTTATGTCCAGTTGGTTTTATTGTGTTGCTGGAGAGTAAAACATACTGAGCTCTGTTTTATTTTTAAAATAGATATTCCACTGCAACAAGGCCACAGAAAACATTATACACCACATCTCTATTTCTTATCAAAGCCACCATGACACACATTGCTTTCCCATCCAAACCATGCTCATAACACTGAACATGCGTCATTGCTTTGACTTAGTGAATGTCGTCATGTGTTTCAAATCTCAGCTGTTGATAGGTGGGATAAGCTGGACCGCAACACTGCATACATTTTGTACAGCATTTTATCATCCATGTCATACATAGATGTTATTAAACGGCCCTGGAAACCTCCAATCCACATTTTCTTTTTTGAATCAGGTATGACAGGCTGACTCAGAGGAAGATGAGCTACTGAATTTCCCCAGCAGAACGTCCTTGATAAAGCACTTCTGGGGGAGGATCTCCTCATCTTTCATTCTTTCTCCTCTTCTTTCATTGAACTGATGCATTCTCTCAAGTCTATCAGAGATTTAAGGAAAGAGAGAGAGAGAAAATAAACATCTCCACCAGGAGACATACATCACTGTCACCATGGTGGAAATGGAAGGTGGCCTTGCAGTGTGGACATTTTACCAGGACGTAGTCTCCCTTCCCTTTTCTTCATCTTTCCTGCTGTCTACAGTCTTCCTCTCTCTTATCCAGATGTCCTTTGATAAAGTATCTGTTCAGGAGATTTCGGCTTGTGTCATTGGTCTTCATTTGGGGCCATGCAATGCTTAGAGGAATGATAAACATGGGTTCTCAGAAACCATGTACCATTGTAGTGAAAAAACCTTTGGCACACTAGGATCCTGACCATGCCTAAAAAATAAAGCCCAGCCTTGGGTTTCTGCTACCTTATCACACTTTTCCAGCCGTGGGTGCTCAAAGAGGCTCAGCTGCCCTAATGTGTGTGTGTGTGTGTGTGTGTGTGTGTGTGTGCGTGCGTGCGTGCGTGTACGCAGTGGGGTAAAATGTTTCACTGAGCAAGACCAAGAGAAAGGGAGAATGAGGTGAGAAAAACAGAAAGCGGGATGGAAAAGACAAGATGATGGTTATTCCAAAAAAACATGTATTTTCTTTCTTAAACATCTGTTTATCTGTATTTTAGTTTTTTTTATATCCAGGCATATAAAACTAATAGGACACTTACAGTATCTGTAAATATTATACATTTTAACCAAGCCCCCACCACAGCAACTTCCTGGTTGATCTAATACGATAGTGCCAAAAACTGCAGTTCTCCAAGTGTCCACTAGTTTGCACAATAAAGCAATTTCTTATTGACCCGCATGTTAAACAGCAGTTTTCACAACATAATTAAACCTATTTAAGGCCTGGTACAAAAAAACATTCTAGTGTGTTTGTTTAGGTCATATCTACGTGACAACACTGAGGGGGGTGAATTTCTTTTGTACCAGGCTAGTTTTTATTTTATTGGAGGCTAAATTTTCCTGTGTGATTTGACAAAGCAGTTAAAAGTGACCTATGAGGGTCTCTTTCTCTCTCCTTTTCTTCCTCCCCAACCGGTCAAGACAGATGGCCATCCTCCACAGAGCTGCGTCTGTCTGACCTTCCTGCCTGTAATCAGGAAGGTTTTCGTTGCCACTATACTCTACGGGGGAATTGTTGGGTCTTTGTTTATCATAGAGTGTGGTCTTTACCTAGTCTGTAAAGTGTCCTGAGATAACTTCTGTTATGATTTGGCACTATAAATAAAATTGAATTGAACTGACATGGGAGTGCCTGTACTTGACTTGCGGAGCCGGTGTAATCTCTGCTAGAGACATGGGCAATTAAAAAAAAATGAGTCCTGTTCCCTCCCGGTCCCAGAAAAACACTGACTCTCATTCCCGCATATCTAGTGACTCGTTTTGTTAGCCTAGTTTCTGGCGGTGGTGCTAATGTTGCTAATTCAGTAAACGCATGCATCTTCCCCCCCCCCCTAACGTCACATCCATGCCCTCTATTGGTAAGAGGGAAATGAGGCGGAGTCAAAGTCTGACAAAATGGCGGCTCTCAGAGGAGAGTATGACTGGATTAAGTTGAGAGAACGGGCCTCGACGAAGAGGCTACGTCCATTTTATATACAGTCTATGATTTTAACCAAGGTAAAAAGCTTCCTAATGTGTTTTTATTGCCTGATCTCACATCAGTTACAGTATAACATAGTTACTGTAGCACAGAGCAGTGTTTCCCCTAGGATGAAGTTGTAGCAGCAGAGGTGAAGCGCGTGTGAGAAAAAAATGTGAGCCTGCAAAGCGTGATTTTAAACCTAAATACCACAGAACTTCTGTGCACAATAATGGGAAACTATCTAGCATACTACATAAAACTTTGTATGTCTAAAAATGTGTCCGTTTGCTCCACTTTGAAAACATTGTTGCCAGACAGCACAGCCCCACCTCCCCCCTAACTTTACCCAACCTCATTCTTACCATGGTTATAACTGTGTGTTTATTATTATTTTTTTTTAAATCAGCCAGTCTTTTATACTTATCTGGAAATGAAAACATGTGATTTGACAAAGCAGTTAAAAGTGACCCATATCACCCAGTGTCCAGTATTTATTTTGACAGCCATTGTACATTAAGTCAAAGTCTTTTAGATGAAAATGCAAAGTCTTTTAACACACTTATTTTAGACTGGTGTTCACGGAGAGTGAACTGTGCTAACATCGGGCCTGAGTCAAGGTACACCCCGGACAGGACGCCAGTCTATCACGGGGCACATAGAGACAAGCAGAGACAGACGACCATTCACACTCACATTCACACCTACTGGCAATTTTAGAGAGTACTCAATTAACTTAACACGTGCATGTCTTTGGACTGCGGGAAGAAGCCAGAGAACCCTGAGAAAACCCACGCAGACACAGGGTCATTATTACTTTTTTTATTACTTTTTTTAAAGTAATAATGAATTATTAACAGTGTCGGTCAAAATATAGCAGCGGCTGACTGCATGTAGGGGAAGAGGATAGTTATTGCTTAGCCTCTACATAATCAATGAAGAGTTGCCAAGTCTTATGAAACATCTCAATGGAAACTTGCAAGGAACATCTGAGTTTTTCAGTTTAAGGTGTTGCATAACATCTTTAATCAACATATTGTGTAAGTGGGATGTTGTGCCTGTTTCCAGTTCAATAGAACTAATCTGCATGCTAAAAGGGTTATGAACCTTGCCACAGTGGAAGTAGGTCCTCTCAGAGGACTGTCCTGTGTCAGTATCCCAAATATAGCCAACACTTGGTCAGGTACTAGCATATGTCCCAGAATATCAGACAAATCTAGAGATATGTCTAGTTGATTAGACATATAGATATAAGATATTATCCCTTTAGACAAATGATCAACAGAAAGGTATTTGTGTCTTATCTAATATTGTCACAGACTTGAAGAAAGGGAAAGGGTTTGAGGCAGATCGAATGTATTGTGTAGTAATTAAAAAAAGGGAAACATGACTTTAAAGTAAAGATCTTTTTTTTTTATGCCATTATGAGTCCATTATTGAAAAGAGCCATCAAATACAGCGGATATAATTCCCACGCCATTCCAAGCTGCTGTCTTATTTTAGTTCAGATTTTAAAGGGACTGTCTCACCATAAACCATTTATATAACTACCTAGTTCTATTTTCCTAAAGGAAAGAGTTATTCCAAGCGTGGTATGTGTCTCAGCATTGGAGGACTCAGGTGGCAGAAGGAAGCCTGCAGTCTCAAAGATGCCTGTCTGACTTCTGTATCCCCTGCCCTAAGCCTTCCCTCTATTCCTGGATCTCAGCATAAACACTGTTGTGTGTATGGCACACTGGTTGTAAACAGTAGGGATAGGAGAGTGTTGGTTGACCCATTAAGTACCCAAGTGCCGAGTGACATGGATGGTTAATGTATAAAATAGGAGCCTGTATATTTCATATCCAACCAAGCATTTAAACATACAGAACATATGCATAGGAACGAAGGAAGTGTTTGCCTGCATGCATCCGTTTATGAAGAATAATATCTGCCTCTTCTCTTTTCAGTTGTTACAAAAAGATCTTTGCACAACACAGCAGTGCATAAAATGAATACTTGTGTGTTCACTGCGAAAATAAATGCCTAAAAAAAGTCATAAAGACTGTGGGCTACATATTGAATGTTGCCCCAGCTGGCCATAGCTTGATTTAATACTTTGAGTCAGGAGCAGCACAGAGCTGGTGACTGCTCATTGGTGTGTGGGAGACCCATCCAGGCACACTTAATAGAATGCCTGTTATGGTAGCCATGTTACATTTGGGCCTTAGAGTAAACAAACCAGGACCCAGGGGAGGACAAATGGCAGGAGACATCTAACAAAAGGCTGAGAGGGATTGGGATTGACTGAAGAAATGCACACACACACACACACACACACAAACACACACACACACAATCTTGCATGCTCCGCTACCACCACTACTACTATTACTATTACTAATTTTGAAGCATTTTTGCCTATGAAAGAACTTCAATCTCCATCCCAACGGAAAGAGTAAATGACTGCCGACAGCCAATGTTGTCTCCCACAAAGCCAGTCTAAACAGTCAGTCTGACTGTATTATTTGGCCTAAATCTCTGTCCTGTATTCACATAGTATCTCTGTCAATGTGGACTAGTGCCAGTAGTAATGCCACCTTGACAATTATATGGCTACGAATCCCTTTTAGTTACTAATATTTCTTGCTCTTAAACCTCAGACATTAGGTCGGCTGGACATTAGTAACAAAACATAACCCCTTCTGTTCCCTTGATCTGAACTCATTTCTTAAATGATGTAATTCTGCATGACAGTGCATTTATTTTACCCATTATCAACTTTTCTCTCTTGACCAACTCTATTGTTCCGCCTCTCTTCCATCCCCCCCAGAATCAATTATCCTTCAGAACGTTAAGCCTACTGTACTAGAAACAGTATCCACTTAGTCAATATGAAACAGCTTTCTCCCTAATATATGCAGAGATGTAATAATGTGTTTTTTACTATCCTGTAGAAAAAAAAACATGTTGGGATATCCTAACATGTCCTGTATGTGCATGCAATGTATGTGTGTACAGTACTACCAGGGGGGTTGGGTACAGTAATGAGTTGGCAGATGATACCAACACTTCTGTTAGAGACTTAAGGGAACAAAAGAGTGGGTACCTACAAAACACTGTACTAAAATTCTCTGTCTGAAATGTAGCCAGGGAAAACAAGGTCACCTTACCCCCCCCCCCCCCCCAACCACACCAACTTTCTAAACGATCTTGCAGTGTTTACTTTGTTGCCAGATAACAATGGAGAGAGCTCTTCACAGGGCCACACACCGTTTACATTCCAAATAGACAACCAAGCCATAGTTTTAAAGGGCTGCAATCTGAAACATGAAGCACAACAAATAAAAAGCTCACCTGCATAAACGTGGGTTAATTGAGGGCAGAAATGTTCACTCACTTTTAAAATCTTTGTATACAGTCCTTACACATTGGGACAGACAACTGAGAAGATGGCAGCTAAAAAGTTTACTGATTTTGAAAAAAAAAAAACAGACAAAAAGAGACATGACACATTCATTTAAGAGTGATCATGTCAAATTTTCAATTCAAAAATCCTGTCACAGCTTTACAAATGCTGAACTTCAGAAAGTAGGTTTTGAACTGCCTCCATACTCCTCAGTAAATCAAGCTGGAATGTAAATGGGCTGTCTGACTCCCCTCTAAACACAGAGTACGCAAAGAAACAGAAAAGACCCACAGTAACAACATAAAAAACTCTGGCTTTACTTACTCTGTCCACAACAAGACACACAAGTAGCTTTATAAAACACAGAAACCACGTTGTGTATTAGCCGCTAGTGTTAACAGATTGTCTTACATCAGGACAGCATCGCCACTCCATTTTTGGCAAGATTATAAGCTACAGTTACATGTAGTGGAGCTATAGGTATTTTCTCTGGTTATTGTTTAGTTCCTTCACAGGCTCCAACGTAAAGTCTCCGTTGTAGATCCTTTAAATAATTACAGTGCTGTTGACAGTTTGTGTCGTCAGCTTTATTTATTCAGCTGAACTTTTCAAATTTAACATCTGTTGAATGTTCAAATAAGCCTATGATCCTGGTAGTTTGTGCACACACCAGTAATCTTCAACAGATATGCTTTTGTGGGGAGGCGACACTAAAAGCTTTGCACGAGAAGAGGTCAGGAGAAGGGGTTATCTGGGTAATGTTTTTAGGATGTGAGTGGAGGGGATGTCCCACAGCCCTGACCCCCAACATCTCCACCGCTGTGCAAAACAAGCAAACCACGTCAAACACATCACTTTGAGCCTCAGCAGAGTCGCTTAGGTTCAGAGTTCTGCAGCAACTTTCATTTTCCGGGAAGAAATTGAAATGTTTTTGAAAAGTGAATCAAAATAAAGGGGAAAAACAGACTGCATGAAAGCCCCAATCCACAAATGAAGACAGTGACAGTTGAACTTCAAGCAAAATGAAAACAAACCCTTAGAGGCAGTCAAGAAAATACAGTCATTAAAGTAAAAGCACATGAAGTGGATAAAAGGATTGGAAGGGCCAGAAGGAGTGGGAGTAATCTCTATTTTTATCTTGTATTTAGTGATTTGAAAAATGAGAATCAATGAGGCACACATTATGTCTTAATTCTTAATGCTCACGATATTTTTATATATTAATTGTATAACCGAGTTTTTGGCTAGTTCACCGATATTATAAATACCACATCACATAACCACTGATCACAGTTCAGATCAGGATAAGGATTCAAAAGATCCAGAAAGATACAGTGAACAGAAGTTATATTAATCACCATCGGGTTGTCATAATGAATACAAACACTGCCTGCCTGGTTAGGACAGGAAACCTTTGTTGACCAAACTGAGCTTGTTGTGGCATTTAGCGAGTTTAGTGTCACTTCATGCATTCAGAAAACAAAAAAGACTTAAATCACTGGAAATGACTCTTGAAAACCCTGCAACTCCAATTATGTGTGGTCTCAGGGATTTATGATCATGCTTTCATTTTATTTATGGCCCTAACTTAAGAGGGTTAGTTTCATGATGCTCAGGGGCCCATGGGATCCATTCAAAACATGTGTTGAATATGGAAAAAACTAATAGTTATAAATCTTATTTTACAATTGGTCGTCTTGAATTCTTCATACAAGAAAATCTAATACCAGCAAACTGAACATAGAGTGCTTAGAAGTGATCTGCTAAATAAAATCTAGACCTCAGTAAGTATAAATACGGCAAACGGCTCCTCTCTTCCAGATGATCCAGTTATAGAAACCTACGAGAAAAAGGGCCTGCCTGTTAGTGTACGTGCTTTACAGCATCTATAAAGAGTAGAAAAGAGAGAGGAGGAGACTAACTAATGATGGCTGACCTAATCCAAGGTCTGTTCTATTCTAATTAAAACCTGCAATCCATTCATTTGCTCCCACAAGGCCTCGGAAAGCAACAGACGGAGGCCTGATTCAAATGAATGGAGGAATTAAGCACATAAACAAAAGGCCACAGCCGTAGATAATTGTAAAGGAAAAGGCATCTCAATTGAAAGTGACATCACCACCATAAACAGCTTTTTCAGATGAAAGCACATCCTGAATCGGACGCCTCATATTCAGAGCGAGGAAGTAATGAAAGTCAATGCAATTACAGTACAGTAGGTCAATATAATGCAAGAATGGCTTGTTAGTAATTGTCCGAGTTAACTGGAGTAGTGGGAGTAATTGTTGTTACTTGTTCATGCTATATTACCAAATGAGAGAAGCAGTTGCATCAGAGTGAGCTCATTTGACCTTAACAGTCGCTGGCAAGTGAACTGCAATGTCCTCAGGCTACAACGACTGGTTCTTTCTCTCTGTCTCTGTCTATGTGTGTTATGATTAGGGTTAAAGCCATGAAGTACGTATATCTAGGCCATGAGTGTAAAATAAAAATAGCCTTGCTGGTGTGCAGCTATTGACACGTTATTGAATAGACAAAACTCCTGGAGAAGCAACTCTTGCACCTTTTTTCACTTTTGTGATACGCTGCTTGTTTGTAGCATCATAATATTTGATTAAACTTAGCAATGCCATTGGTGACACTTGGTTGAAGCAGCAAAAATAACTCGATCCAAAACAAATACATTGTATGTGTTAAATTAATTGCCTTCCACTCATTACAGTACCTATTAATGTACACATTCACCAGATTTGCAAAATCATATCCATTCATCTTCAACCGCTTGTCCCTATCGGGGGGCTGGAGCCGATCCCAGCTGGCATCAGGATGACAGGGGTACACCCTGGACAGGACGCCAGTCTATCATAGGGCACATAGAGACAAACACAGACAGACAACCATTCACTCTCACACCTACCGACAAGTCATCAATTAACCTAACACCTGCATGTCTTTGGACTGTGGGAGGAAGCCGGGGAACCCGAAGAAAACCCACGCAGACACGGGGTGAACATGCAAACTCCACGGAGAAAGGACCCCAGCCGGGATTCGAACCAGGAACCCTCTTGCTGTGAGGCGACAGTGCTAACCGCCATGCACTGTGCCTCCCAAATGTGAAGTTATGGTAGAAAAACTCTAGCTAAGGGCTCAGTCTTTAATTACCTTTTTGATATAACAAGACTAGAATTACTTAAATGTAATTTGCTCTTAACCTTATGTCGCAGCAATAGTTTTGACAACACTGCAGAGTAGTGCCAAGCACTACAGGTATACACAGCTTTTAGCCCACTGTTTTGATTTTCAGCCTGCATTTAGACTGATGCATTATCACACATCAACCATCCAAATAAAATTGCAGCAACATCAAAAAGCAAGCTAAGACAAGTATAGCCCAACAAACCCAGCACGGAATAGCAAAGACAACATAAAATTAATTTCTCAGTGGAGTCATCAACATTTATTATACTGTACAGGGGAATTGAAAATCTTAGAGTGTGTTTTTATTTGTCATAGAAAAAGTGTTTAAACTGAAATAATTACCACCACACCTTTCAGATACTTACCTAGCTACATGTCTCGGGGGGTAAGGAGAATATCTGCGAAATCTAATGCAAAGCCATAAATCCTGCCTTACACTTACCCTACACTCAGAAGAAATCCAATAATTAACCACTATCATTCACATACATTTGAAAATCTAAAAAGGTGCAATAAGAAGAGAAGGGCAGACAAATCAGAGACTGGATAAAAATAAAGAGTAAATGTGATATGCTGTTATGGCAGACACATTTTGCTTTTTCTATGTTAATCCCTCTTTCAGATGGATGACTTGTTGTTACAGTGTGGAAGCACTGAAGCACAGGTGCTTTTGGGATTCTGAGACAAGGAACAGAGAGAAAAAAGATATTCAGTGTGTTCAGCTGTCTCTCTGTTTCTGATGCATTGTATGGATGGCTGAGCATTTTGGCCCAGGAGCCTTTAAGCACCAACTGATACTGTCCCCCAAGTGGACAGGGATGCCTACATACACATGTAGATTACTGGTGAGACTGGTGGAGGATATGTGGCTTGTTTTAGCTGTGTGGATTTAAATGCAAAAGCAACAGCAAATGATGAATGAATGTGGATTTATTGTTAGTGTTGTGACATCTGGCACCACATTTATAGACTAAAGAAATACCATTAAACAGTGTGTGCACAAGTGACATGTACTATAGTTACAGGTCACAATGTATTTATGTAGCTGTCTAGAGACATGTGTTCTTTGCACCATGTAATGCAGCTGAGGAATGGCTATGTAACAGAAGGAGGGGAGGTCATTGTATTGTATAGCATTTTACTTAGTTTTTTTGTACATCAGCATTGTTTCATTCTTTGCACAATTAAGTTTTGATGTGAGTGTTAGCTTACCTGTGTTTTCAGAGATACTTATTTGTAAATTGAAATAAGCCCATCGTAATGTTTTTTTTTAACGACTGTTTTTTGTTTTTCTAAAGCTTTCAGTTCTCTTCCGAGGTTTGTGGGGTAGGATATGAACATTGTTTGTGCCTATTGTAGCTCCCTGGCATGGAGAGGTTATTCTGTAGAGATCCATGTTTCAGAGCCATCTTTGAGCCTCATTGTCTTTCATTGACATGGAAGGATGATCCTTTCATATTCTATTCAACTCTAACACCCACACCCTTCTCTGTTCGATTAAGTACATTTACCCAGAATGTTTTTTGCCCATTTTTAAAACTAAACATTTCCTTTTTTTTTTTGTTTTTTGAATTACAGCAGTATCTCACAAGTCCAGGGTGGTCTATTCAGGCCACTTCACAGGAACATCAGCAAGGTTTCACTTTTTTTTTTCTTTCTGACACCGTCTGTTCTCTCAAGGTGACATGTGACAGCTGTCATATCACAGCTCGTCTTGTCACCCTGCTCCCTAAGAGCTTCTCTGGCTCTCCTTTCCCTGAACACCAGACATGACAAAACGCTCGCAAAAAGCTTTATGTGCCCTCTGAGTCACACCCACACTATTTGCTCTCACTTTTCTCAGAGCTCAGCCACCAAATTCTCATATCTCATTTGTCTCTCAGTTCATTCCTCCGTTTTTCCTCCTGTAACCCCTTCTCTAACATATCTTATTCTCAAGCTTGAGCTCTTTATCCCTCTTATCCTAGCTGTCATTATTCTTTCTTGTGTCCTTGAAATCCACAAGTCAGGGAAATGTTCATCTTGAAAGCAAAAGTGCTGACAATGGGATCTTGATGGCAATAAAACAACTGCATTAGTTTGTAAGGTGCAAGGATGACAGAGATGTAGAGGTGTGACTAAGCTCAGCATTTTAGAGAAACATACAGTGACATCAAGTCTGTATAAACAAGGTTATTTTAAATCAGCAGTAACTGACTGATCACAACCGATATAGTATGTCTTTATTCCATCTCGCATTCATATTTGGAAATACTACATTTGATATTTATGCTTGCAGCTTAAAGTGGGATTATATGAGGTACTTTTCCATAGTCAATGTCTTACCTATGGATGGTTTCAATTCCCTGTTGGCCAGAGCTGTCTGATAGCAACGTAAAGCGGTGAAAGTATTCTAGATAGTGTACACTTTTTAAGGTGGACCCCATAGACTGTATAAAAAATGGACGTAGTATGTTTTTAGCATTTTGCTATGCTTGAAACAAATATCTATTCCTGAGCTTGGATATCTGATTTTTGTCTTGTATGTTTCCCCTGCTTAAATGTCTCCACCTTAACAGTTTTCTTGCAGCTGCAGTGCCTGGATGTACTCTTGATCTGATTGAGTAAAAGTTCAGCCCTCTTAACACACAAAGGCCCAGAGTAGCTGACATGAGATTTAAAAAGATGGAAAACCCATCATGTCTGCAGGCAAGGTGCATTTCCTTGAGCACATTCATTCGACAATCCTGATGAACCAAATCTATTTATAAAACCTGATATGGTCTTTGGCTGTATTTCATTCAAGCTTAGTAATCAATTCCTCCCAAGTAGAATTTAATTTTTTCCCTTATTTTTTAAACTCAATCATGTTTATATAACTTACATAACTTACATTTTAAAAAGTATTTAATTTAACAGGACCCATGAAAAAGATTAACCACACTACAGTTAAGGAGGCAAGAGAAAAACCTGCTTTAACACCAGTTATGTAACTGTACAGTGTGCTCTTACACTTCTATTATAGCATCAGATGTGCAAAAATCAACGCATTAGGAGGTGCTCTTCACACATCAGCTCTTATGTAACAAGGTGTGTGTATACTGTGTATCAAAAACATTTTTCACTTAGATAATCTATCGGATAAATGTGAACTCTGCAATGTTAGGTTTTATCATTCTAACTCGGGCTGTCGCAGTGAAGGAATTTCTTCTGCCGTGATTCAGGGTGGGTCAAAAGCACATTATGTCGCTTTATTGCATGTACATATGATATGCAGATTGATGCTAATAATGCAGAACTTAAATTCACAAGCACAAGTTTCTCACAGAAACTTTTAGCTGTGGCAACAGGTGCTGAGGTTAGCACAACAAGCAGATTGGCCAGTCAGTTATTCTATGGTGAGTGCAAATGAAACGGCGAGCTACAAACAGCAAAGTAGAGTGAGTTGTGTATAAAACAAGGATGGGGTTTCGCCATTGTACCTGTTGTAGGAAATGTGAATGGAAACGCATCGAACATGCTAACTCACATCACCAAACTCCTTATCGCTGCCGCTTTCAAGCAGCCTTAAGAATCAGCAATTCATTTGTTTGTTAAATGCCCCCTATGTTTACCCACTACTGACGCCAACTCTTGTTTTCATTATAAATGTATTTAACCTTCAATACACACACATTGAAGTGTAAAACAAGTAGTGCCTAGCTTTATGAAAAAATTAAAAATGTTATTAGTGGTTGTGTGCTGTTGGCTTGTAAATAGAGCATTCTAACTTTTAATTTTGTCACAGTGCTCCAAACTTTTCTTAAAATCTGATTGTAAAATGATTAGGGTGTTCTGCTCCAAAGCATATTTATTTAATCAGTCTGTTCAATTTAGGCCTTGCAATTTGCGGATATTACAGTAAGTCAAGTTAAAGCAAGTTATATTGTACATACTGTGTACATACTGTACATATTATTCAAGTATTTCGTAAATTAGAAATATTTTAAAGACACACAGACACACTGGCTGCTAAAACCAGCAGTAAAAAAAAGGAGATTGTTATAAGGCATCACATTGGGATTGTTCACTGAATATGAGCTCATGCCATCTACTGTAAATTGGGTTTGGAGAATGCACCAGTTGGACGGACTACTTATTGTCAACATAAATTTGCATTTAAATGCATACAGTATTGGTCCATGCTGGCATGTATAACCCATTCTTAATATGGTGCATAATTTTCCCCATGAAATATTTTGACCATTCATCCGAGAAGCATAATTGCATATTGTATGTATCTTAAGCCATAGACAAAGACTCAAATAAATCAGAATTCTGAGAAGAGCAAATTAGGTAGATTAGACTGTAGGCATATCTTGTTGGGATCTATTTCCATATCTCCATTGTCCAGGAAGGATTATCACAATTTCCTGACAGTATGGCAGGCCAAAAACAAAAGCAAATAAAAGCAATATAATTAGGGCTTAGCTGTATTTCTGTATTTAACCCCAGTAAAAGCTTCCAATGTAACTACCAGCAGAATTGTTTGGTAGGGAGCTGTTATTTTAAAAGTGCTCGGTCAATAACTTCATGCTTGACTATCAGGCACTCAATACATCAAATATGTACAAAGAAATATCAATATCACCCTTAACCATGCTAATTTAAACTTTACATTAGTGTTTTCTCCCAATCACATTCCCCAGTCCCCACCCCAAGAGCGCAATGCCGATGGAGACTGTGGTAACTAACTGATGATATTATCATGACAGATTATCTGTGAAAAAGTAATGTATCTCTACCCCCATCTTCTGTTCCTGTCTGCTCCAAGAGCCCTCTCTGTGTGCTCCTATTGGCATCTAGTAGTTTACGCTGTGTCTGAAGAAAAACAACAAGAGGCTGGGAGTCTGACGTAGTGCCAAAACGAGCCAAAACCAAGCCCTGCTCACCAACCGTTGGCCGGACAAACTCATTTCACAGCTAAACAGTACACTGAAATATGTTTCTGAAAACACTTTGTGAGAAATGTGCAATATAGTAACAGCATATGGGTTCATATTTGATTAGAGCTGCCTAGTTTCTCAGTTTGATAGGAGTTGATAAGAAGTTATTGACTTTGGGTCAGAGACTGCTCAGCTCTGATTGACAGTCAGGTAGAGTGGAATCTAACAGTTGACAATTGGAGCAGACAGAGAGAGAAGAGATACATTACTTTATCACAGATTGTCTGTCTATATGTGCTGTCAGGATATAGTGACATTTTAAGCAAATATGAAACTGTAGCTTTAACAGCAGCAGCAGCAGCAACATATTGAACTCACTGCATTGTCTTTTGTGTGTGATCCCACTGCTGTGGCAACCAAACAATATGTATGCTTACTAAGCCACACCTCACCAAGAAGCACCCCTTTTTCTGTCAGGAAAAACCTTGCGAGTTTTTGCCAAGAGACCGGTTACATGAAAACAGTCATCTTTTGTCGCCACTAGCTGTGATGTCAGCTTGGTTTGTCCCTGCCTTAAAAGTACAGTACATGCTAGATAGCTCACAGGCTCAGTATCTCTCCCTGCAGATAAAATTCAACCAGATTTCAACTAGACCTTTAGGATTGTAGTTTATTTTAGGACAAATCAAAGTCATATTTAACTTCCTGGTCTGTATAAGGATCTTGAAGACTGAAAACTAGCTTCTATTCAGTCCAGACTGTCCACAGAGAGCTGTCAAACCAGCAATATCAACATTCCCACCA